>NC_056743.1:477416480-477740855 GCF_019279795.1 Protopterus annectens
AGCAGTCGGGCAACGCTTCAGGAGCACTGGTAGGGTTGGCCAGAGAAAGAATCTCTGGAACCCCGGTTTCGTGGACCTCCTCTGGCCCAAAAGGGGTGTCTTCCATTGGAGTTTCCCCCTCTGCCTCTAGGGGAAAACTCTGCACGTGTATCCCGGAAAGAACCCTGTGATTTCTTGTGCCAGATCTTTCCACTCCTCTGATTTCTGGAATAGAATCGCTGAGGAGTGGAGTGTCTGACACCAACGGCAGACAAGGTCTTGCCATCTTGTTCATACCGTGGCAGCGTATCCTTAACTTTAGGGCCAAACAAAGAAGCGGCCTCTATGGGGGCATTCATGAAGGATGCCTTAAAGGAGTCCACAAAGTCACAAAGGCGCATCCAAGCATGTCGTCTGGCGACTATACCTGCTCCTGCCTCTCTAGCCACCCCTTCTGATGTGTGAGAAATAAGATGCATGGAAGAGATGGAAATGGACTCTAGGGTGGCTGTCTGAGAAGCCACATTACCACAGACTTCGTCAGAAACAGCTGCTGCCAAGGTTTCAGAGAGCTGGTTGATAAGATCTTGCTGAAGCCTGGCAAAACGTGCCAAATAATTCAAAGACCTTACGGTGAAGTTTGATGAAGCAAACACACGCTTCCCTAATCTGTCAATCGACCGGGACTCCTTGTTTGGCGGTTGGAAAGTTTGGTTTTCTTCTGCCAAATCCTTCTTAGTAGCGGCTGACACCACTGTAGCGTCTGCTGCGAGACCACATGACCAGTGGGGGTGCTCTGCAGGGGGGGGAGTGATAATAACTTGTCTGGCCTCTTAAGTAGCGCTTCCATGGTGTCAGGAGCCTTCCATGCGCTGCACGATGAGCTGGACGAGCTCAGCAGGCGGGGTGACCCAGGAGGTAGGGGGAGCAGGCACAAAAAGTTTACAGGAATACGGATTCCTCAGAGGAAGGATTAGAGGGCTTCCAGTCACCCCTCTGTCTAAGGATCTCTAGGATGTCACCAAAGGACATCTCATCAGAGGGTGGACGTGGGGACCCTTCCCCATCATCAAAATCAATATCTTCAGTCAATGACTCCTCAGTGGAGTCCATGTGCTTCCTCTTACATGATGCTTTGCGGGGCGCTTCCTTAGTGGGAGGTTCCTTGGAAGACTGTAAAGAGGGGGGTCTCCTGAGGAGGAGAGACCTGAAGCTCTTGTGCCCGATGTCCGGGAGTTAAAGCTTGTGGTAGTTGTGGCACAGAGGATGGAGAGGACTCTGACAAATGAGCTTTGCCAGCAGAGGCAAGCACCCTCTCCATGGCCTGGAAGGCTGGCTTGCCAAGGAGGGATGGGAGCCCGGAACCAGACACGACCACTTGGAACCGAGGTCACACCCCACCCCGACGAACCTGCCCCCAGACCAGGAGTCTCAAGAGGACCGTGAACTGTAAGAGAGAGAGCATCCCTGGAAGGTGCTATAGAAAAAATTGGCATGGAGCCAGGAATGCCCTCCCCAATGGCACAGCCACTGTCCTGAGAAGAGCCCGATGCCCAGTGCACCGAGGTCCACGAGGCCAACTCTGGTTCCTAAGTGAGATCCACTATTGGAGTCTGAGGGAGGGAAGCTGTTGTCGGAATAATAGGCTTCGAGACTTGAGTAGAAGTCGAAGGAGGAGTATACATTGGGATTTGAGGCAAAATACACTCACCTGAATGAGGGAACGTGGACTTCGACAGTTGAGAGAGACCTTTGGCCACAACCAAGTGGTCAACAAGCCACAACACATCCTGCTCAGAAAGACACTTGGTAGACTTCATGGAGAAGTTTGATGGCAATTCTGTCCTTTCCAGGAAAGGACTATACTGATTGCTTGCAAAAGGATCCAGTGAATGGGAATGTTTGGTCCTTGCTAGTTCAATAGCTGCAGAGATCTGAGCTGAGGAAGTCTGCATCAAAGAAAATGGTGTTGAAAAAGTCTGCGCTGAAAATGTCGGCGTTGTGGTAGTTGAAGGTGTCTGCACCATAAAGGCAAAGGTCTGCCCCGAAGGGTATGGTGCCGTAGTGGAAAGCATCTGCACCGGCAATAAGGATGGTTCCAAGAAGGACTGCACCGAAGTACATGTCACTGCCAAAAAAGCCTGCGCCGTGAAGTACAGAAGAGTCGTACTTGGAACCGAAGGTGACTGTGCCAACGGTGCCAAAGGGGACTGAACTTGTATTGACGGTGCCATTAGGGATTGCGACAGAACTGTCGGAACCATAGTTGTCTGCACCGTAAACTCCAGTGCCGATATCGGTAAAGGAGACATGGCTGTAGTCAGGATCATTTGGATCAGTGCTGAGCCTTGAGTTGACAGGGTCACAGGGGCAACCCTGGAGTAGTAATCCGTTTCACCTTCTTGTGAGTCGACTCCCTACACTCTCCAGAGGGAGAAGGGAGTGACTTCGATGAAGAAGAGAAAGAACACCTCTTGTGGGGTTTAACAGGAGGGGGTGAGCCCTCTGACCCAGAAATAGCCTCAGAGAAAGGAGACTTGGAGACTTTTCAGAATTAACTTATTTACTTTTTCTCTTTGAGAGTCCTGGTAGAGAAGTTTTTCCAGATCCGCACGGAGGATCTACAGTCAAGTGGGAGACATTAAGACAGTAGACACACAAGTCATGGCCATTGGAAAGTGGTAACTTACGGCCACAATCCTTGCACTGCTTGAAACCAATGGAATTTTTCTTATCCGACATAGCTGTTATGGAGAAGAAGCACAGTAGCAAAAGGAAGAATAACAGCTACCCAAGAAAAGGGTAAAAAGAGAAAAGGAAGGATTACCAATGATGGTAATGGAGAATTACCACAAAGTAAGAAAAGAGGGCAATAAAGGGAAATGACTAAAGGGAGAGAGTCTAAAGTGTGTGATAGGATAGGAAAATATTAGAATAAAGTTTTGAGAAAATTTTAGAGTGATATATAAACTGTCAAAAAATTAGACACTTAGCTGAGAGAGTGGCTTGACAGGGCTGTTCAGCAATGCGGCAAACGAGATCTGAGGTAACAGGGAGTAGAGCATTCTGGGTAGGACCTTGACTCTAGAGTTTTTGGCTGACATGAGCTTGATATTGGCCGGCTTGGTTCCAAGGGTGGAACCGATAACCCATCAGTAAGGAATGAACGAAGATTAACAATATCAGATCCAAACGTTCCTCTGAACCAAAAACTCCCACTTGGCACCGACAGATTCCTCGGTACCGAAACTAGTTCAGCTACCACAAACACAATATTCTCCATTCGACCCATTCAAATATATGCCTCCTAGTCCCTTCTTGGAAGCCAGACCTCCAAGATCGCACTCTGTTTGCTCCGTCCGATCTACTAAGAGATTGTCTGAGACTGACATATTGAGAATGGTGGACCAGCTCCTTATGGTTAGGGGGTTACCCTCAGTTTCTAGCCATGCTGGATTTGGAACAAGCCTAGCTGTAAACCCCCCCCCCCCTCCCATATCCTCCTCCAACTCCAATCGAGACCTTGGAGCCCTTGGCTCCGACTCCTCCAGCATCAACTACTTTGATACCAGTAGCTTCTTCATCTCTGGTTCCGAGGAATGTCCTGAGTTCTTCTGAACCCTCCTCACTGATGGTCTCCCGGGGTCGTGATTCTCCGGTCGGGTCCGTGGGACTTGGATTGAGTTCCTTTCATTTGGAACCTTCCATGTCTCTCGGCACCTCAACCTTTGTAAGATTGACCCAGGCTTCTGTTCCAGAGACTGCCTCCTTGGTGCAGGATGTGACCCTGGTTCCAAAGGAGTCAGTTTCAATTCCGGACTCCCATTCCTCTACGGGGGGGCAGCCTTTAGGATAATGGCAAAGGCATTGTCCATTGGGAACTCTCTTTGCCATCCCTGCCGGGACAGATTTCTGCCTCCTCTAGACCTGAGCTACCATTAGTCTCACCCCCGGGACAGAGGGCACAAATGTCCCAGGTGACTCCCACCTTAGTGGTCTCATCTTTGGGTACTACCCCGGATTATTCCCCCGAGGGAGTCCCTGTGAACAAGTGCAAGAGGAAGCACCTGGACTCCCTGGAAGAGTTCTTCACAGAACGTACTGATTTTTGATGAAGGGGAAGGTTCCCCCAGGTCACCCCCTGATGATGATTCCTTCGGGGACATCCTGGAAATCCAGAAACTTTCCTCAGGGGAATCAGTGTACCTGGAGGCTTTTTGTGCCCAACCCTCCACGTCTTGGATCTCTCCACCCGCTGACGATCTCATTAAGCTATTCAGCAGGCATGGAAGATGCCCAACTCCATAGAGCCAATCCCAAGAGACCTGACCGAATATTATCAGCACCTAAAGGTGAACCACATTGGTCTAAAGGGATTCCTGTTGACACCATGGTGGTAGCAGCTGCCACCAAGAAGGAACTCGCTGAAGAGAGTCCTACTATCCATCCTACTAACAAGGAGTCTGGGATGTTGGATAGATTTGGGAAGCATGTTTATGCTTCAATGACTTTCACTGTAAGGTCTTTGAACTGTATGGCACACTTTACCAGATTACAGAGAGATTTGATTAAAGAACTTTCAAATACTTTCTCAGGAACAGTGGCTGAAGAGGTCCGTGACAGTTTCCCCTCAGCTTGCAACCCTAGATGCCATCTCCAATTCGTCCATGAGGCTCATTGCTCATGCAGTTGAAGGGACGACCAGGGCAACAGGTTCGTTCAGGTATAACCATCAGAAGGCACTCCTGGATGCGCTTGTGTGACTTTGCAGAGCCATTCAAAGCATCCTTTGTCAATCCTTCTTTTGACGGGTCCACCCTTTTTGGCCTGAAGTTTAGACACACTAGCCAGAAGTGAGCAAGATGGTAAGACCCTATCTGCTGTAGGCGTATATTTCTCCACCCCTCAGAGACCTTATTCTAGGAACCAAAGGAGTGGGAGACTATGGTTTTGAAAATCCAAAGGAGTTGGGAAGACTATGGTTTAGAAAATCCAAAGGGCCTTTCCAAGACTCCTGAGGTAAAGACTTCCCCTGGGGCAGAGGAGGAAGCAATGCAAGATGCTGCCCTAGGGGCAGAAATGGACTTGTAGAATCAGGGGTCTAGAGAATCTTTCTCTGGAACATCCCATCAGCATCCCTGAAGGGGTGCCAGATTTCCCTCCTCTGCAATTATTCCTGCACCTACTGGCCTGGCAGTTAATAAGTTCAGACAAATGGGTGCAGGGAGTAATATCCAGAGGCTGCAAATTCCACTCTCTGTAAGTCCCAAAACCCAGAAAAAAACTCCCAAATGTTCCACCCAATTAAAGGGAAGCAAAAACTGCTTGAAAAGAGAGTCATCCAAGAAGTCCCACCAGACCAAACAGGATCCGGGGTTTACTCAAGATTCTTTTTAGTGCCCAAAAAACAGGGGACTGGAGACCCATCTTTGATCTCAGCCACGTCAACAAGGCAGTTCAGCAAACCCAAATTCTGGATGGTCTCGGTACAATCCATACTTCCTTTTTTGGAAAAATGCAACTGGATGTGCTCTATAGACCTCCAAGATGCTTATTACCTCATAAAAATGGAAAAGAGCTCCAGGAGATTTCTACACTTTCGGCTAGGAGCTAGTCATTTCCAGTTCAGAGCACTACCCTTGGTCTCGCCAATGTCTCATCCAGTCTTGATTACCAACCATTGCAAACAGGATCTCAAGTGGTGGCTTTACTCTGACCAGGTTCTCTTGGGCCAGCCATTCAGCCTGCCTCAGCCCCCAAGTCATAGTGACCACGGATGCTTCCCAGATTGGGGGGGGGGGTGGCACTACCTGGGAAAGACAGTCCAAGGCACACAGTCCCAACTGGAGGCCAATTTGCACATCAGGGTTTTGAAAATGAGGGCACTGCTGTTAGAGTTGCAAGCATTCCACGATGCACTTCCTCTAGGGACAGTAACAATTCAGACAGACAACATGTCGGTGGTCAAGTATATCAACAGACAAGTGGGAACCAAATTTTACCCACTATGTCGAGAAGCACTCTGAGTTTGGCACTAGGTGATTTCTTCCAACACACTTTCCAGTAAGTTCCAACGGGATAGCAGACAAATTGAGCAGAACTATTCTTATGCCTTACGAGTGGTCTCAGTGGTGGACAGGATTTTTTGCCATTGGGCCAACCTTGCTATGACTTCTTTGGTTCTCCCGTGAACAAAAAGTGCAGAAGTTACTTGGCCGTAATCCCCCTTTGGGGAAGTCATCCAGAGACGCTGTTCAACACATTTGGCCTCCCAGTCTGTTATATGCCTTTCCCCCCGACTCCTCTTGTATCACACTTCCTAAAGAAAGCCAAAAAGACAGAGAATTCAGTAATTCTCATTGCCCCCTTCTGGCCTGGACAGGATTGGTTTACCTTCCTTTGGCCTCATCTGATATAGAAACCGTGCATTTTGGTCCCAGTTCCAGATCTGCTAACTCACCCAGAGGGCATGGTTCATCCCATTCTCCAACATCTAAAGCTCACTGCATGGCTTCTCCAATTCCCATGATTGCCAGTCATCCTTTCCTTTCTTCCCCTGTCCAACATATTATTATTGCTCATCACAAACCTTCTACTAGAAAACTGTATCAAGGCAAATGGGAAAAAGTTACTAGATGGGCCTTGAATAAAGGACTGGACCCTTATGCCAGTCCCGTTCATGAAGTTGTGGACTTTCTAAACACATTTTTCCAGTCTGGTTCCTCTGCATCTACGATAAAAGTTCATCTGGCAGCAATTTCAAATTTCCATTCAAGCTGGAATGACTCTTCTTTAATATCTCACAAGCTTTGTAAAGCTTTCTTGAAGGAACTCTTACTACTAAAACCACAATTTAAAGAACCAACTCCCCCATAGGATCTAACTACTATTCTTCAAGCTCTTACCAAGAACCTCTTTGAACTATCAGCATCTTGTGATTTGAAGTATTTATCCTGGAAGACATTATTTTTGGTGGCTGTTACTTCCAAAAGAAGGGTTTCTGAGTTGCAAGCCCTGTCATGCAAATCACCCTACCTAATTTTTCATAGAGATAGAGTTGCAATCAGAACAAATCCATCCTTTTTACTAAAAGCAGTCTCTGAATCTAACATTAATCAGTCACTACAATTACCAGTCTTTTCCCTAATTTTTCCAACAAAGGGGAATATGCCCTTCATTTACTAGATGTGCACAGACAACTACATTTTTATCTTCACAGAACTAAGGAATTTAGAAAATTGGATCTGTTATTTGTAGCATTCTCTTCCCTCCGTATGGGTAATCCAGTTTCTAAGGTTACTTTAGCTAAATGGCTTACAGACTGCATCATGTTCATCTATCATTCTCAAGGACTTCAGCTTCCCAAACCAGTTCAAGCCCATTCAACAAGAGCTGTGGCGATATCAGCAGTTTTTCATGCCAGAGCTTCTCTAGACGACATCTGTGTAGCAACCACATGGTCTTCTCATCATACCTTTATCACTCATTACAAATTAGATCAGGTCTCAAGGGGTTAAGCGTCCTTTGGCTCTATGGTGCTTAGAAATATTATTATGAGACCTCCCAAGGCTAGAGTAGCTGGGGATTCTGCCCCACTGTCAAGGATTGGATGAAGATTAACATCAGGTAAAGAAGTTATGTCTTACCATAACGTTCCATCTGTGTTGCTGATCTTCACCAATCCTTGACATCCCCACCCACCTTCCTCCATCCTGAGACTCCTAGTAGATCAGATTAGCCCTAAGCTAGTTTCTCAGTAAAGGGCTCATATATGGCCTCTTTCTCTATACTCTCTATAGTGCACCATATTTTGTTTTTTCTCTATACTAATTATTTGGCAAACTTGATCTGCTTAGATACATACTGGAGGGGGATATTGTATTCAGTTATAGGTCTGTTAAGGGCTGAGTAGAGTGGTACTACAGCTTCCTTGGACCTGGATGCCATACCCTTACCTATAAGCTGAGCAACACAGAATATTTTTATTATCGTCCAAGCTACATGCTTGTCAGATACCAGATTGATGTCTGCATATGTTCCCAGATTTCTTTTTACTGGGTCATTTCTTGGAGGTGTTTTATTGGTTAAGTAATTAACTTAGGTTGACAGTTTCACAAAGGGCATTGTAATGCATTTTTTGTCATTGAGTTTTAGGTCATGGTTTTAGTCGTTTGCCTGTGTTAAACTCACTTGCAAGATGTTGGTGTCTTGGGGGGAATCTTTAATAGCTCCCATTTTACAGTTATCTGTGAAATTGGTAAGCCAAAGACCTTGAATTCCAAGAAGAAGATGCCAAATAAGAGCCGGCCCAGCACAGTGCCTTGGGGTACTCGTCTGGGTGAATAGTCTCTTTGTGGGCATGGTCTCGCCGATCCTGACTTCTTGGGGCTTGTTTTTGAGCAAGCCTGCAATCCAGAGAGTTATATAAACATTTTTGCCTACCTCAGAGAGCTTCTCAACAATGCCTGAGTGAGGTATTGTATTGAATGCGGGAGCCAGGTCAGGATACGCAGTATTGTACCCTTATCCATTGCCTTTGTGACCCTATGAACGAAGTCTGCCAAGTTAAGTAGGCCTACTTTTCCCTTAAAAAAGCCCATTTGGGATGGGTCCAGTGTCTGTAGGTTGCCAAATTTCTTGTTTATCATTTCCATGATACTTTGTTCCATGATGGGTCTGTAGTTCCATGGATGGGTTGATGGTCGACCCTTGTGGAGGGGAATGACTATTGTAATCTTCTATTCACTTGTAACATTGCGAATTGCAAGGCTGTAGTTGGAGTGCCTGAAGTGGTCCTGATAGTTATAAACTGTTCAGGAGGCAACCGGGTATGTTGTTGGGACCTTTGGAGATGATGTTCTTTGCTTTAGCAAGTGCTGCCAGAACTTTATCCCTGGTGATAGCTGGGGGAAGTATGCTTGAGAACATTTCACCTGAAAGAGCTGGGGGAGTGGGGGAGAGAAGTGTAAGCTAAATATATCGGCCAGTAGATTGACGGTCACCCTGATCATTGAAGGTGGTACTGTTCACCACCAGTTCAGCACATTGCTGTGTGTTGATTGTAAGGTCCCCTGGTACTGATGAAGAATGTCTACTGTTTGTCCGTCACCTGCGAGGATATCGTAACCTCTTAGTTGGCCTTGTTTGACTTGATTTGACCTCTTAGTTTATTGTTTGTTGTAAGAGAACTCTTGCTTTAAGGGAGTTGCTCTTCCTGATCTTGGCCATGATTATTCTTTTCTTGTATATCCTGATGTTCTTCGTGTTTCACTGTTGCAGTCATCGCATTTCGATTATCTGCCTGCAGGTAGCCCTCAACCGGCCTGAATACCAGAGTCTTCGGATTTCTGAGTCGGATGCTGTCACTTCTTCCATGATGTCAGGTTGTCAGGGGTATAAAACATGCAGCCAGCATCATTACATCAGTCTTTCTTGCCGTGTAGTGCCCGAAGCAGAAGCATTTCGCAAGAGCCGGTCGGCCGACTTCTGAAATTTTCGTTTTCGAATTTCAGACCTGCAATCTTCAAAAAGATAAGTACCCCATTGGGGATCCTTTTTTCTTGCTCTAACTGATGTCATAAAAAATTAACAATTGTCTTGCCTGTGGAAAGCAAATACCTCATAGAGATTTTCATTCTTACTGCATCACCTGTTTAGGCCCAGATCATGACTGCCCTTGCTGTCGGTTTTGTGCCTTGTTCAACACCCAAACTATTCGTCGTCGGACTATTTTTGTAGCTAAATACTTTTGTTCTTGTTCTCCATAGCCTGAAATGACTTCGGTAAGCCATCCAACTACCGATCTTCTGAAAAAACATAAGGATAAAGACAGAGACAGACTGATTAGGTCCAAAACTGCAGACGACGCTTTTGATAAGCTACTCGCCAGTTCCCCGGTACTCAGGTGGTTTTGCAGCCCCTGATACCCGCTATTACAGATTTGCAGGCCTCTACTGAGACCCATTCAGAGTCTGGTATGCCGTGAGTTGCTTCTTCGACTATAGAACCTGCAGTTGTCTCTACCTTGGATGGGTCCGGAGCCGCTGTGCAGGCAACGGCTTCTGAGGGTGTATTCAGGCCTTACTGATTTTCATATTAAACCGATGACTTCGTTTCAAGCTACGAATACCGAATTCCTCAGGCCTAAAGCTCGCACTAAGCCTAAAAAAACGATGACCAAAGCACATCCTCAGGCCCATATGCCTCAAAAACAAATAATTAGAATGGCTGAAGACCTTATTACATTAATTAGGGGAAGCCAGCCTTCCACCTCTAAGAGACCTAGAACTGATTTTCTTTCTGATTCTTCTGATCAGGAATTTTATATCTCTGTTCCTTCTAACTACCAGGATTTACCCTTATCTACTCATGAGGATTCTGATGCAGAGGATTCCATTCCCTCTGCTTCCCCTCCAGAAGATTTTTCTTTTGATGAAACCTTGCATACCCTTAGGGAGCATTTCTGCTTGGAAAGCCAGGACTATTCTCAGTCCAAAAAGAGACTTAGGGAATTTTTTAAAACTACCTCAACACAGGCCTCTAGCTATCCCTCCTGTTCTGGAGATTGTAGATGATGTATTCTTGGAATCCAGCTTTACCCCAGACACTTCTACCTGACAGGTATTACAGAGTACCTGACTCTAACAAATTCCTTTTCAGAAATCCTACTGCGGATCCAGAGACCATTTCCCACGGGCCAAAAGGCATTAAGGCTACTACTGCCAAAAGTCCTACCCCTTCTGATAGGGATTCTAGAGCTTTAGACAGATGAGTTAAAAAGGTATATACTTCTGCTACTTTGGCCATTAGGGCTTTAAAGTGCCAGTTTCACGTGTTAAAGTATCAGCAGCATATTATGGGATTAAACAGAAAATTATGTTGATTTCTGACTGTGCTGAACACAAAGATTTATAAGAGTTAATGCATTCTGCTGTCTAAGTAGGTAAACATACTTTGCAATGTGGTTTTGATGCTTTGGAAGCATCTTGCAGGGCTGCTGTCACTGGGTCTGTACTTAGAAGGCATGCTTGGCTTAAGGAACAAAATGTGCCAGATGATGTTAAAGCTAAATTACTGGATGCACCCTTGAACCAAGAGCGCCTTTTTGGCAACAAAGCAGAAGTCATCCTCAGAAGGATGCAGGAAAAAGCAAAATCTGTGCAAGCTGTTAAAGATTTCTTACCAGTACAGCCACCTAGATTCAGTAGGCATTGGCCTTCAAAGAACTGGTCCTTTCCAGTCCCTTCCAGGTCTTCTCATTCCAAACCCAGGAGCAGCAGACCACCAAGGCTTCAGTCTCAGGCTATGCACAGATCTAAGCAGTGGGGGGGGGTCCCCACTTCCAAAGCAGGGAGTAATAAGCCACCCTCCCATGGCAAAATGGCACAATGACTTATCCTTAACACTACCAAGCCTTGCTCAAGTTCTTCCTCCCTTAGGAGGAAAGCTCGCCCTGCATGCAAAAAACTGGAAACTCATTAGCCAGGACAAATGGGTTTTAAACATAGTTTCCCTAGGAAACAGATTCCACTTCCACTCATTCCCAACCCCAAGTGGATGGCCAGACGTCCCCCCAAAGCAATGGGCGGAGGCCCAAAAACAAGTGCTCTCTCTCCTCAGTATCAGAGCTATTCAACCTGTCCCAGCAGAACAAAGAGGACAAGGTTTTTAATTCAAGACTTGTTCCCAGAAAAAAAACTCCTGGCGTTCTATCCTGGACCTTTCTGTTTTCAGCACCTTTCTGGTGAGTCCAAAGTTCAAAATGCTAACTCATCAACAGCTTCTTCCTATGCTAGCCAATTCTAGACTTAAAAGAAGCTTACCTGCACATCCCAATAAGGGAATCCTGCAGAAAATACCTACACGTTAAGGTAGGCTCCATGCATCAGTTCTCTTCACTTCCCTTTGGCTTATCTACTGCACCCAGGGTATTCACAAAGTGCCTAGCTCCAGACATTGCATTTTGCAGGCAGAGAAATATTCAGATTTACCCATACTTGGACGATTGCCTGATTCAGGCAGAGAGTCACGACTTGCTATTACAACACCTGGCATTTGTAAAGACACTTCTAACTTATCTGGGGTATACCATCAACAAGAAGAAATCATACCTATTACCCTGCCAACAGATTGTATTCCTGGGAACAAGCTTGAACACAACTTCCCAGATGACATTCTCACTCCAGAGAAACAAGTTCATTTGACAACCTACTTCATACTACTGGCCACGAAAACCCAGCTATCTGCAAGGAAAATCCTGCAAGCCCTAGGATTCATGGCCTCTTGCATTCTGTTAATTCCATATGCAAGATTGCATATGAGGAAACTTCAATTGTATCTAAAACGTCTATGGTGTCAACATTCTCAGGACCTGGAAGCAGTGATTCCTATCATTCCTTGTCTAAGGTCAGAGTTCCTTTGGTGGGCAGAGGTCTACTACCACAACAAAGGGACTCCCTTTCACTCTACTCCCTGCCGCCCAAACCCTAACAACAGACTCATTAGACAAAGCATGGGGAGCTGACATGGCAGGGCAGTGCATTCAGGTCAAATGGAACCCAAAACAGATGCACCTGCATATCAATCAAAAGGAAATTTTAGCTATACAGAATGCTCAGACAGCCTTGAAAGATCTTATTCTTCCAGGACAACTATTGGTAAAGACAGACACCACAGTTATGTGGTATATAAATAAGCAGGGAGGAACCCATTCCTACCACTCTGCAGACTACCCATGGCTCTGTAGAACACAGCCTTGAGCTACCAAGTGAACCTACAAGCTCAGTTCCTGCCAGGCAGACTAAATTCACTGGCATACCTTTATCTGCACTTTTTAAAAAAAAAATACAGTTTTTAATTTGATTTAAACTGTGTTGAAGGAATATTTAACTGAACTGGCAGTTTTTCTGCTCTTTAGTAACTTGAACAGAAGCTAGTGTTTGCTGAATTTTGTTATTTGCTAGTAATTACAGGTGTGGGGGTAGCTGTCCTTGCCTAGTTAAGTGGTGCATTGTGAAATATTTTCTGCTTAAAAACCTCAGCTTTGGCCGGCTAAGAACTTGGTTATATTCAACTGGACGTATAAGAGAATTTAAGTACCTTTATCTGCACTTTTAAAAAAAAATACAGTATTTAATTTGATTTAAACTGTGTTGAAGGAATATTTAACTGAACTGGCAGTTTTTCTGCTCTTTAGTAACTTGAACAGAAGCTAGTGTTTGCTGAATTTTGTTATTTGCTAGTAATTACAGGTGTGGGGTAGCCACATTCTTTGATTTCTGTCCTTGCCTAGTTAAGTGGTGCATTGTGAAATATTTTCTGCTTAAAAAACCTCAGCTTTGGCCGGCTAAGAACTTGGTTATATTCAACTGGACGTATAAGAGAATTTAAGTACCTTTATCTGCACTTTAAAAAAAAAAATACAGTATTTAATTTGATTTAAACTGTGTTGAAGGAATATTTAACTGAACTGGCAGTTTTTCTGCTCTTTAGTAACTTGAACAGAAGCTAGTGTTTGCTGAATTTTGTTATTTGCTAGTAATTACAGGTGTGGGGTAGCCACATTCTTTGATTTCCTGTCCTTGCCTAGTTAAGTGGTGCATTGTGAAATATTTTCTGCTTAAAAACCTCAGCTTTGGCCGGCTAAGAACTTGGTTATATTCAACTGGACGTATAAGAGAATTTAAGTACCTTTATCTGCACTTTTTAAAAAAAAATACAGTATTTAATTTGATTTAAACTGTGTTGAAGGAATATTTAACTGAACTGGCAGTTTTTCTGCTCTTTAGTAACTTGAACAGAAGCTAGTGTTTGCTGAATTTTGTTATTTGCTAGTAATTACAGGTGTGGGGGTAGCCACATTCTTTGATTTCCTGTCCTTGCCTAGTTAAGTGGTGCATTGTGAAATATTTTCTGCTTAAAAACCTCAGCTTTGGCCGGCTAAGAACTTGGTTATATTCAACTGGACGTATAAGAGAATTTAAGTACCTTTATCTGCACTTTAAAAAAAAAAATACAGTATTTAATTTGATTTAAACTGTGTTGAAGGAATATTTAACTGAACTGGCAGTTTTTCTGCTCTTTAGTAACTTGAACAGAAGCTAGTGTTTGCTGAATTTTGTTATTTGCTAGTAATTACAGGTGTGGGGGTAGCCACATTCTTTGATTTCCTGTCCTTGCCTAGTTAAGTGGTGCATTGTGAAATATTTTCTGCTTAAAAACCTCAGCTTTGGCCGGCTAAGAACTTGGTTATATTCAACTGGACGTATAAGAGAATTTAAGTACCTTTATCTGCACTTTAAAAAAAAAAATACAGTATTTAATTTGATTTAAACTGTGTTGAAGGAATATTTAACTGAACTGGCAGTTTTTCTGCTCTTTAGTAACTTGAACAGAAGCTAGTGTTTGCTGAATTTTGTTATTTGCTAGTAATTACAGGTGTGGGGGTAGCCACATTCTTTGATTTCCTGTCCTTGCCTAGTTAAGTGGTGCATTGTGAAATATTTTCTGCTTAAAAACCTCAGCTTTGGCCGGCTAAGAACTTGGTTATATTCAACTGGACGTATAAGAGAATTTAAGTACCTTTATCTGCACTTTTTAAAAAAAAAATACAGTATTTAATTTGATTTAAACTGTGTTGAAGGAATATTTAACTGAACTGGCAGTTTTTCTGCTCTTTAGTAACTTGAACAGAAGCTAGTGTTTGCTGAATTTTGTTATTTGCTAGTAATTACAGGTGTGGGGGTAGCCACATTCTTTGATTTCCTGTCCTTGCCTAGTTAAGTGGTGCATTGTGAAATATTTTCTGCTTAAAAACCTCAGCTTTGGCCGGCTAAGAACTTGGTTATATTCAACTGGACGTATAAGAGAATTTAAGTACCTTTATCTGCACTTTTAAAAAAAAAATACAGTATTTAATTTGATTTAAACTGTGTTGAAGGAATATTTAACTGAACTGGCAGTTTTTCTGCTCTTTAGTAACTTGAACAGAAGCTAGTGTTTGCTGAATTTTGTTATTTGCTAGTAATTACAGGTGTGGGGGTAGCCACATTCTTTGATTTCCTGTCCTTGCCTAGTTAAGTGGTGCATTGTGAAATATTTTCTGCTTAAAACCTCAGCTTTGGCCGGCTAAGAACTTGGTTATATTCAACTGGACGTATAAGAGAATTTAAGTACCTTTATCTGCACTTTAAAAAAAAAATACAGTATTTAATTTGATTTAAACTGTGTTGAAGGAATATTTAACTGAACTGGCAGTTTTTCTGCTCTTTAGTAACTTGAACAGAAGCTAGTGTTTGCTGAATTTTGTTATTTGCTAGTAATTACAGGTGTGGGGGTAGCCACATTCTTTGATTTCCTGTCCTTGCCTAGTTAAGTGGTGCATTGTGAAATATTTTCTGCTTAAAAACCTCAGCTTTGGCCGGCTAAGAACTTGGTTATATTCAACTGGACGTATAAGAGAATTTAAGTACCTTTATCTGCACTTTTTAAAAAAAAAATACAGTATTTAATTTGATTTAAACTGTGTTGAAGGAATATTTAACTGAACTGGCAGTTTTTCTGCTCTTTAGTAACTTGAACAGAAGCTAGTGTTTGCTGAATTTTGTTATTTGCTAGTAATTACAGGTGTGGGGTAGCCACATTCTTTGATTTCCTGTCCTTGCCTAGTTAAGTGGTGCATTGTGAAATATTTTCTGCTTAAAAACCTCAGCTTTGGCCGGCTAAGAACTTGGTTATATTCAACTGGACGTATAAGAGAATTTAAGTACCTTTATCTGCACTTTAAAAAAAAAAAAATACAGTATTTAATTTGATTTAAACTGTGTTGAAGGAATATTTAACTGAACTGGCAGTTTTTCTGCTCTTTAGTAACTTGAACAGAAGCTAGTGTTTGCTGAATTTTGTTATTTGCTAGTAATTACAGGTGTGGGGGTAGCCACATTCTTTGATTTCCTGTCCTTGCCTAGTTAAGTGGTGCATTGTGAAATATTTTCTGCTTAAAAACCTCAGCTTTGGCCGGCTAAGAACTTGGTTATATTCAACTGGACGTATAAGAGAATTTAAGTACCTTTATCTGCACTTTAAAAAAAAAAAATACAGTATTTAATTTGATTTAAACTGTGTTGAAGGAATATTTAACTGAACTGGCAGTTTTTCTGCTCTTTAGTAACTTGAACAGAAGCTAGTGTTTGCTGAATTTTGTTATTTGCTAGTAATTACAGGTGTGGGGGTAGCCACATTCTTTGATTTCCTGTCCTTGCCTAGTTAAGTGGTGCATTGTGAAATATTTTCTGCTTAAAACCTCAGCTTTGGCCGGCTAAGAACTTGGTTATATTCAACTGGACGTATAAGAGAATTTAAGTACCTTTATCTGCACTTTTTTAAAAAAAAAATACAGTATTTAATTTGATTTAAACTGTGTTGAAGGAATATTTAACTGAACTGGCAGTTTTTCTGCTCTTTAGTAACTTGAACAGAAGCTAGTGTTTGCTGAATTTTGTTATTTGCTAGTAATTACAGGTGTGGGGGTAGCCACATTCTTTGATTTCCTGTCCTTGCCTAGTTAAGTGGTGCATTGTGAAATATTTTCTGCTTAAAAACCTCAGCTTTGGCCGGCTAAGAACTTGGTTATATTCAACTGGACGTATAAGAGAATTTAAGTACCTTTATCTGCACTTTTAAAAAAAAAATACAGTATTTAATTTGATTTAAACTGTGTTGAAGGAATATTTAACTGAACTGGCAGTTTTTCTGCTCTTTAGTAACTTGAACAGAAGCTAGTGTTTGCTGAATTTTGTTATTTGCTAGTAATTACAGGTGTGGGGGTAGCCACATTCTTTGATTTCCTGTCCTTGCCTAGTTAAGTGGTGCATTGTGAAATATTTTCTGCTTAAAAATCTCAGCTTTGGCCGGCTAAGAACTTGGTTATATTCAACTGGACGTATAAGAGAATTTAAGTACCTTTATCTGCACTTTTAAAAAAAAATACAGTATTTAATTTGATTTAAACTGTGTTGAAGGAATATTTAACTGAACTGGCAGTTTTTCTGCTCTTTAGTAACTTGAACAGAAGCTAGTGTTTGCTGAATTTTGTTATTTGCTAGTAATTACAGGTGTGGGGGTAGCCACATTCTTTGATTTCCTGTCCTTGCCTAGTTAAGTGGTGCATTGTGAAATATTTTCTGCTTAAAAACCTCAGCTTTGGCCGGCTAAGAACTTGGTTATATTCAACTGGACGTATAAGAGAATTTAAGTACCTTTATCTGCACTTTAAAAAAAAAAAATACAGTATTTAATTTGATTTAAACTGTGTTGAAGGAATATTTAACTGAACTGGCAGTTTTTCTGCTCTTTAGTAACTTGAACAGAAGCTAGTGTTTGCTGAATTTTGTTATTTGCTAGTAATTACAGGTGTGGGGGTAGCCACATTCTTTGATTTCCTGTCCTTGCCTAGTTAAGTGGTGCATTGTGAAATATTTTCTGCTTAAAAACCTCAGCTTTGGCCGGCTAAGAACTTGGTTATATTCAACTGGACGTATAAGAGAATTTAAGTACCTTTATCTGCACTTTAAAAAAAAAAAATACAGTATTTAATTTGATTTAAACTGTGTTGAAGGAATATTTAACTGAACTGGCAGTTTTTCTGCTCTTTAGTAACTTGAACAGAAGCTAGTGTTTGCTGAATTTTGTTATTTGCTAGTAATTACAGGTGTGGGGGTAGCCACATTCTTTGATTTCCTGTCCTTGCCTAGTTAAGTGGTGCATTGTGAAATATTTTCTGCTTAAAAACCTCAGCTTTGGCCGGCTAAGAACTTGGTTATATTCAACTGGACGTATAAGAGAATTTAAGTACCTTTATCTGCACTTTTTAAAAAAAAATACAGTATTTAATTTGATTTAAACTGTGTTGAAGGAATATTTAACTGAACTGGCAGTTTTTCTGCTCTTTAGTAACTTGAACAGAAGCTAGTGTTTGCTGAATTTTGTTATTTGCTAGTAATTACAGGTGTGGGGGTAGCCACATTCTTTGATTTCCTGTCCTTGCCTAGTTAAGTGGTGCATTGTGAAATATTTTCTGCTTAAAACCTCAGCTTTGGCCGGCTAAGAACTTGGTTATATTCAACTGGACGTATAAGAGAATTTAAGTACCTTTATCTGCACTTTAAAAAAAAAATACAGTATTTAATTTGATTTAAACTGTGTTGAAGGAATATTTAACTGAACTGGCAGTTTTTCTGCTCTTTAGTAACTTGAACAGAAGCTAGTGTTTGCTGAATTTTGTTATTTGCTAGTAATTACAGGTGTGGGGTAGCCACATTCTTTGATTTCCTGTCCTTGCCTAGTTAAGTGGTGCATTGTGAAATATTTTCTGCTTAAAACCTCAGCTTTGGCCGGCTAAGAACTTGGTTATATTCAACTGGACGTATAAGAGAATTTAAGTACCTTTATCTGCACTTTTAAAAAAAAAAATACAGTATTTAATTTGATTTAAACTGTGTTGAAGGAATATTTAACTGAACTGGCAGTTTTTCTGCTCTTTAGTAACTTGAACAGAAGCTAGTGTTTGCTGAATTTTGTTATTTGCTAGTAATTACAGGTGTGGGGGTAGCCACATTCTTTGATTTCCTGTCCTTGCCTAGTTAAGTGGTGCATTGTGAAATATTTTCTGCTTAAAACCTCAGCTTTGGCCGGCTAAGAACTTGGTTATATTCAACTGGACGTATAAGAGAATTTAAGTACCTTTATCTGCACTTTTTAAAAAAAAATACAGTATTTAATTTGATTTAAACTGTGTTGAAGGAATATTTAACTGAAC
Organism: Protopterus annectens; assembly: GCF_019279795.1. Classification (NCBI taxonomy): domain Eukaryota; kingdom Metazoa; phylum Chordata; order Ceratodontiformes; family Protopteridae; genus Protopterus; species Protopterus annectens. Next base: position 477,435,274 of record NC_056743.1, read on the forward strand.
TGGCAGTTTTTCTGCTCTTTAGTAACTTGAACAGAAGCTAGTGTTTGCTGAATTTTGTTATTTGCTAGTAATTACAGGTGTGGGGGTAGCCACATTCTTTGATTTCCTGTCCTTGCCTAGTTAAGTGGTGCATTGTGAAATATTTTCTGCTTAAAAACCTCAGCTTTGGCCGGCTAAGAACTTGGTTATATTCAACTGGACGTATAAGAGAATTTAAGTACCTTTATCTGCACTTTAAAAAAAAAAATACAGTATTTAATTTGATTTAAACTGTGTTGAAGGAATATTTAACTGAACTGGCAGTTTTTCTGCTCTTTAGTAACTTGAACAGAAGCTAGTGTTTGCTGAATTTTGTTATTTGCTAGTAATTACAGGTGTGGGGGTAGCCACATTCTTTGATTTCCTGTCCTTGCCTAGTTAAGTGGTGCATTGTGAAATATTTTCTGCTTAAAAACCTCAGCTTTGGCCGGCTAAGAACTTGGTTATATTCAACTGGACGTATAAGAGAATTTAAGTACCTTTATCTGCACTTTTTAAAAAAAAATACAGTATTTAATTTGATTTAAACTGTGTTGAAGGAATATTTAACTGAACTGGCAGTTTTTCTGCTCTTTAGTAACTTGAACAGAAGCTAGTGTTTGCTGAATTTTGTTATTTGCTAGTAATTACAGGTGTGGGGTAGCCACATTCTTTGATTTCCTGTCCTTGCCTAGTTAAGTGGTGCATTGTGAAATATTTTCTGCTTAAAACCTCAGCTTTGGCCGGCTAAGAACTTGGTTATATTCAACTGGACGTATAAGAGAATTTAAGTACCTTTATCTGCACTTTTAAAAAAAAAATACAGTATTTAATTTGATTTAAACTGTGTTGAAGGAATATTTAACTGAACTGGCAGTTTTTCTGCTCTTTAGTAACTTGAACAGAAGCTAGTGTTTGCTGAATTTTGTTATTTGCTAGTAATTACAGGTGTGGGGGTAGCCACATTCTTTGATTTCCTGTCCTTGCCTAGTTAAGTGGTGCATTGTGAAATATTTTCTGCTTAAAAACCTCAGCTTTGGCCGGCTAAGAACTTGGTTATATTCAACTGGACGTATAAGAGAATTTAAGTACCTTTATCTGCACTTTTTAAAAAAAAATACAGTATTTAATTTGATTTAAACTGTGTTGAAGGAATATTTAACTGAACTGGCAGTTTTTCTGCTCTTTAGTAACTTGAACAGAAGCTAGTGTTTGCTGAATTTTGTTATTTGCTAGTAATTACAGGTGTGGGGGTAGCCACATTCTTTGATTTCCTGTCCTTGCCTAGTTAAGTGGTGCATTGTGAAATATTTTCTGCTTAAAAACCTCAGCTTTGGCCGGCTAAGAACTTGGTTATATTCAACTGGACGTATAAGAGAATTTAAGTACCTTTATCTGCACTTTAAAAAAAAAAAATACAGTATTTAATTTGATTTAAACTGTGTTGAAGGAATATTTAACTGAACTGGCAGTTTTTCTGCTCTTTAGTAACTTGAACAGAAGCTAGTGTTTGCTGAATTTTGTTATTTGCTAGTAATTACAGGTGTGGGGTAGCCACATTCTTTGATTTCCTGTCCTTGCCTAGTTAAGTGGTGCATTGTGAAATATTTTCTGCTTAAAAACCTCAGCTTTGGCCGGCTAAGAACTTGGTTATATTCAACTGGACGTATAAGAGAATTTAAGTACCTTTATCTGCACTTTTTAAAAAAAAAATACAGTATTTAATTTGATTTAAACTGTGTTGAAGGAATATTTAACTGAACTGGCAGTTTTTCTGCTCTTTAGTAACTTGAACAGAAGCTAGTGTTTGCTGAATTTTGTTATTTGCTAGTAATTACAGGTGTGGGGTAGCCACATTCTTTGATTTCCTGTCCTTGCCTAGTTAAGTGGTGCATTGTGAAATATTTTCTGCTTAAAAACCTCAGCTTTGGCCGGCTAAGAACTTGGTTATATTCAACTGGACGTATAAGAGAATTTAAGTACCTTTATCTGCACTTTTTAAAAAAAAATACAGTATTTAATTTGATTTAAACTGTGTTGAAGGAATATTTAACTGAACTGGCAGTTTTTCTGCTCTTTAGTAACTTGAACAGAAGCTAGTGTTTGCTGAATTTTGTTATTTGCTAGTAATTACAGGTGTGGGGTAGCCACATTCTTTGATTTCCTGTCCTTGCCTAGTTAAGTGGTGCATTGTGAAATATTTTCTGCTTAAAAACCTCAGCTTTGGCCGGCTAAGAACTTGGTTATATTCAACTGGACGTATAAGAGAATTTAAGTACCTTTATCTGCACTTTTAAAAAAAAAATACAGTATTTAATTTGATTTAAACTGTGTTGAAGGAATATTTAACTGAACTGGCAGTTTTTCTGCTCTTTAGTAACTTGAACAGAAGCTAGTGTTTGCTGAATTTTGTTATTTGCTAGTAATTACAGGTGTGGGGTAGCCACATTCTTTGATTTCCTGTCCTTGCCTAGTTAAGTGGTGCATTGTGAAATATTTTCTGCTTAAAAACCTCAGCTTTGGCCGGCTAAGAACTTGGTTATATTCAACTGGACGTATAAGAGAATTTAAGTACCTTTATCTGCACTTTTTAAAAAAAAATACAGTATTTAATTTGATTTAAACTGTGTTGAAGGAATATTTAACTGAACTGGCAGTTTTTCTGCTCTTTAGTAACTTGAACAGAAGCTAGTGTTTGCTGAATTTTGTTATTTGCTAGTAATTACAGGTGTGGGGGTAGCCACATTCTTTGATTTCCTGTCCTTGCCTAGTTAAGTGGTGCATTGTGAAATATTTTCTGCTTAAAAACCTCAGCTTTGGCCGGCTAAGAACTTGGTTATATTCAACTGGACGTATAAGAGAATTTAAGTACCTTTATCTGCACTTTTAAAAAAAAATACAGTATTTAATTTGATTTAAACTGTGTTGAAGGAATATTTAACTGAACTGGCAGTTTTTCTGCTCTTTAGTAACTTGAACAGAAGCTAGTGTTTGCTGAATTTTGTTATTTGCTAGTAATTACAGGTGTGGGGTAGCCACATTCTTTGATTTCCTGTCCTTGCCTAGTTAAGTGGTGCATTGTGAAATATTTTCTGCTTAAAATCCTCAGCTTTGGCCGGCTAAGAACTTGGTTATATTCAACTGGACGTATAAGAGAATTTAAGTACCTTTATCTGCACTTTTTTAAAAAAAATACAGTATTTAATTTGATTTAAACTGTGTTGAAGGAATATTTAACTGAACTGGCAGTTTTTCTGCTCTTTAGTAACTTGAACAGAAGCTAGTGTTTGCTGAATTTTGTTATTTGCTAGTAATTACAGGTGTGGGGGTAGCCACATTCTTTGATTTCCTGTCCTTGCCTAGTTAAGTGGTGCATTGTGAAATATTTTCTGCTTAAAACCTCAGCTTTGGCCGGCTAAGAACTTGGTTATATTCAACTGGACGTATAAGAGAATTTAAGTACCTTTATCTGCACTTTTAAAAAAAAATACAGTATTTAATTTGATTTAAACTGTGTTGAAGGAATATTTAACTGAACTGGCAGTTTTTCTGCTCTTTAGTAACTTGAACAGAAGCTAGTGTTTGCTGAATTTTGTTATTTGCTAGTAATTACAGGTGTGGGGGTAGCCACATTCTTTGATTTCCTGTCCTTGCCTAGTTAAGTGGTGCATTGTGAAATATTTTCTGCTTAAAACCTCAGCTTTGGCCGGCTAAGAACTTGGTTATATTCAACTGGACGTATAAGAGAATTTAAGTACCTTTATCTGCACTTTAAAAAAAAAAAAATACAGTATTTAATTTGATTTAAACTGTGTTGAAGGAATATTTAACTGAACTGGCAGTTTTTCTGCTCTTTAGTAACTTGAACAGAAGCTAGTGTTTGCTGAATTTTGTTATTTGCTAGTAATTACAGGTGTGGGGGTAGCCACATTCTTTGATTTCCTGTCCTTGCCTAGTTAAGTGGTGCATTGTGAAATATTTTCTGCTTAAAACCTCAGCTTTGGCCGGCTAAGAACTTGGTTATATTCAACTGGACGTATAAGAGAATTTAAGTACCTTTATCTGCACTTTTTAAAAAAAAATACAGTATTTAATTTGATTTAAACTGTGTTGAAGGAATATTTAACTGAACTGGCAGTTTTTCTGCTCTTTAGTAACTTGAACAGAAGCTAGTGTTTGCTGAATTTTGTTATTTGCTAGTAATTACAGGTGTGGGGGTAGCCACATTCTTTGATTTCCTGTCCTTGCCTAGTTAAGTGGTGCATTGTGAAATATTTTCTGCTTAAAAACCTCAGCTTTGGCCGGCTAAGAACTTGGTTATATTCAACTGGACGTATAAGAGAATTTAAGTACCTTTATCTGCACTTTTTAAAAAAAAAATACAGTATTTAATTTGATTTAAACTGTGTTGAAGGAATATTTAACTGAACTGGCAGTTTTTCTGCTCTTTAGTAACTTGAACAGAAGCTAGTGTTTGCTGAATTTTGTTATTTGCTAGTAATTACAGGTGTGGGGGTAGCCACATTCTTTGATTTCCTGTCCTTGCCTAGTTAAGTGGTGCATTGTGAAATATTTTCTGCTTAAAAACCTCAGCTTTGGCCGGCTAAGAACTTGGTTATATTCAACTGGACGTATAAGAGAATTTAAGTACCTTTATCTGCACTATTTAAAAAAAATACAGTATTTAATTTGATTTAAACTGTGTTGAAGGAATATTTAACTGAACTGGCAGTTTTTCTGCTCTTTAGTAACTTGAACAGAAGCTAGTGTTTGCTGAATTTTGTTATTTGCTAGTAATTACAGGTGTGGGGGTAGCCACATTCTTTGATTTCCTGTCCTTGCCTAGTTAAGTGGTGCATTGTGAAATATTTTCTGCTTAAAAACCTCAGCTTTGGCCGGCTAAGAACTTGGTTATATTCAACTGGACGTATAAGAGAATTTAAGTACCTTTATCTGCACTTTTTAAAAAAAAATACAGTATTTAATTTGATTTAAACTGTGTTGAAGGAATATTTAACTGAACTGGCAGTTTTTCTGCTCTTTAGTAACTTGAACAGAAGCTAGTGTTTGCTGAATTTTGTTATTTGCTAGTAATTACAGGTGTGGGGGTAGCCACATTCTTTGATTTCCTGTCCTTGCCTAGTTAAGTGGTGCATTGTGAAATATTTTCTGCTTAAAAACCTCAGCTTTGGCCGGCTAAGAACTTGGTTATATTCAACTGGACGTATAAGAGAATTTAAGTACCTTTATCTGCACTTTAAAAAAAAATACAGTATTTAATTTGATTTAAACTGTGTTGAAGGAATATTTAACTGAACTGGCAGTTTTTCTGCTCTTTAGTAACTTGAACAGAAGCTAGTGTTTGCTGAATTTTGTTATTTGCTAGTAATTACAGGTGTGGGGGTAGCCACATTCTTTGATTTCCTGTCCTTGCCTAGTTAAGTGGTGCATTGTGAAATATTTTCTGCTTAAAAACCTCAGCTTTGGCCGGCTAAGAACTTGGTTATATTCAACTGGACGTATAAGAGAATTTAAGTACCTTTATCTGCACTTTTTAAAAAAAAAAATACAGTATTTAATTTGATTTAAACTGTGTTGAAGGAATATTTAACTGAACTGGCAGTTTTTCTGCTCTTTAGTAACTTGAACAGAAGCTAGTGTTTGCTGAATTTTGTTATTTGCTAGTAATTACAGGTGTGGGGGTAGCCACATTCTTTGATTTCCTGTCCTTGCCTAGTTAAGTGGTGCATTGTGAAATATTTTCTGCTTAAAAACCTCAGCTTTGGCCGGCTAAGAACTTGGTTATATTCATCTGGACGTATAAGAGAATTTAAGTACCTTTATCTGCACTTTTTTAAAAAAAATACATTATTTAATTTGATTTAAACTGTGTTGAAGGAATATTTAACTGAACTGGCAGTTTTTCTGCTCTTCAGTTATTCCCACCCACCCTCTCTGTTTTTGTTTTGGTGTTAATCTTAGTGGCCTTGAAACTGCCCGCCCCTCAGCCTGCCTCTGGGCTCATCTCATTTGCTCACTCAACTGAGTGCAGTGAGATCATATTCTGATTTCAGGCACTCCTACTGTGTACAAAGAGAGCATCTGGGAAACAGACAAAAAAAAATAAGCTTATTTCCTGCCTTTCCTGTTAAGTGGTATAGACTATTTGTAGGCTTCTGAGCCCCCAAGCCCTTCTGTGTTTGAAGGAAGCCTTCTAGCTTGTTTTTTTTTTCTTATAACTAGCCAGTTTTCTTGTTTCAGCACTCAAATCTGTTTTCTTTGATCTCAGCACTTGTTCAGATAAAAAAAAAAAAAAAATTTCATCTGCTTTTAATGCACTTGTGTTTCTACCTACTTCATTTTACTTTTGCATCGTCTTAAAAATACTCAGTTGTATTTATTACTGCTTGGTGTAACTCATTCTAAGCCTTTTGGTTTAAACACTTGGGCTTCGGACCAGTTGTTTTGCACTGATAGGGTTTGTGGTATGCACTTTTGTGGCAGAACAGGTAGCTTACATCCTTCTAGTCTGGGAACTGCTGATTGAGGGCTCAGTGTCAGTTATTCTAAAAGTGTATTAATTCTGGTTTAAGCACTTGGGCTTTCAGGCCAGTTATTTTACATTAAGAGGGTTCGTGGTCTGCACTCTTGTGGGAGGAGAGGCTGGACTCTGCCCTTCTGAGCTGGGAATTTCTGGTTAAAGGCTTATAGTGCATGCATATCTGAACTGCTTCTTACTGAAGTTGGTGCGCCTTGTTTGCTGTGGCGTAGACTGGATTCGGGCCTGCTGGATCTAGCTTTGTTTGTGTAACTTGAGCTCTAATCCAGACATTCTCTAAAGTATTCAATTGTATTTATTACTGCTTGGTTGTAACTTGATTAAAGTGTAGCTATCATTCTAAGTCTTTTGGATTAAGCACTTGGGCTTCAGACCAGTTGTTTTACATTAGGAAGGTTTGTGGCAAGCACTGTGGTGGCAGGACAGGTAGCTTTCATCCTTCTAAGTTGGGAACTGCTGATTGAGAGCCCAGTGTCCAAGTGTATTAGTTCTGGTTTAGGCACTTGGGCTTCAGGCCAGTTATTTTACATTAAGAAGGTTCGTGGTCTGCACTCTTGTGGGAGCCCTTCTGAGCTGGGAATTTCTGGTTAAAGGTTTATAGTACCTGAATATTTGAACTGTATCTTACTGAAATTGGTACACCTTGTTTGCTCTAGCATAGACTAGATCCAGGCCTGCTGAATCTAGCTTTGTTTATATGCTTGTTGTTTGTTTGCTTGTTATTTCCCTGGAAGCTAATTCCACCTAATACGCTTCTCAGCTTCTGTGGATCACTAGTGATATCTGCATTGCTTACTGTACTTATTTCCTTGTTTCACTTGAAAGAAAGTTACTGTTTGTCGTTTGTGCATTTAGTTACTTGTAACACATTGCACTCAAGTTACCTTGCTCACTAAAGCAATTATATAAGTCAGCACTAAAAATTAAAAGCACTACACCCTCACTCCCCACTGGCCCTTGTTTTCAATTATTAAAGAATTCCCAATATTATTCTAGCATGTCCAAAGGTCAGTTGTCAATCTCCTCTCCGGTCCAGCTGGTGAATCTGGGAATCTTGAGGCAATGTTATAACTGCCTCATGTACACAGACAACCCTCTCCTCCTCCCACATAACACAAATACTTGCGAGAGATGCAGCTATTTAGCCAAACTGGAGGCTGAGCTCTCTCAACTCAGGACTGGCAAGACCAGACAGGAGGAGAAGGCAACTACACACACCACAAAACCAGCCTCACATAATGCTACCACACCACTGAATCAAACACATAAACACACAAAGACATACTGAGGCTCTGAGTAAAATTTACCTAAACAGCAGAGGCCTCCAAAGCAGACACCCAAACAACTGCTACCTCAAGACACCCCACAAGCAACACATAAACCACAAAATCAGTGTGCAAAGCATTCACAGCCCTTAAGGCCAAATACAACACCAAACATACTTGTCATAGGTGACTCCATAGTCAGACACACTGACGTCCCACTCACCAGGCTGAACAAGGAGAGGGTCACAGTAAGCTGCCTATCGGGCGCTAGAATCCGCCACATAACACAAGCACTCGGGTCACTCCACGGCAAGTACAAATATGACACAGTCATTGTCCATGCTGGTGTGAACGACCTGAGACGTACCTCCCTGGACTACATGAAAAGAGACATAGAAGAGCTCTCTGATTATGTAGTCCAGGCAGGTATGACCCTAACCCTGAGCAGTATCCTTCCTTCACCAAGAATGATGCCACAATATAGAGACAAGATGATCAGCTTTAACAATTGGCTTAATGTCTGGTGTCATTCAAAGGGGATCCAGTGTCTGTCTGCCTGGGATGACATGCTTGACAAGCCACGCTGCTTTGCAAGGGACGGCTTGCACCTGTCACCCCTGGGATTCCGGATATTGGCTAAGGCTCTTGCCACCCCCATAGTGCCTTTTTTAGGCAAGGCTCAAATTCTAAACCTACCACACTAGAAAACAAAAATGGGAAGAAACTGAGGGTAATGCTGCTCAATGCCAGAAGTCTAAATCTCAAAATGCACGCACTCGAGGCCCTTCTCAGTATGGAGAACACCGATGTCTGTGCTGTAACTGAAACCTGGTTCAAGGCTCCTGAGAGCAGCCCGGCAGTATTAGGTTTTACCTCATATCATGCGTTCCGGCCCCAAAACCCAGACCACACCACAAAAGGAGGGGGTGTATCCATATTCATAAAGGATACCCACACCTCCAGGTTGGTGGCAACGCACGAAGCTTCGGAAACCATCCAGGTGCAACTAACCATAGGCAAAACTGCTCTACAAATTGTAGCATGCTACAGGCCACCCTCTCAAACTCAGGAACCCCACACAGCCTTCCTGAAGACACTGGAGGGTATAAATGTATCTCCAAACACCATCATATTGGGTGACTTCAACTATCCGAATATAGACTGGGAACATTACTCAAGCCCTAACTTTCTAGCCCAACGGTTCCTGGAGTTCATAAATTCAAATGCCATGGAACAGCTAGTCACTGTTCCCACGAGAGGAGAAAATATACTAGATCTCATTATCACAAACATGGGGACAAAATGCTCCACACCGAAGTATATCCCTCATTGGTGAGATCTGATCATAAACTAATCTCACTGGAAATCCACATCCCGCCCCCACCCCAAACAAAAAAGACCACAGTGAAGGACTTCTCTAAAGCAAACTTCACACTACTCAAGACTGGTGTGGTATCCTTCAAGGCCCCTGAGCCAGTGGAAACCACAACCCAAGCTGCGGAAGCCCTTACAAATGCCTTCTATGAACACCTCCAGGACTGCATGGATCAGGCAATCCCAAATAAAACCAAGACTCTTTCCACAAAGGGCAAACGTCCAGTCTGGTGGACCCCAGCCATTAACAAACTTTACAATAAGAGGAGAAAGCTATTACAGAACAAAATCCATAAAAGGGAAGTCACCCCTGATCATTATTAGTAAAAAAATACGAGCAATCATAAAAGCAACTAAGGCCAATTTTGAGAGAGAAATTGCCATGGATTCAAAGGACAATCATAAGGCCTTTTTCAGCTATGTTAGGAACCTGGGTGGAAACTCCCAGATATGCTCAGAATTAGTCCAAAATGATACAAAAATCACTGAACCCACAGACATTGCCAACATACTGGCAGACAGGTTCAGTGCAAACTTCACCCCCCTCTCCCCAAAGGAGAGATAACTATCCCAGCGGAGTGTAGCCTCCCAGACATCTCAAATGCGCAGGTGAAATCTGCTCTCTCTAAAGCTAAAAACACAGCATCAATGGGACCGGATGGTGTCCCCGGCTGTGTGCTACACGAGCTAAATGAGGAATTAAACCCGCACATAAGACAGCTGTTTAATCTCAGCCTTACCACAGGATACGTGCCCAAGGAGTGGCGTACGGCAACTGTGGTCCCACTCCACAAAGGCGGTGCCTCTACGGACCCTGGTAATTACCGCCCCATAAGCTTAACAAGTCTAGTTTGCAAAGCTATGGAGAGGATCATAATGGAGCTCATAAACAAAGATAAAGGGGACTTGCAGACATTGGACCCGACCCAGTTTGGCTTCATCAAGGGAAGATCATGCCTTTTGAACTTGGTCGACTTCTTCGAAACAGTCACCAAGGCCATTGATGAGGGAAAGGCAGTCCATACAGCCTACCTTGACCTTGCAAAGGCTTTTGACACAATACCCTACTCGGGTATTGTAGAAAAACTTAGCTTAAATGTAAACCCATATGTCACAAGATGGGTTGCAAACTGGCTTAAGGACAGAACCCACAGGATTAGAGTTGCTGGCGCTATGTCAGACTCCAAGCCGGTCACAAGTGGTGTCCCACAGGGCTCGATCCTTGGCCCCCTATTGTTCGGCATCTACTTCTCAGAAGTACAGGCCAACATGGGAGGACTTTGGCTGACAAAGTTTGCAGACGACTGCAAACTGGGCGCCATAGTGGAAAGTGCATCGGACACGGGTATCCTTCAGAAGGGACTCACAGAAACAGATAGCTGGTGCCAGGGCCATGGCCTGAAGTTAAACGCCAAAAAATGTATAGTCATACCCTTCGGGAAAAACAAGGTAACCCCAAGCTACCATATAGGTGGCAATCCACTAAGCACAGAAGAGGTTATCAGGGACCTGGAGACCCAGGTTGACCGTGGCCTTTCTTTTGACACTCACGTTGCTAAAGTGGTTAGAAAGACCTTCTACATTGCCCACCTGATCATGAAGGGATTCACATCCAGATCTAGTGAGGACATTGTTCCCCTGTACTCTTCACTTATCAGACCAATGATTGAGTACAATGCCCCATTCGGGATGTATCTCGCCCGACATCTGCAGCAATTGGAGAGACCCCAAAAGTTCCTCACCAAAAGGATAAAGGGACTCCAAAATCTGTCATATGCCAGATTGAAGAAACTCCAGTTCTATTCAGTCGCATACCATCTGCTCAGAGGTGACATGTGCCTGACATACAAGGCCATGTTCAACCCGGAATTAATGGACATGCTCCACCTCAAAAAATCCAAATCCACCAAAACCACTAGAGCAAGCGACTTAAACCTTAGCACGGATATAAATAGGATGTGCTGGAGGGATAGATTTATCACTCAGAGACTCCCTATGCTGTGGAATAGAGTCCCGGTCCATGTGAGGCAGAGCACTTCGCTGGCTGTGTTCAAGAGAAATCTTGACCTGTGGATGGGAGATCGTAGGTTTACCCCGGGAATCATCTCTGTGTCACTGCTGGACAGAGGCACAACAAACTAATGGGCACAGTATTTTTTCATATAAGGGGTGGCGTAAGCCACAAAAATTTGGGCTAGGCTTATAAATGCCTTGGGGCAGATAGCCTAGTATAAACCTATGAACCTAAGATGACTTGAGCAGAAATCTCATGGACCCACACGAATGGAAACCGGAACCCAAAATATTCAAGCTCTTGAGGAACAAATGGAGGACACCAGAGGTAGACCTGTTTGCCTCCCCTCAGAACTACCAGTTGAACAAATTCTGCACCAGAACACCCCACAGTCATGCTTGGAAAGTGGATGCCCTGTCCTTTACCTGGGAAAGCCTCTCCGTTTATGCCTTTCCCCCTCTGCCTCTCCTCTCGAAGGTTCTACTGAAGATCAAACAGAACAAGCCAAGGACAATACTGATTGCACCAGACTGGCCACGCCAGCACTGATACCCTCTTTTGCGCAGTCTGACAGTGCTGCAGCTTTGGCACCTGCCTCAGACCCCCTCCCTGCTGTCCCAGCGTGCGGGTCAGATTCTGCACCCTCAACTTCAAACCCTGAATCTTACAGCCTGGATAATTCCCTGAGCTCACCTCCAGCAACCCTCAGTAAGCAGGTGCTGGATGTCATTCTTGAGGCAAGGAGGCCTAGTACTAGAAAATCCTATTCAGAAAAGTGGAAAAGATACTGTTCCTAGAGCCAGGTTCAGGGGATGGGCACAATGGTGCCCATCTTACCTCATATTCTAAATTATTTAACAGAAATGCTCCACAAGGGCCTATCTTTCTCTTCATGCCTCTGTCATATCAGCACATTATAATACTGAGCCACCCCTCTTCTCTTATTCCCGGCTAAAACATTTCCTTAGAGGGGCCAAAAATTTAAGACCCCCCCCCCCAGGAGAGCTCCCACTCCAGCCTGGGACCTTAACTTTGTATTGGAAAAACTCACCCCCCCCCCTTTGAACCAGCTGCTACAGCAGAGTTGAAATTCCTTTCTTGGAAAACAGCTTTACTTCTAGCCATCACTTCAGCAAGAAGAGTGTCTGAACTGCAGGCCCTCATGGCAGTGGAACCCTTCATTGTCTTCCATGATGGCAGGGTTTCCTTCAGGACAAATCCATCCTTTATTCCCAAGGTGGTGTCTAGTGTGGCTCTAAACCAGTCCATTCATTTGCCTACTTTTTTCCCTAATCCTCAGAATAAAGGGGAAAGGATACTGCATTCTCTGGACATATACAGCTTAGATTCTGTTTAGACAGGACTAAGCCTCTCAGAAAATCTGACCAGCTGCTAGTTAGCTTTGCTGCAAGGGCAGAGGGAAAGGCCATTTCAAAGCAAACCATTTCCAAATGAATAGCACATTGCATCCATTTCTGCTACAAACACCATGGAAAACCTACCCCACAGGGGATAAGAACACATTCCACCAGGGCTGCATCTACCTCTACTGCATTTCTCAGAGGAGCCCCTACCAGGGACATCCTGGAAGCTGCAATCTGGAGCTCTGTACATACTTTCACCAAGCATTGCCACATGCCTATCTTTTCTAAATCCAAATCTGGATTTGCCACAGCAGTCTTACAGAGCCTTAATGCTAGCCCTAATGCTCTTTATCTACCTCCACCCTTCCTTAGCTTTGAGAATCAACCCAAATGTGATGACTGCAACAGTGAAACACGAAGAACATAGTACAGTTGTGTACACTTACCATAAATGTAGATGTTTGAGTGTATTCACTGTTGCAGTCCTGATTACCCTCCCTCCAGCCCCCTGACTTCTCTTGACTTTTACCTTTCTTCCTTGTTTGGTCATGTGTATTTGCTTTTTGCTGGGGGTTTTCCATACCATATAATTGCTTCCTATTATGGGGCACCTGACATATGGGGCAAGAAAAACTGATGTAATTGCGTTGGTTGCATGTTGTATACCCCTGACGACCTGACTTCATGGAAGAAGCGACAGCATCCGACGTAAAAATCCGAAGACTCTGGTAATCAGGCCGGCTGAGGACTACCAGCAGGCAGATAACCCAAATGTGATGACTGCAACAGTGAATACACTCTAACATCTACATTTATGATAAGTGTACACAACTGTACTTTTTAGCTGAGGATTCCACTAGTGGGTTTGTTTTCAGTGCATTTCTGGTAGATATGGCAGTCCCTCTATGCAGTCATTCACATGCTTGTAGAAAATAATGACAGACATTTTGAGTTTCAGACTTCATAGCCTTCAGAAAATTAATTCTAATGCAAAGCTTGTTATTCTATCAACTTTTGAAGTTTGTAAGAGCAATATTTAAAAAAATGCCTTATTTTTGGGCCTTTGTCCCACTTTTATTTATGGCTTTGTCCAAATTTCTTGCTTTAAGAGGCTGACAAATATGCCCACAATCAGGGCATTTTACAAATGTTACTCTAATTCTATGAAATTAATAGAACATTGGCATGTATGTTCTGGAAAATAATGTGCATGAAACACAAATTTTTAGCTTTGACTAAGTGCAGTTCGCATTGATTTACCAGGAAAAAAATTAACATCTTACAAGGGGCATGGCAGAACTGTGAGGAAAACCCAGACAAGTTATGCAAAATCAAGGATGTTTGATAACTATGATAGCTACAATATTTACCTGCCTTCTCTTCGATGCTGCCAGTCCAGTTTTGAATACAACTTTCCACCACCTGTTTTGCATAAGTGGTTGAAAATATCACAGCATAGGAACAAACATATAGGAAGCTCTTTGAGTGGCCAGGCAGAAGGAAACTCATCACAGGTGTGCTTTAAACTGATTAGTTGATCAGGGAAGTAAATGATTGTCTGTGCTGCAGCAAGGAAAGTGGTGTATGAGAAACAGTGCTAAGGACCGCGCTGATGATATGTTGGTAGTGATTGGATAGCAACAGTGAAAACTGTAGTTCTCCTAGACACTTAAGCATGTTAATTTGTGTGAGCAGGATCAACCAGATAGCTCTCTATTAGCTGTTACTGCACAGTGAAGACAGAGATTTGACTGGATAATCAGATAAATAGCAGATAAGTAATAGTATTTTTTAAATGTCAAAAAAAACATATTTTTTTAAAATTACTCTGCACTTTCAAAACCAGAGCATCTAGCTCAACTCTTTGTATGTTTAGAGTAAGCATAATTATTTTAATTTCTAGACATTTTTAAAGAGCAAATGGATGTGGTGTAAGCACAGTATGGAAGGTGTGAAAGGAGTCTTGCTCTCTAGGTGCTGTATGGTGCAGCTCACAATTAGCGTATGTGCGAAAGAGTTAAAAGTTAATTACATTGTTCCTTGTAGATTTAACTCACTGCTCAGACCTCTCGAGATTAATTGCTTTCACCTGCAAGCTGCTCATCTTCAGCCTTGAGTAGGTACCAATGGAAAAGAAAACTCTATACTGTGCATATTTAAAAAAGAAATATCAGATCTGAAGTAATTGACTGCATTTGATCATCAGCCTGTGGGAATCGGATCCGGATCAGGTCCGAGATGGCAGCTTCACCAGCGTCTGATCTGAGCTCCAGCTCCTCCCGTTATACATAATACCCCTCCATCTTCTTCCTTCCCTCTGATCTCATTTGCCGCGGCTTTGCTAAGCAGCATGGTCTCAGAGCCCCAGGTGTGGTAGGTGATTTTTTTCAGATAATTTGGGCGTTTATGTTGCTGGTAGCGACAGGTAGAGTCCCTTTCCCTTGCTTAGCCTCCCCCTTGTTTTGCGTCATGTTTTTCCCTTTCAAAAAGTAAAAAAAAAAAAAAAAGTAGAACAGTTTAGCATAGTAGTTAGAGTAGGCTTTCCTATCCCTTCCCTTACTGCTAGTCAGTGAACGTGTCTCTGTGTGTGTCTCTGTGTGTGAGTGTGTCTCTGTGTGTGAGTGTGTCTCTGTGTGTGAGTGTGTCTCTGTGTGTGAGTGTGTCTCTGTGTGTGAGTGTGTCTCTGTGTGTGAGTGTGTCTCTGTGTGTGTGTGTGTGTGAGTGTGTCTCTGTGTGTGTGTGTCGGTGGGCAGGTTAGGGCTTGTGCCTTTTGCCTTTAACCTTGTTTAATAATGGCAGATCAACAGTCTAAGTTGGTTCTCAGGAAATGCACAGTGTGTGGCCATGAGGTATCTTCAGCTGATGGCCACACTCTGGTGTGTGATATGTTTGGGGGCATCCCATCTTTCGACTGATTGTACTATTTGTGTGGAGTTTAATCCCAAGGCCCTGAAAGACTGCAGGCAAAACTATTCTTAAAGGGCTTCTTCCTGCTATGGAGGTGGCTGCCACTGCTTCCCTTACTGTTATGGCCGTCACCGCTTCTTCAGCCACAGTCTCTTCCCCTCCCTTCCAGGCTGGGACTCAACCTCTGGTACATAGGCCTCTGAATAGGGAACCTAGGAAAGAGAAGGGCATAGATAGAGAGAGAAAGACAAAGGGAGGAAGAGATTCCTGGACCAGACGGCTACGGTGGGTCCTCCTTCGAAACAACAAATAGTTACCAGGCCGGTTTCTCCTAGTCTCCGCTCGCCGGAGCCAGAGGAGCCTAGACCTTCTTCCAGGACCCTCCACACATCGACCCTCCCGGTCGACATCGGTGGCCTCTTCACATTCAACAAGGGGTTTGAGTGAGGAGGACATGGACAAAATGATACGACAGTTCATTCGCGACCCAGATTCAGATGGGGGTCTTGCCAGCCCCCTCTCACTCTGGAGGGAGAAGCTCTTTTCCCTTTTTTTGCCCCAATATCTCCTTCTCCAGTCCGACCCACAGTATCGGAGTTTATGGATCCGAGAGGTTGCCGGTATCAGGGGGTTGATGCCGATGGTACCCAGTACCTCGATGCCGACAGTTACTTTAAGTGCATCAGATCCAAATAGTTTGGACTCAAGCGGCTCTCTGAGCCGAAGCCTGGGTGTCGAATCTGAGGGGCTGTGTCTTTCTCCTTTGGGACTGACATCAGGTCAGGACCCTCTCTTCGGTGTCTCGGCTCCCATCCACACATCAGATCTGGGGAGAGCAGCTTCCTTAGTTTCCCAGGAGGCTCGCTCCCCCTTGGCTTTCAACATGGTGGAAAGGGTTATCTCCAGTGGATCGAGACCCCTGACCATCTCCTCGGATTGCCCCGACTCACTCACCTCTGGGTGCGTCTTCAGCCATTTTGCCCATGCAGGGACAGCCCGTACTCGATGTGCCCCAGACTGTTTCCCTAGAGGAACCCAGGTAGTTTGCGAGCCCTCTCTCCGGAGATTCCCACCAAAGAGGTTCCTTGCAAATGAATCTGCAGTAGGAGGCACCTGGATTCCTCCCAGAGTCCCTCACTGAGGATACCGAACTGGAGGAAGGGGAAGGTTCCCCCAGATCACCCCCATGCCCAATGATGTCTCATTTGGAGACATTATGGAAATCCTGCACCAGTGGGGGGAGTTGGTCCCCCCCCCCCCCAAGCCTTCCTCTGACGAGTCGTTTCTGGAGGCCTTCGATACAGACCCCGTCTACCTCCTGGGTGTCCCCCCCTGCGGATCCCTTGGTAGATCTTACCACCAGGGCATGGAAGGAACCAGACACTGTGGAGCCAATCCCCAAGCATCCCGACAAAATTCTGAGCCCTCCTGTAGACAGACCTAGTTGGAACAAGGGGTCCCCAGTGGACGCCATGTTGATAGTGGCTGCCACTAAGAAAGAACTAGCCCAGGAAAGTTCTATGGTCTGTGACCCAACCGAGAGTCCAGGACGATGGATCGTCTGAGAAAGCGGACATATGCTTCAGCCACCTTTTCTGTAAGGGCACTGAATTATTAGCACCACATAACTTGACTGCAGTGCGACCTGGTCAAAGAGCCGAGTCGCTCCTGGATTCCATGCCACCAGAGGATAAGCGCATATTCTCTGTGTGAATGGCCGCTCTCAAAGCGGTTTCTAATATGTCCACGCGTCTCCTTTCGCATGCCACTGAAGGAGCTGCAAGGGCGGCCGGCTCCGGCATTGCCATTAGGTGACATGCTTGGCTCAGGCTGTCAGTTCACGGAACCCTTTAAGGCGTCTTTTGCAGATTCCCCTTATGATGGTTCTTCCTTGTTTGGGAAGACGGTTCGGGAGATGTTGGTCCAGAGTGAAAAGGAGAGGAAGACACTGTCTGCCATCAGGATACGCTTCTCTAACCCCCCCCCAAAGATCCTTTTCCAGGAATCAGCGGGGGAAAAAAGATGATGGGGTTCCAACTATTTCTGGGACACTCAAAACTCATCTTCTCCTAGAGGCAGAGGAGGACAAGACAGATACCAGCCCAGGGGGGGGTCTGAGATATTTCATGTCTCGAGAACTGTTCTTGGACAGGCCCGCACAGCAGCCCTGAGGGTTTGCCTGACTGCTCTGCTCTGGAGGCAGTCGGGGGTCACCTGTCGATGCACCTGACGGATGGGAGTCCGTGTCAACAGGCAGTTGGGAGCTTCAGATAATATCCAGAGGTTCTACCATCCCCTTTGTGGCTCCTCCCATTCCACCAAAACACCTCCCAGATGTTCCACCCACGCAAAGGGAGGTAGCAGCACTCGAAATAGAAAAGCTGCTAAGGAAACGAGTCGACCAGCCCGTCCCCCGAGAACAGTTCGTATCAGGCATCTATTCCATGTTCTTTTTAGTGCCAAAAAAGATGGGGCACCTAAGGCCTAGTCTGGATCTTTCCACCCTGAAGCTCTGGACAGTCATTCTACAATCCATCCTGCCTTACCTACCTGCAGGAGAAAGACAGGATGTGCTCAATAGAACTCCAGGATGCGTGCTATCATATAAATATGCACAGATGCTCCAGGAGACTCCTCCGCTTTTGGCTAGGAGCCAGTCACTTTTAATTCCGAGCCCTACCCTTCGGTCTCACCACAGCCCCCAGGGTGTTCTCCAGGGTCATGGCAGTAGTAGTGCCTCACCTGAGGCTTCAGAGGATAAAGGTCTACCTGTACCTGGATGATTGCCTCCTTACCGCTCCCACCAGGCATTTATTTTGTCAGGCCACAGACTGTTTCCTGAAATTGTCAGACTTGCTGGAAATTACAATCAACATATCCAAGTCTTGTGTAGACCCTGTTCAGGTCTTAGACTACATTGGAGCGAGGATAGATATGTTGCAACCCAAGGTCTTTCTAACTCCAGAGAGAGTTCGGAACTTACGATTTCATGTGTCTGTGATACTTCAGTCTCATCTTCCTCCAGCTGAAGCCGTATTACGAGCCCTAGGTTCCATGGCAGCCACCATTACTCTTCTCCCCTGTGCTCATCTTCATATGCGGGTACTACAGTGGACACTAGCGGTTCAATGGTAATTACTAGATCTACTGTTGATGCATCCTATTCATGTAAGCAACGCTTGCAGGAAGTCCCTCCTCTGGTGGATATACTCCTCAGATCTAATCGAGGGACGAACTTTTATTGCAGCCTCTCCCCAAGCCACAGTAACCACGGATGCCTCCCAACTAGGGGGGGGGGGGCATTGCTCGAGCAGGAAGGACAGTCCAAGGCACATGGTCCTTGATCAAGACCAAGTTGCATATCAATGTTCTAGACATGAGGGCAGTCTAGTTAGCGTTGCAGGCCCGTCTTCCTCTGGGAACTATTGCAGTTCAGACAGGCAACATGTCAGTGACCTGGTACATCAACAAGTCGGGAGGAACCAGGTCTTACCTCCTTTGTCGCGAGGCCATGAGAGTGTGGGAATGGGTGATCTCCATCAACTGTTTTCTGGAAGCAGTGCACATTCCAGGTCAATCCAACATACTGGCGGACAAACTGAGCAGATCTATCCTGATGCCTTACGAGTGGTCTCTGAATCCTTCTGTAGCGGAGCAAATCTTCCTCGAGTGGGGTCGGCCTTGCTGCGATCTCTTCGTATCTCCTTCCAACGTGAAGTGCAGTGAGTTCTTCGCTCTGATAATACCCCAAAAGGGGAATCCCCCCGGGATGCTCTGGTCCATGCTTGGCTTTTTTATGCTTATCCCCCACTTCCTCTCATTAACAAAGTTTCTCCAGAAGGCTTGCAGGTTGGTGAGCATGGTCATCTTCATTGCCCCATTTTGGCATCGCCAAGTCTGGTTTCCCTTCCTTTGGTCTCATCTGATAGTTCCTCCATGGATCTTGGATCCGATACTGGATCTCATTTTGCACCCCTCGAGGGTCCCTCATCCAGACCTGAGCAGTCTGAAGCTCATTACTTGGCTGCTCCAGTTCCCTTGATTGCTAGGAGTCCCAGTCTATCTTCTCCAGTCAAGACTATTCTGGTGGCAGTGCATAAATTATTTACCAGAAAACTATACCATAGCAAGTGGAAGTGTTTCTTTATCTGAGCTTCTCAAAGGGATTTTGGACCCTTTCACAGCTCCTGTCCCAGCGGTCCTTGAGCTCTTGCTGTACGTTTTCCAGCAGGGTGCCAGCTCATCTACAATGAAAGTTCAACTGGCTGCCATTTCCAATTTCCATGTAGATGAGAACTTGGCTTCTTTACCTTCCTCCAGACTTTGCAAAACTATTAAAGGTACCTTTCTTTTAAGACCTCTGGATGTTCTTCGTGTTTCACTGTTGCAGTCATTACATTTGGGTAATCTGCTGGCAGGTTGCCCTCAGTCGGCCTGAATTCCAAAGTCTTGGGTCCTGCCTCAGTTGCTGTCTTCTCTTCCATGCCGTCAGGGGTATAAAACATGCAGCCAACGCCATTTTCTTTAGTCTTTCTTGCTGCGCGGTGCCTGAAGCAGAAGCATTTCGCAAGTGCAGGTTGGCCATCTACTGAAATATTCGTGTTTGAGTTTCAGAACCGAAGTCTTCACTAAAGCTAAGTACCCCGTTGGGGAAACTTTTTTCTTGCTTTTTACCTATGTCAGAAAAAGTTAATAATTGTATTACTTGTGGGAAGCAAATA
This sequence comes from Protopterus annectens, assembly GCF_019279795.1. Classification (NCBI taxonomy): domain Eukaryota; kingdom Metazoa; phylum Chordata; order Ceratodontiformes; family Protopteridae; genus Protopterus; species Protopterus annectens. Next base: position 477,455,496 of record NC_056743.1, read on the forward strand.
CCTCATAAGGATTTCCATTTATACGGTATTCCTTGCCTAGACCCTGATCACAACTTGCCTGGCTGTCTGTTTTGTGCTAGATTTAACCAACGCACTATTAAGCATCGGTATATTTTTGCATCAAAGTATTTTGGAAACAGATTTAACTACACAGAAATATCATCGGATAGCAATCCGACTACCGGAGTACATACAAAACGCAAAGAAAAGGACAGAGAAAGGCAGTCGAGGTCCAAAACCGACGACAAAGCTTCTCCTAAGCCAGTCGCCGGTTTGCCGGTACTCAGTGAGGTGCTTTCACAGCCCCTGATACCAGCTACCATCTAGTGCAAGCTCCATCAAAAATATTATCTAAGTGTCACCACTGACTAGTCCCGTCTACCCAGCTGTCCCCAAGTGCAAACATATCGGCAAACTGCTAGACTTTTGTCCTCTGTAGCTTGATAGAATGAGAAAGCAAGGACATTATGGGCTTAGCCAAAGCACACTTTCAAAAAAAAAAAAAAAAAATGGTATCAGTTGCTCCTTCTGTTAGCCGAACCAACACTGTGGGCTAGAGGAATCTTCCATTTCTGTTCCTGGGACATTCACAACAGCTGTAAGTCAGACCTAAAGGGCAGATGCCAAGCACCTGTGATATTTTAGGGAAAACTCATACTTGAAACATGAATGCTATGGCCAGAAGTGAAACACTTGTGATAAGACATTATAAGCACCTGAATGATTAGAGGGTCACAGAACTCCTGTCAGTTTGCACCAGAGGACTTCATGTTGCCATGTTTGGTGAGGCCAAAAGATCCCTGAACAAGTTGAAAAATCTTTTGTGTCTGTTAAAACCAACAAGAGTCATTCTTTTGAAGGCGGGAATCATTGGTAAGACCTCATTGAAGGGAATCAGGGCATTGTCTGACAGCACTGTTTGTAGATGCCCATTTCCTTGTTCCATAAAGGTGCTCCCATTGTTGAATGACCCATTTTATTCCATTGTTTCAGTAACAGGATGAACGGTTTTGATATTTATTATGGATCCAGGGGTAGTGCTGTTGCATATGCACATAGGCTTTAGTAATTGTTTTGGTATGTGCTTTCTTTGCTCTTACTGAGGTTGTACAACTGAAGAGAAGAGAATTCCTTGCTGATGGTCAACACCTGTTGCAACAAACTGGGAATTAGTAAACCCAAAGTAGATGAGATGCTGGGTATATGAGAACAAGAGAGCTTCCCTTGCAAAAAGGGTTATAGTCAGTATGCACTGTTGATCCAGAAAATAGAATGATTAGTTTTGCAGAGTAGCAGTTCTACATTCTCCATGGTTGTTGACCTCTGATTGAAAGAATATATGCATGTGTGTGTGTGTGCGCGCGTACATATAAATACACACACACACACACACACACACACACACACATATATATATATATATGGGTCCGCTATGCAATGGTCCGCTATGCAATTTCGAAATACTGAAGTCCCGAAATTCAGTATTTCGAAATTACATAGCCAAAAACTCAAAGTTCCGAAACTGGCAGCATGGAGATGTTGAATTTCCGCTTCCGCTGGTGCGGTGTGTGGATGTATCGGTTGAATTTAAGTAAGTTTGTGTTTGTAAATGTGTTGGTTAGGGGCTTTAGTGTGTGTAAATGTGTGTTGTGATTGTGATGTGTGTCTGTGAGGGACTGTAAGATGTGTGTGTGTGTGTGTGTGAGTTTCGTTTGTGTTTCTGTGTCTGAGTTAGAATATATAAGTAGGGGGTGTGGGGGTTGCAAGGGGACCTTGCCCCTCTGCTAATCTATAGTGTAGATGCATTTATTTGATTGTGGGGGAGAATTTTGTGTTTGTTTGTGCGTACTGTATGTGTAGCGTAGTTCTGGCATTTTGCATTTCGCGGTTGTGTGTTTTCGGAATTGTGCTTGGGTTTTCGACTATGTAATTTCGAAATACTGAATTTCCGGATTTCAGTATTTCGAAATTACATAGTGAACCTGTATATATATATATATATATATATATATATATATATATATATATATTTTTTTTTTTTTTTTGTTCTGTTATAGTTTAGAATATTTTGGGGGTGGGACATTATATAGTTCCCTCGTACTTGAAATAATTGATCATCTTCTGTCACCTGTTTTGTGCACTATACTGTGCCAGCATGAGGCTGCTTTTACCAGCTGTTGTTTGAAGCAGCTGGTTTGTATACTTCTGCCAGTCAGGATCTGCACTTGTTTTGATAAAATGCCACCATGGTGTTTTTAAGTGAAGCAGACACTGAAACCTTTTTTAATTGTCTTAGCTTTTCCAAGGGGGCTATGAATAGAGTGTTCTTTATTCTTGTAATTTGTTTATATTTTAATTATTGTTTAATAGTTTATGTAATCTTATTTGTGTTAACAAGCTTAATAGTTAAACGGATAAAAATCAGAATTGAAGCAGTGGTATGGAGGATGCTGCCACTTTCATGGTGGTGTTCTAGTGCCTGTTTTTAATCAATGTGTTGGGTGTTAAAATAAAAGGGGGTGTGATGGACTGATGTCATTATCACTTGAAGATTTAACCTTCATTAAAATTTAAGTGGTAGGTAATTCCAAAATTGTGTTCATTCAGACACTGAAGTTGACCTTGTGTTCTTTGCAGACTTGTGATAGGCTAGGAGACAGCAACTCAGCTCATTTTGTCTTTTCAGTCTAAAAAAAAAAAAGGCTAGAATCTCATGCTCTGACTGAGTGTGCTTCTCAACAGATGAGTTGAATAAAATAAGAATTGAATTCAGTTCAGAATAAAATAAGAATTGAATTCAGTTCAGAATACAGTTTGAATAAATTGCATTTAATTAAAGTGATTTGCTTTAGTATTGCTACACACTCGTGTGCTAGTTTGCATTGCACTTGAATTGTTTTTAGTGCTGTTTTGGCTGCTTTTCTGTAAAAATAATTCTAAGCTTGTTTCCTGCCTTTCCTGTAACTAGTCTAGTCCAGATACAGATTTGCTGTATCCAGGACTGTTTGTAAGCTTTTGAGTCCCCCAAGCCTTTCTGTGTTGGATGGAAGCCTTCTAGCTGATCAGTGGGAGTGGTAAGCACTAGGTAGCCTATCTGTCACAAGAGTGGTTTCTTGCTCACAAATTGTAATTTGTTGCCCGTTTGGGCAGTTTTTCCATCTCTTTCAACTTTCTGGTCTAAAAGCACGCATTTGTGCTCGTTTCCTGCCTTTCCTGTAGCTAGTCTAGTCCAGATAAGCTTCTGCGAGATGTCAGAGTCTGCTCTTCAATTTATCCCTTAGATCTGCTAGTTCTCTCCTCCTGCACTTTTACTAGCTTATTAGTGTACCTCTTTACCATACCAGACTTCTTGTTGCAATTATTGTAGCACACAAAAGTGCAACCAGCACTAAAAGTTCTACGTGGAATCAGCTCCAGTACTACTAATTAATGCCCAACCTCCAGTCATGTCTAAAGGTCAGTTCTCTGTGCTTTCTTCTTTTAACCTGGTGAACTTGGGCATCCTGAGGCAATGTAGCAACTTCCTCATGTACACCGACAACCCTCTCCTCTTACCTCCCACCACTCAGACTTGCAAGAGACGCACTTATATATACAAATTGGAAGCCATGCACTTTCCAGCCAAGACTGGAATAGCTGGTCAGGAGGAGGAGGTCAACACTTGCATCACAGCACATGGAACACACAGCCCTCCAGAACACACACCAGCACTGCCTTCACATAAAAACACAAACCACACACCCACCTTCTCGGAGGCTCTCAATAAAAATCTACCCAAACAGCAGAGACCTCCAAGGCAGAAATGCACTCGACCACCACAACACAACACAACACTAATCACGAGAGACATAACTCTCCTAAACAGTGTGCCACTCAACCAAAGCCCCTAAGGAAAAACGGCTTGTCCAGCACACTAGTCATATGTGACTCGATAGTGAGGCACACTGATGTCCCACTCACTAGACTGAATAAGAAGAAAGTAACAGTCACCTGCCTGTCAGGTGCAAGGATCCGCCACATAATGCATGCACTCAGGTCCCTCAACGACAAGTACAGATATGACTCTGTCATTGTACTTATGGGTGTGAATGATCTGAGACATACTTCCCTAGACTTACATGAAAAGAGACTTGGAGGAGCTCTTGGATTATGTAGCCCAGGCAGGTATGACCCTAGCCCTGAGCAGCATTCTACCATCACCCAATGATACCACAGTACAAGCAGAAAATGATTGATTTCAACAGTTGGCTAAGCTTCTGGTGTCATTCTAAGGGGATCCAGTATCTGCCTGTGATGACATGATTGACAGACCTTGATGCTTTGCCAAAGATGGCCTGCATCTGTCACCGCTGGGCTTCCCGGATACTGGCCAAGACTCTTGCCACCCCTATAGTCCCTTTTTAGGCAGTGTTCCAAAGACCAAATTACCATCATAACAGCTACAAACAAATGCAACCTGAGGATCATGCTGCTCAACACTAGAAGTCTAAATCTCAAAATGCACTCACTTGAAGCACTTCTTAAAATGGAGAACATCGACATTTGTGCTGTAACAGAGACTTGGTTCAGGGCAGCAGAAGGTACCCCTGCACTACCAAGCTGTAACTCATTCCACACCTTTCGGCTCCAGAACTTGGACTAAAGCTCCAAAGGCGGTGGTGTTTCCATATACATAAAGGATGCGTACACCTCCAGACTGGTACCCCAAATTAACACATCAGAGATACTTGAGGTGCAGTTAACACTGGGTAAGACAGCGATTCAGGTCGTAGCCTGTTATAGGTCCTGAACCATGTCCCAAGACTCACACTACACATTCCTAAGCCCTGGAGAATATTGGGGTGCAACCTAACACTCTCATGCTGGGCGACTTCAACTACTCCTCCATTAACTGGAAAAACTACTCATGTACCAATACACTTGCCCACCATTTCCTGGAATCCATTAATTCCAGTGCCCTGGATCAGCTCGTTCTTACCCCCACTAGAGGTAGCAGCATCCTTGACCTGGTCATTACTAACTTGGTTGACCATTGCTCTACACCAGTAGTCAACTCCTCCCTGGTTAGATTTGACCACAAACTAATCACCTTGGAAATCCACATCCCTCCCACCCCAGCAAAGGTAACCACCATGAAAAACTTCTCCAAAGCTAACTTTGGGCTCCTAAACACAGAGGTGGCCAACTTCGCGGCACCCATGCAAATGGAGAATAATTGCATGACCGCCAAATCATGCACCAATGCACTGTATGAACACGTACACAAATGCATGGATCTCGCCATACCCAATAGAACCAAGACACTCTCCCCCAAAAAAAGGAAGCCACTCTGCTGGTCTCCTGCCATAAACAAACTCTACAACAGAAGGAGGAAACTGATGCGGAATAAGGTAAAGTCCCAAGACTGGAAAATCTCCCTTATCAGCCTCAGCAAAAAGTTGAGATCCCTCATCAAATCCTCTAAAGCTAGCTATGAAAACAGAATTGTAGCAGATAGTAAAGACAACTACAATGCTTTCTATAGTTATGTAAAAAATCTCCACGGCAATACCCAGATTTGCTTTGAGCTACTGCACAATGATGCCTCCTATATCGAGCCAACAGATATTGCCAATATACTGGCCAACAGATTCAGTGTCAACTTTACCCCTGCCCCCCCAAGGACCAATCACAATACCAGTAGATTTCCAGGCACCCAGTATTTACTGCTGCACAGGTTAGAACAGCACTGTCCAAGGCCAAGAGTACAGCTTCTGGGGGACCTGACAATGTCCCTGGCTGTGTTCTGCATGAACTACAGAGTGAACTGGCACCTCACCTGTGTGGCCTGTTCAATCAAAGCCTCATCTCAGGCTTTGTCCCTACCGAATGGCGCACTGCTATAGTCATCCCTCTCCAGAAAGGAGGCGCGACAACAGACCCTGGGAACTATCATTCCATTAGCCTGACAAATCTGATAGCAAAGCTATGGAACGCATCATCATGGGCCTAATAAACAAGAATATATGGAATCTCCAAACTCTGGATCCCACACAATTTGGTTTTGTGAAGGGTAGATCATGCCTGCTCAACTTGTTTGACGACTTTGAGTCAGTCACCAGAGCTGTGGATAAAGGCAAGGTGCTTCATACAGCCTAACTTGATCTGGCCAAGGCCTTTGATACCATCCCCTACTCCGGAATCATAGAAAAACTCACTAAGCTAGGCATCACCTCCTGCATCACTAGGTGGGTTGCAAACTGGCTCACAGATAGAACCCACAGTGTGAAAGTAGCTGACTCCAAGTCATACTGCCGACCAGTCAAAAGTGGAGTCCCACAGGGATCGGTCCTGGGTCCTCTCCTGTTTGGTATCTACTTCTCAGAAGTCCAGGCCCAACACTAAGGGACTCTGACAAAGTTCACAGACAATTGCAAATTGTGAGCCATTAGTAACGCACCAAGTGATGTTGACATCCTACAGAAGGGCCTCACTGAGACCAACGACTGGTGTCAGAACCATGGCCTTAAGCTCAATGCCAAAAAATGTGTCATCACCCCCTTTGGGAAAAACCCAGTTCCCATGAATTACCACATCGATGGTAGTCCACTGAACACAGAAGGCATTATGAGAGATCTGGGAACACAGGTGGATAGCAACCACTCTTTTGACCACCACATTCCCATTGTGGTCAGAAACTCCTATGTGGCATATCTCATTGCTAAGGGTTTTGCATCCAGGAAGAAAGAGGTAATTGTCTCCCTCTACTCTTCCCTCATTAGGCCAGTCATAGAGTACAATGCCCCATTTGGCATGTACCTCACTAGACACCTGCAACAACTGGAGATGTCGCAAAAGTACCTCACAAAGAGGATCTTAGGCCTTAAACACTTGTCCTGTATGGACAGACTCAAAAAACTCCAACTGTTCTGTCTCATATTGCCTACTTGGAGGCGATCTCTGCTTGATTTACAAAGCCGTGTCTGACCCAGCTCTGTTAGAAATGCTACATCTAAAGAAATCCCAATCCCTCTGCACCACATGCTTTAGAGACCTCAGCCTCATTTCCACAGTCAGCAGAACGTGCTGGAGGGACAGGTTCATAACCCAGAGACTGCCCATGCTATGGAATAGACTTTCCTATACATGTCAAACAGAGTACCCCACTGGCCCTCTTCAAGAGGAAACTTGATGAGTAGATGGGAAATAGAAAATTCACCCGGGGGTCACTCCAGTGGCTCTACTCGACAGAGGCACTGGGAATTAAGGTCAGGTGGCACGATGCCAGAAGTAATCGTATGGACCAGGCTTGTAAAGGCTCAAGGGCCATTAGCCTAGTACACATCCGTGAACCTATTACATTTTGTCATAGGAAACTATTTATTTCCAAGATTTTTACTAGTTTAAAATACATATTGCAACAGAATAACAAAAACAAACTTATAAATGGATTTAAAAGAAGAAAACGAGTTTAACAATTTCTCTTCTTTTAAATCTCAATATTAAAAAATGACTTTGACATATATTTTTAATTGTCCAACAACTGATTGCAGCCAGGCTCAGCAGGCCCCAGGGCAGAAACCCATTTAAATCTCAATATTAAAAAAATGACTCTGGGAAAGCCGCGGTGGTGCAGCGGTAGTTTTGTCACTTCACAGCAAGAGGTTCTCCCATTCAATTCTCGGCTGGAGCGCCTTCTGTTTGGAGTCTGCATGTCCTCCCCGCGGCTGAGTGGCGTTCGAAATACATGCGTAAATGGGCATGCCTTTGTTGAAGGTTGGGCGTCAAGCTGGCACCTCTGCACTGTAAAAAAAAAAAAAAAAACTACTGCCAATCATTAGTGGACCGGACTTCCGCTGTGATGACCTCTAACCAGGAAAAGCCAAAAGAAGAAGAACATTAAAAAAATGAGACTCTGACATATATTTATACTTATCCAACAATTGATTGCAGCCAGGCTCAGCAGGCCCCAGGGCAGAAACCCATAAATGGAATCTTCCAGGAAATGATCCAGCAGTGGGGAAAACCTTAAAGTTACTCTGTTACTCTGCATCAGGACTCATGTTTACAGGCCTGGATGGTAGATGCTTTTCCTCATTCCTTTTGGGTAGGAGTCTTCTTGTATGCTTTTCTTCCATCTCCATTGATATTCGGGGAACTTTTAAAGATCCAGAAGAGCTCTTCAAAAATTGTGGTAGTCTTGCCCTTTTGGCCCAGACAGTAGTGGTTCTCCCTTGTTTTCAATCTGACCAAGGGCAAGTACCACAGGCTTCCCCAGAGAATGGATTTGATCACACAAGAGAAGGATTGATTGATATACCCCAACCTGAAAACTCTTAAACTCACTGTGTGGAAGATAGAATTTTGATAAACGTTACGTACCTTTTTTTGTTTTGTTTTGTTTTTTTTTACTAAGGAAGTGTAGCAGGTACAAAAGGAGGCTAAAAAAACTACTAGAAAAATCATTTATGCATGAATATGTGCAAGTGGAGAAGATCTTCTAGTTAGTGGCAGTTCAAGAACTTGGATCCTCCATGCACAAGTGCCTCTGGTTCTTGCAATTTTGATGCAAGTTACTGACCTCTGGTTTCTTATTCCTCCATCAGGATTCATCTGTTGGTCATTTCTGCTTGTCATCCCGTAAATCTTTCTAATAATTCCCAAGTTAGTTTTTGAAAGGGGTGTTGCATATGTTGCTGTCTAGGAAACAGGTGGCTTCTCCTTGAAATCTTAACTTTGTGCTTCAAAAGGTTATTCTTTCACCATTTAAACTAGCTCATTAGGCTAAATTGAGGTTTGTGACATGGAAGACTGTTTTAATCATTGCTCTAACTTCTGCTAGGAGAGTATCTACGTTACAAGCCCAAATGGTGAATCAAACCTGTCTCATTTTTTCACAAGGATGGTGGTTCTTTAAAAAGTAATATTTGGACACTTGAAGTGGTCTCAAAGTTTATTTTCAGCAAAGGTATTAATCTCACAGTCTTATTTCCTGAACCCAAGAAAAAGGGAGGAAAGATTCCTCACATGCTAAATGTCTACAGGCAGCTCACACAGTACCTAAACAAAGCTTATGCCTTTAGGAAAGCCAGATTAGCTGTTTGTCCGCTATGAAAAAGGTAAGAAGAAAGAGCAACCAGTGTCAAAGCAAACTGTTCCCAGATGTCACTCTCAAGTCTTTTGTAATGCTGACCATAATTAGCCTCTTTCAGGCACAAGTAGGGCTTTAGCTTCTTTGATGGCTTTCTTCATAGGTGAATATTGTAGAGGCAGCAACTCCTTTCTCTTATAAAGCACTGCAAACTGGTTTCCTTCTCCAGGTCCAGGGCAGACTTTGCTAGGTCCGTTCTCCAGGAGCTCTTCACAGGATCATTGCTGATTTTCTGGCTTACTGCTCAGACAAGTCTCATTTGGGGACCCCCTTCCTCTCATTTTATTAAATTTAATATTCTCTTGCTACTTTTGTTAACTTAAATCATATTTATTTTAATATTTTTCTGTCAGTGTTTGCAGTAATTCCTATTGGAATCTCTGCTTGTAATGTTTATTTGGATAAAAATGCTTGTTTTTGCTGTTTCTGAGGAAACTTTTAAGAATTTCTCCCAGAAGGGCTGTGTGAATGTATGTTTTTAGACACTAAAGGCTGTCTTGTGCAGTCAGAACTGTGAATTAATCGCACCTGTTTTTACTGTTGTTACCGTGTTTTATTTTCATCTTTTGACAATTTGAAATTTTTTCAGTATTTATACATTTACTGTATGTATAGTCGTGCTCTGCTCTGTGTGTTTTTAACTTCAGTGATTTTACTGTGAATTAAGTTATTACTATGGAGCTTTTACTTTGACAAGAAAATATATAGTTTAAAGTACTATTAAGCATTATGTTGCAAACTTTAACATGGTTAGTTTGTGGAGCTTTTTTTAACATTGGTTGCTTTGGTATTTTGACTTTGTGTACTATAAATTGTTTAACTTCTGTCCATTTTAAAAGAATTCTGAGCAAATTTCAGACTGTTTTTTGTGATACCTAAACTCTGCCAAACTGTCCTATTTTGTGCAGACATATTTATTACTAGAAACGTTAACTGATTATTGTGATACAATATCAGTTTACCCCCTCCCCCCCATCACATCCATTTGCACCTGTAAAGAGATAAAATAAAAATATGCCTCCGCCTACAGTTAGTAGTAATTCTGTTGGTCCACTGCTAGGCCTGCTGACCACCTACCTTTTGCACCCTTTCCCCACTAGTGTAGCTTTGCAAGCCATTATAGAACAGGGTTTAGAGACATCCTCCGAGGCTGTTTTAGTACCTGATGCAGGTTATGGTGGGACCAGACCCTGTAGATACAGGAGTAGTCAGAGGTGAGAGATTCCTTGCCAGACATAATACTCTGTCCCCAGGTATTTTATCTAGTAGTGACGTCCATAATGAAATGAAACAGAAGCTTTATCATATAGGTGATAATCAGAGTATAGCTGTTTATAAGGCTGTAGTGATTTTCTTGCCCGAGTGTTTTGTAGAGAGCTGATTCTGGTGGCTTTGTTCCCATATATGGCTCTATTTGACAGTTTGGGAAGAGACCTTTGTTTCAGATGGTGATTTCCTTGTTGACACTGACTCCAGTCACTCTGATTCTTCAGAAATTCATCCTGAGCTTAAATCCAAACAAGTGTTCACTTTTCCTGAGATTATTGCCAGATTTAATGATCTTTTTGCATGGGAGCAGTCAGGAACTACCTTGTAGCTAAGCAGAGTTTATGACGTTAAAAAGGAATAGGTGGCTATCCCACCTCTTTTTGTGTCCTTTGAAGATGTTTATAAAGCTGCCTGCAGGACACAAGCATCTATTCCAGCAGTCCCTAAAGTGCTGTGAGAAGATGTAGGGTTGCTTTACTCATTTGACTGCTGACACCGCTACAGTCTTTCCAGCTATGCACTCAAACTAAAGGTCCTTGGCTTCATCTAATCCGACATCTTCAGTAAAGAGGGAAAAATAGTTATATTTTCAGGGCAAAAGGATGTTTCTTTCTAGTAATCAAGCCCTTAGAATGTTAAATTATGAAGGCTGTGTATGTAAATTTATATTACAGTGTGCATATTATGTAGATAAATATTTGCAACAGCATTACCAACAGAAAAAAGTCTTAACACGAATTAAATTATTTCCAGTTTGACTCTAGTTTCAAAACTTGCTTTGAGAAGTGTGTGCAGATACAGTCTTGAGAAATGCTGCTTATTCTGCTGTATTAAGACAAACCAAGTCTTTAGTCCTCTTAAATGTTAATGATACTATTGGAATGAATAAAAAAGATCTATACCTACTTTGGTCCATACTAGCTGTGGCAAGGAAATGTGCAACTAGAAAGTGGAAGTCTTCACAAGAACCTACTCTGGAAGAATTCTTGAGATTGATGGAAGAAACAGTGACATTAGAAATCAAGGTGAAGAAATCGAGAATTTCACCTAAAACATGGACAAACAATCCTTGGGAAAAAAATTTAACTCTTATTGAGATATTAAAAATGAACTCTAAATAATTACTGTGTAACTTTTTAATTGAATAGTATACATTTTTGTTACTAATTTCATATAATTTATTATTTTTTCCTCCCATTTGTTCAGGTCAATTGTACATAGTGTATATAAAGGTTTATAATGCTTGTTTATTGATGATTGTATTGTTAAACAATTATATTTTTTGGAAAATAAAAAATTATTTGAAGAAAAGACAGTATTCTTGGTTACATAATTGGAACTTCTCTGGTGACTGAAAAGCTGAAATTTTAAATGCAACTTTAAGTTCTGAATTGTGTTTGAGCCCTGTGTTACACAGATTCTGAAACAGTGGGATGATAGAGGCAAAATAATGCATAGGGTATCTAGGATGTTTCATGTACCAAAGCTCTCCCAAACAAGGCTGCTTCCTTTAAGGGGCCGAATAAACAAAATAATTTGACACTGTTCAAGTCGTATGAAATCTCCAGCACTCCTCTCATTGCAGAATATTTTTTTGATAAGTAATACTTTCTTACTCTTCCATTTCTAATGTGTATTGTCTACTGTTTTATTGTTCTTTCTATACATGTATATTTATGTATGTATGTGTGTGTATATGTATGTGTAAAAAACACATGGACGCAAGTGTGTGTGTGTATGTGTGTGTAAGATTTTGCCTCTGTCCCTATCAGGCTTTTCTTTTGCCTCTTAATATTCTGTTATTTTGTCACCTTTGGCTGTTCAGATGTCTGGTGGATAAATACAGTAACGGAGAAAGCTTCAGGCTTCAAGAAGTACCAGAAATGTGGGCATAAAGTCCCACCCCAGGATCTGCACAGTCATTGTATTTATTGCCTGGGCTTGGTCCACTTGAACATGCAGTGTGGTATTTGTTCTTTGTGTGGCCAATAGGCCATATCAGAGAGAAAGAATAAAGCTATATTTAAGGTGACTTCTAGGCTCACTGGTGGAATCAGCTGTTTTTTTTCCAAAGACTCTTATCTCCCTTAGCCTCCCACAGGCCCTGAAGAGAAACAACTTCTAAACTTGATGATAAAGACGAGATAAAACAAAAATAAAATCTAGAGGTAATGGGCTTAAGTGTAGAGACAAGAGAATGAGGATATCTGGTTATCCTTTGCAAGATTCTGTGGCCCCAAAAGTCTCCATCTCCCCAGAGCATATCCTCCCTTTATTCTGATCTCCTTGGATCTTAGTTAGCCTTGACCCTACCTTCCAAGTTATCCGAAACCATTATCATTGTCAGTCGCTCTCCAAGGAAGATTTTTCCCTCATGCTGATCTTCCAAGAGGGAACTCTCAAAACCTTCGCCCTCCACAGCTCCCATTGGCCAGGTCACTTAGATCTTCTAGCAGCATCATCAGTATGGACTGGGATAAGATGTGTTTCATTAAAGCTGAGATAAACATGGGAGTTATTCCTTCCCTCTAAACTCTGGGGGAGGAGAAGCAGGACCATCCGCTCCCCTTAAGTAACTCGTACCCTGATTCCGTTTGCAGATTTGGTGGTTTCAGAATTGCTGTTATGTATTGTTCCCCTGTCAGCATCAATAACCTTATGTAGTTGAACATTGACAGTCTGCCTGACCCATTTGACTCCAAAGTCTTCAAAGCTGATACCATCCTGGTCTAGAGATCAGTGCTGGCTGCTTGGAGCAGGGCTGAACTCTAGTTGCTTCATTTCCATCCTTAGCTGGGGGCACTTCTAACCTTAACAACATGGCCTTGGTCTGTGCTTCAGATCCTCTTAGGACATCAGTGGCTGGTATTTCATCATCTGATCCTATGACTATAGATTTTGTCCGCGATAGGAAGCCCCTTCCTCTCATCTCCATTGGCTCCCCTCTTAGTATTAGCGGTGATTGAGGAAATTTTGGCCATACAGTCTTCTCAAGATGGGAAGCACTGTCATTCCTCAGCTACATCCATACTCCCTGACTCCTGTGTACCTTTTGCTACTCATCTGTCCCAGGGACAGGCAGCTTCAGAAGGCCTTGACCAGTCCTTCAGCCAAGGACATAAAGACATTACTCTTCAGTGCCCTCCCTACTTGAAGACCATAGGAAGTGTAAGATGTGACATTTCTGTTCCCCAGAGGAATTTTTCAGTAAATACTCTGACCTTGATGAGGGGGAAGGATCCCCTAGATCTCCTGTAGAGGATTTTTCTTTTGGTAAGCATATGGAGGTCTTAAGACAGAGGGGCAGATGGCCAACTAATTCCCCTTCACCTGATGAGGAAGTGTTCTCTGAGGCCTGTGGAGTGGGCCCATCTACCTCATGGGTAATTCCCTCCTCTGATGAACTCCACAGTGTTGTCTTAGAGGGTGTGGTGGTGTCCAGAGTTGGTGGAGCCAGTTCCTCTTAAGCTAGACAAGGTGCTAGTCTCTCCTAAGGATGGTCCTCATTGGAGTAAATGTCCTCTTGTAGACTGTCTTGGTATTGCAGCTGCCATAAAGAAAAAGCTGTCTGACAAAAGCTCCATGGTCCACACACCTAATCGACTCCAAGGCAGTATTATTTTGGGAAGCATGTCTATGCTTTGAGACCTTTTCCCCTGAGAAAATTTAAGGATATTTCCCATATAATTAGTGTCTTGAGGGAATTAGCTGTGGAGTTGTTAAATTCCCTGTGGAGATGTCAAACAACAGAGATGAGGAACTACACAGAGTCACAGTGGGTCACCATGCTGTCAGTCACTGATGTTACTGTGAGGCTAGTTTATAAAGCAGTTGATGGTGTGACCAGAGCAACAGGTTTGGGCATTGCAATGTGTTGTGATGCCTTGCTGTGAATCTGATGTTATCCATGTCACTGTTCCTCACTCTTTGGTTGTAGGATCCGAGCCGGCAACTTTTCAGACAGCTTCTAGGCTTGAGCACCTCCTACTCCCATGATCCCTTGCTGCCCTCAAACCCCTCAGATCTCATTTGCTGCTCTCAGCATCAGACTCTTTGGCTCAAGTCGCCAGTAGGAATAAGTACTGTAATTTCTCATAATTTTCCTTAATTTCTCTCTTTTATAGTCTTTAGTGTTTGTTGGTTAATTTGTAGGTAGTAATTAGTCCCTCCTTTTCCCATTTTGGTGCTTTGTTTATTGCGTTTTGTTGTTGTGTGTTTTGGTGCCATTTTTTGTTTTCGGTCCTTTATTCCTTAGAGATGGTGGTCCCTAGAGGCCAATTCTATCTGTACCCCGTTGGAGTCCCTGACTGCCTCTGCTCGACCTGCCCTTGGGCAAACTGAGTCTGATGCCTGAACTGTCACCTGGAGTCAGACCTGTTTTTTCAGACTGGCCCCTTCCCCTTGGTGCTTCGGCTCTCGACAGCTCGGTACTGGTACTGTCCGGAGGCTGGGAGATGCTGGCATGCTCTGATCCCTCTTCTCAGGTGGGCTTGCCTGCTGGGAATGCGGATAGGGCATCATCCAATCCTTTGGCTTTCCGGATTGTAGAGAAGACTTTTTCCTCCACTAGAGTTTCCTCCCCGGCTTTCCAGAGACCTTCCCAAACCTCTAGAGCAGACTCTTCTCATCCTGTTCATGGTCAGCCCTCTCAAACTAGCCTTGAGGCTGGAGTCACCTCCCTTGGGGTCCCCCATCTTCCAAATCCTTCCCCAAGCCCCCCCCCCGAGGAAGTGCCTCTGAAGAGATCGTGCAAGGGGAGGCACCAAGACTCCCCTTTGGAGTCTCTTACTGAGGATATGGATCTCAGTGAAGGGGACGGGTCCCCCGATCTTCGCCCAAGGATGTCTCCTTTGGAGACAGCTTAGAAATCCTCAAGCTTAAAGAAGGGTGGTCTTACCTGCCTCCATCCTCCGAGAAGGCCGTGTTCCTGAAGACTTTTGGAACTAGATCATCTATCTCCTGGGTTCCCCCCATTGATGAACTTGTAGACCTTATTGCGAGCATAGAGTGGAAGGAGCCGGATACTGTGGAACCTGTTCCCAAGCACACTGATAAATTTCTCAGCCTTCCTTCCGACAAACAGTTCTGGTCTAAGGGTGTGCCAGTTGATGCCATTGTGGTAGCTACCATTCCAAGAAAGAGCTGGCGGTGCAGAGTATATCTCTTCATCCCCCTAACTGAGAGTTCCAGGTGATTGACAGACTTGGAAAGCGGGTCTTCACCTCAGCGACCTTCGGTCTCTGGGCACTTAACTAGTTGGGACATTTCACCCAACTCCAGAGTGACTTGGTTAAGGAGTTGCTGCCTGCCAGGGAGCTAAGTAAGGTTCCCTCAAGCTGTCTACACTCACTTCCCTAGGTAGAAGGTGCCTCTCAAACAGCCGGTACAGGCATCACTATTCGGCATCATGCCTGGCTGCACCTTTGCTGATTTGCAGAGTCCTTTTCCAACATCCCCTTTAATGATTCTACCCTCTTTGGTCCTTCTGTCAAAGAAGCACTCACACCCAGTGAGAAGGAAGGTAAGACCTTGTCTGCTGTGGGAATCAAGTTTTCTGCCCCCTCAGTTCTCCTTTTCCAAGATGCAACAAGGGACCAGGCAAATGTGGTTTTGCAAGTCACAGTCTTCCTTTCAAGATGATCAGCATGAGCCCTCTTCTAGAGGTCAGGGGAGAGGGTTCAATGGCAGATGCCGCCCGAGAGGCAGAGGGGGGTCTGCCAAATTAGGGCTTTAGGGAACCTTTGTCTGAGAAGCCCCCCCAGCTCTCCTGAGGCACTGCCTGACTGTCCTGCCCTAGAGGTAGTCAGGGGTCATTTATCACTGCACCCTTTGGTCTGGGGAAATATTACAAAAGACGCTGGGTGCTAAACATTATTTCCAGGGGCTGTTTAATTCCCTTTTTCTCAGTCTCCTCCTCCCATCAGGAAATACCTCCCTGATGCACCACACCATCAGAGGGAGTTAGCTCAAAAGAAGTGCTCAAATGTCTTCAGAAGAGAGCCATCCAAGAGGTTCCCCCAGGACAGTGAGAATCCAGAACTTACTCTCACTTCTTTTTGGTGTCAAATAAGACTGGGGACCTGCATCCAATTTTGGACCTCAGCATGTTAAACCTCTCTGATAAGAAGTCCAAGTTCCGGATGTCCAGTCCTTTGTGCCTCTTTTGCACAAGGATGATTGGGTGTGTTCTGTGGATCTCCAGGATGCGTACTATCATATAATAATAGACAGGCCCTCCAGGAGACATCTCTGCTTTCGCTTAGGGGGCCAGGATCCTGCCCTTTGGTCTCACTACTGCTCTTTGGCTGTTCACCAAGTGCATGGCAGTGGTCGCAGTTCACCTGAGACTGACGGGATTCCAGGTGTTTCCTTACCTCGACAATTGGCTTCTCACAGCTCCCACCAAGCATCGTCTGGCTGGTGCTTCAACTGTTCATACAGTTAGGGATTACAGTGAGCCTCCCCAAATCGAATCTGATTCCATCCCAAAAATTAATCGTGATTCAGCTGCACACACTGCCAGAGATTGTAGCGCTTCCTCTCCACTGTGTACATCTGATCAGATCTCATGTCCAATGCCTTCTGGATCTGACCCGTCCTCTGGTCCACCTTATTCCCAGGACATTAGGATCCATGGCGACAATCTATCTTGTGCCATTAGCCAGATTCTGTATGAGAGTTCTGCAGTGGACTCGAGCAGTCCAGTGGTCTTCTCTATCTCATCCTATGACAGCCTCAGTCCATCTCATTCCAGCGTGCAGGCGTCCTCTCCTTTGGTGGGTTCAGTCTCTTGACCTCCAAGCAGGCAGACCATTCTCTCTCTCTCTCCCCAGCACCACTGTGACCTCAGATGCTTCTCTCTTGGGGTGGGGCATTACGAGGGAAAGACAGTCCAAGGCATGTGGTCCTCTGCAAAGACCAAACTGCACATAAATGTACTGGAAATGAGAGCAGTCCTCCTCATGTTGCAAGCTTATTAGGACTGCCTCCCCTCTAGGTACCATTGCATTTCACACAGGCAAACATGGCTCTTGTGTGGTACATCAACAAGCAGAGAAGCACATGGTCTTATCTACTTTATCGCGAGGCCATGAGGGTGTGGGAATGAGCAATGTCCTTGGGCGCTTTCTCCTTGCAATACACATTCCCAATGAGTCCAGCATGTTGGCGGACAGACTCAACAGGGCAGTCCTGAGTCCTCACGAGTAGTCCCTGAATCCTTTGGTGGTGAAAAACATTTTCCTTTGCTGGGGTCAGCCGAGCTGCAGTCTGTTTGCTTTCCCTCACAACCCCAAGTTCAGCTGTTATTTTGCCCCGATTCCCCCTCTTGGGTAGTTGCACAGGGATGCTCTGGTTCACGATTTTTATGCCTATCCTCCTCTACCTCTCATTCCAAGTGTGCTTCAGAAAGCTTGATGCCTCAAGGCCACCTTGATCCTCATCGTCCTCTTTTGGCCTCCACAGGAGTGGTTTCCCCCGCCTACGGTCTCATTTGAAGTATCCCACTTTGGTACTAGATCCCCTTCCAGATCTGATTTCCTATCCCTCCCAGCTTCCGACCCCCCCCCCCAACCTTCAGACTCCATCTGACAGAGTGGTTTGTCCATTTCCCATAATCCTGAATCAGTCCAGGTTTGCCTGTCCCATCAGGAACATTATTCTGGCCTCTCAAAAGACATCCACCAGAAAAGTATACACGATTTTCTGTTTGGGCCAAGCAGCAAAATCTAGACCCCTTCTCAGCCCCAATCCCAGACATCTTCCTGTTCTTGTCTTTGCTTTTTCAAGAAGGGGATAGCTTTTCTACAATCAAAGTGCAATTGGCAGCTATCTCCAATTTTCACATTTGCGAGGAACCTACCCCTTCCTCTTGCCACTGTAAGGCATTTTTGAAAGGTTTTTCTGCTCTGGCCTCCTGCCAGGGATTATTCCCTGCCTTGGGTCCTGTCCCTTTGAGCCTGCTGCTACAAGCAATATGAAATTTTTATCATGGAAGACTACCTTTCTGGTAGCCATAACCTTGGCAAGAAGAGTTTGAGTTGTAGGTTTTCTGTCAAACCACCTTACATGGTATTTCATAAAGACAGAGTGGGTCTTCGAACCAATCCTTCCTTCATGCCTAAGATAGCCACATAAGCGAATTTGAGTCTGTCTATTCAATTGCCCATTTTCTTCCCTAACGTTTCTAATAAAGGGGAATACCTTCTGAGTATGCTTGATGATGATAGACAGTTACCATTCTACTTAGATAGTACAAAGAGTTTCCGCAGGTCTGACCAACTGTTTGTGACATTTTCTCTTAACAGACTGGGCTGGGTGGTTTCTAAGGTTACTATTTCTTGTTGGATTTTGAAGTGCATTTCCTTTGCCTGTTTGCCTAACAACTTATTACCACGTCCAGTCAGAGGTAATTCCACTAGATCAATGGCTACATCAGCTACCTATCTGGCACGTCATTCCATAGACAAAATTTGTGTGGCAGCCTCCTGGTCTACTCCCCACACCTTTATCAGTCATTATAAGCTTGACATAGTCTCAAAAGACCAGGGCTTCCTTTGGCTCCACAGTTCTTCGGCATGTCCTTCCATGAGGGTACCCAGGATTTAGGGTAGCTGGGGACTCGGACCCAAGAGTGAAGAATAGTGACATGGATAACATCAGATAGTTATGTACTTACCATAACTTGGCATTTGTGTTATCCTTTGTCACTATTCATCACTATCCCTCCCTCCTTCCCCCGTCCTGCAGGACCTAGAGGAAGTGGAAATGTCCTGTCTGGTGATGAGGTCTGTCTTACCTTTCTGGCTTAGGGCAAACTCATTTTGAGGGGTTACAGGGCTGCAAGGGATCATGGGGATGGGAGGAGCTCAAGCCTAGAAGCTGTCTGAAAGGTTGCAGGCTGAGAGCCGAAGTCTGATCCTATGAACCAAGAGTGATGAATAGTGATATAGGATAACACAGATGCCAAGTTATGGTAAGTACATTAACTCTTTTTATATGACTTTGCAGGCAACCTTAAGGTGTCCTCCTTTAATGCTATGTATGAAGGCTTAACCCTTTTGGGACCTAAAATTAAGGATACCTTACCTAAGAGTGAGCAAGAGGGCAAACATTGCCATAAGTGCTTGTTTTTTTTCAACCCATAAAGGCCATATCCAGGAGTCAGGTTTGGGGTGGGAGTGGAGCTGATTTAGACAGTTCCACAAAACTGGTCCTAACTTCTCTCTTGACAGAGAAATCTTGCAATGTCTCTAATACTTCATTTACAGGGCTCTGTGGCAGCTTCTATAATCTTGCTGCACCATGCAAGATTTTTCATAAGGGTTTTAAAGTGGTCTCTATTAATACACCTTCTACAGTTTCTATCAAACTCTCTCTTTTCTGTCTGACCTCATCAGATCTCTTGATGGAGAAACTCTCTTCTGCCTTCACAAAATGTCCATTTATTCTTCCTCTTCCCTTGGCCACTGTAACCATGGATGCCTGTCTGTTGGAGTGAAGCCATTATGATGGGAGGGACAGTTCAGGTAACTCAGACCAGGCAATTGGATCACCATCACATCTGCATTCTGGAGATGAGGCAGTCCTTCTAGCATTGCAGGATATTCAGGATAGCATCCCCCAGGATGTGATTGCCATCCAGAAGAGCAATACTTCTGTAGTCTGGAATATCAGCAAACAGGGTAGAACCCCTTCCTAGCCATTATGTTGAGAGGCCATAAGGGTTATGCAGTGGGAAGTGTGTTCACCACTTTCTTTCTGCAAAGCATGTTCCAGGTCAGTCAAGTTTACTAGCAGCTAAGCTGAGTTGATGCATCCTAATGCATAATGAGTTGGTCCTTCAAACAGACAGTGACAGTGGAGATTTCCAGTCATTGGGACCAGCTGTGCTGCTGACTATTTGCTTTTTCTCACCAGCTATTTTGCTGTCATTCCTCAGCAGGGACAGTCACCAAGAGACATACAGTAGTCCCTGCTTGGTCCCTTGATCTCCTTTATGCATAGCCACCACTTCCATTAATTAATTTTCTACAGAAAGCTGCTATGTACAATGCAAGATCTGAAGTAGCTAATTTCATTTGTGCAGCAACCTATGGGTATCGGATCCGACTTCTGATCCGAGCCGGCAGTTTTCAACAGTTTAGATCCAAGCTCCTAGCTCCTCCCCCTACCCATAAACCCCTGCCAACCCTGACTGACCTCAGATCTAGTTTGCCGCGCTTGTCATCAGCAGCTGGGTTTTCGAGCTCCAGGCTTGGTCGTTTGGTTTGTGAGAAAAACAGAAAAACTTATTCCTTTTCTATCCCTTTAGTGTGAGTGTTGTGTGTTTAGATCCCTTTGATCTGTAAACCCTAGTTTTTAACTCTTACTTTAGTTATAATTTTCCCTCCCTCTCCCTCGCTGGTTTGTCAGGGTCTGTGTGCGTGTGTTGGGGCCTAACGAGTGTGTCCTCCTTAGCTTAAAATGTCTGAGGCCCCAAAACCAGTCTTCTCCAAATGCACCGAGTGTGGCAATAAGCTTTCACCGGCTGATGGCCACAATCTGTGTGTTCTGTGCCTTGGGGTTGGACACCTTTCCTCTGGGTGTTCCATCTGTGCGGCGTTCAACCCCAGGGCACTTATGGACCGGAGATCCAAGCTGATCCTGGCGGGTCTCTTGCCCCCGGATTCGGCTTCGGGCTCCGGTCCTACCTTGGCTTCCACCGCGGCTTCGGCGGCCACTCCTGCCTCTCTCACCCCCGGCCGGGACTCAACCTCCCAAAAGACAAAAGGAGGGAGAAGCACCACAAGCGGAGGGCCAAGGCCGCCGCGTTGGCCCCCCCGGCTAAGCGGTCTTCTCCCTCCAGGGCTTCCCAGTCTCCTCCCTCTCAGATCCGGTCTCCCTGCTTTTCACCGGGTCCTGAGGAGGAGGAGACCTGATCTCCTTCGAGGTCATCAAGGCGGCACTCCCGACCCGCCTCGGTGGCCTCGTCGAGATCCACTCGCAGCCTTTCCGATGTGGATTTGGAGCGGATGATGCAAAGGTTTCTCCAGGCCCAACTGCAGATGGGAGTGCTCCTGCCTCCCCCTCCCTCTGGGGGGGAGCTCGACCCCTTTCTTTGCCCCGATAGCTCATTCTCCGTCCCGCTTCCCGGGTTCAGAGCCTTCGGAGCCGGGCAGCCTTGGAACCGGGGGTGGGTTGGCGCTGACAGTCTCGGGTACTTTGGCGCTGACGCTTCCCTTGAGCCTGTTGGGTCCGTTTTTGTCAGATCCAAGCTCTCGGAGCAGAGGACTGAGCTTCGGATCTGAGGATTTCAGTTTGCCTTCGGCGCCGTCCAGGTCGGAGCATACTGGTCTGTCGAATCCGATCGCTTTGGCGCCGGCCCCGGTCCGCCTTTCGGATCCGAGTGAGGGTCTGCTCTCGGATCCCAGAGAGAGTGGCTCTCCCTCGGTGTTCGACGTGGTGGAGAGGGCTCTGTCGACTGCTTCCAGGCCCCCGGTCCTTGCCACGGCTACACCCTGCACTCCTTCTCTGTTGGGTCCGACTTCCATCACCCGGCCCCAGGGACAGCCTGCTTCAATGTCCCAGGTCATTCCCTTGGAACAGGATGTTGCTGGTGAGGCCTCCTCGGACAGCCCCCCCGAAGAGATCCCCCACAAGCGGAAGTGCAAGAAAAGGCACGTGGACTCCCCCGAGTCCTTGACTGAAGACACGGATTTGGAGGAAGGGGAAGGCTCCCCAAGGTCACCCCCCCCCCGAGGATGTCTGCTTTGGAGACATCATGGAAATGCTCAGGATCAGAGGCGGGTTGTCTGCCCCAAAGCCGACCTCGGACGAGTCCGTGTTCCTGGAGGCATTTGAAGCAGGCCCTTCTACCTCTTGGGTGTCCCCTCCGGCCGACCCCCTGGTGGACCTGATTACCACCAGGGCGTGGAAAGAGCCGGACACTGTGGAGCCAGTCCCGAAGCACCCTGACAGGATCCTCAGTTACCCTGCGGATAGGCCCCATTGGAGCAAGGGTTCCCCGGTAGATGCCATGTTGGTGGCGGCGGCCACTAAGAGGGAGCTAGCTCGAGAGCCCCTCAGTCCACCCTCCCCAGGCAAGGAGTCCCGATCGCTGGACCGCTTAGGGAAATGGGTGTTTAGTTCAGCGTCCTTCTCGGTTAGGTCTCTGAACTATATGGCACACGTTATTCGACTGCAGCAGGATCTCATTAAGGAATACGCTGCGTCGCCCCCGGAGTCCATGTCGGCGGAGGACAGACAGCTGTACTCCATCCGTATGGCCACTCTTGGGTCCATTTCCAATACCTTTATGCGGCTACTATCCCATGCCACGGAGGGAGCTGCTAGAGCCAGCGCAGCAGGCCTCGTCATGAGGCGTCAGGCCTGGCTCCGGCATTGTGATTTCGCGGAACCCTTTAAGGTGTCGTTCGCAAGTGCCCCTTTTGATGGTTCTACCCTATTTGGGAAGACCGTTCGCCACACCTTGGTGCAGAGCGAAAAGGATGGGAAGACGTTGTCTGCCATCAGAGTCCGCTTTTCTGCTCCCCAGAGGTCCTTCTCCAAGAACCAAAAGGGACAGAAGAAGATGTGGTTCCGGAAGTCGCAACAGTCCCAGTCCGCTCTGGATCCCCAGTCCTTCCGTGGTAGATAGATACAAACAGGATACTACCATCCAAAGGCTTCTACCAGAACAAGGAGAATCCACGTAACAGCAAATAAAACGACTGAAATAGAAGCCACCACGACAATGGATATAATAAAACTGTATTTATTATCGAAACAAGCGCTTTCACGTACTACCAAGGTACGCTTCTTCAGGTTTGTAAATCAGTTCATTCTGGCAAATATTTATATGCAAGACAATTTATCTAATGAATCAATTAATCAATTAATTAGTTAAGATAGCACATCAATTATTCCACTATTTCATTTTAAAGCAACAAAATTCACAAAGACTTGTAAAATATATGGAATGAAATAAAATAATGCATGTAATTATTTGTTGACACATATTCATAACTTGTTCACAACTAAAAATGCAGAATATATAATGTATATATAATATATAAAAATATATAAATATACTCAAACCATTCAATTCATATATCACTAAAAATTTTCATATTAACGTATGTAAATAGCATTGCAGAAAGGGCATATATACAGGGCTATTGCTTTAAAACTAAAAATATAATTTTTAAAGAATTCTAAACATAAAACATAAAAAGTTGAAAAATATATATCCAGGCTAAATATCCAACACATCAATAAAACACTCATAAAAACTGACAACATACGTTACGAAATAACTCAAGTATTTTAAATGAAATATAAATAGGGACCAATGCCCATAATTTATCTACGTCTAGCCAATATTGGTTTTATGCTTACTGCCTGATTGAGCCCTGGTTCAATATGTGCTCTCAGTCTTAGGATCCAATTTAGTTCAACCAATTCTAAATAACCCATGTTGTCGCCTTCCCGTTTATTTTTATTTACTATCTGTAGTGCCCTAAATTTAAAATCACGGTCGTGAAATGTATATTTATGTTTAGCCAAGGCATTTAAGTTAATTTTCCTCATATCATAACTATGGTTATAAATGCGGTCTTTTAATCTTCTAGATGTTAGCCCCACATAATACGCCTCACATGCGACGCAGGTAGCCAGATATACTAAATTCTTAGAGTTGCATGTGGCATAAAAATTAGGTGTAAATGTATACCCTAAATATGGTACAGTAAATTGTTGGTCTTTAGCGATAAAGTTGCACATATTACAACTGTTGCATGGATATATTCCATGTCTCAAAGACTGTCTAAGATCAAAGACAGGTCTATTTAATTTTTCAGTGCATAATAGTCTCTTTAGACTTTTGCTATTCCTGTATCTAAAAGTAGGTCTTTTGCCAACAACCTCTGCTACTTGTGTATCTAACAACAATACATTCCAATTTCTCCTAATGATATTATTAATGTGTTTAATATCATTAGTATATCTGGTTGTAAAGGCTACCTTAGTGTCATGCCAGTTGGTTTTACACAAGGTTTTTGATCTCTGATGTTCAATTGTCTGATTTTTGGAACAAAAGATTGAATTTTTCACATCTTTAACCAGAGAGCTAGAATAACCCCTATCAACAAATAACCCATCTATTATATTTAGTTGTGCATTTCTATCTTTGTCATTGCTACATAGACGGGAGATTCTCAAAAACTGACTCTTAACAATGTTCGGAAATATATGGCGTGGATGCATGCTATTATAGTGTAATATTGCATTTCTCCAGCAGGGTTTCCTATATAGAGTAGTGGAGATTACACCATCTAGTTTTTTAAAAATGGTAACATCTAGAAAATCTATCTTGTTAACAGATTTCTCCATAGTAAATCTCAAGAAATCAGTTGTAGATTCTAGATAGGGGACCAAATGTCCCAATAAATCATCATCTCCTTTCCAGAATATTAATATATCGTCTACAAAACGTCTGTATAGTAAAATATGCTTGAAAAATGCGCTATCAAACAAAAACCTACATTCCCATTGATACATTACTAGATTTGCATAAGAATTCGCACAGGGGGTGCCCATGGCCACCCCCCATGTCTGTGCATATAAAATGTCTTGAAATAAAAAGATGTTATTCAAAACTATATCTAGTAGTGTACAAATCAAAATTTGAGAGTCATTATCGAGTGTTCCATCTACATGTACGAATTCCCTGATGGCCTCAATCCCATATTCATTAGGGATAGTTGTAAAAAGATTTTTGACATCAAGTGATACCAAAATGATAGAAGGCGGCAAAATATTGTCTTCAGCTAAGGTCTGTAAATCAATCAATAGTTCATGGGTATCTTTTAAAATGGTAGTATTTTTCTGGCTAAAGGTCCCAATTTAGATTGAATGTAACAAGAAATATTCTCAGTTACCCATGTTTCACCAGATACTATTGGTCATAAGGGGAGTGGAAAAACCCCCTTATGCACTTTTGGAAGGCCTTTAATCACGGGAATAAAAGGGGGATCTAACAAAAAATATTCATGTAGTTCCTTGGAAATTTGTCTGCACATGAGAAGGTCATATAAAGTGTCTTGGACCTGTTTCACAATACATATTAATTGGTTATGGTCTATACATTTATAGACTACATCATCATTCAGCATATTTAACATTAGCTTAGTGTAAAGGGTGGAGTCCATTACCACTATACCTCCTCCCTTGTCAGCTGGTTTAAACACTAAGCTCAAATCCTGTTGTAAGCTCTTAAGTGAAAGTTTCTCATTTGCATTCAAATTATGAAACACATGATGTTATGTGATCCTATCTCGCCTACATTCTGTACTGATGGGCTCTGAGCCGATCCTCTGCTCCGACTCGGCACGCTATGCTATAGAGCAAAGCCTCTTATTGGCTGAGCTATTCTCTATCCCAGGATGCACCACCACTAATCCCCCAGATCTCGTTTGCCTTTTACAAGCTAGGACGTGGTCTCAAACTTGGCTGAGCTAAGTGCTGTTTTTTTCTAAAGTTTTCCTGTCAGGAAATTCTCTTTTCTTACCCAAAAAGCTGTTTTAACAGCTATTGTTGTGTATGCGTGTTTTTTGATATAATTTTGTGGTAAATTTGTGTGTTTGTTTAGGGAAAGGTTTCCCGTTTAAGTTAGAGGGGCCTTCCCCTATTCCTTAGCAAGTTTCTCTTTTTTTTAGGAGGTCAAGTACCTGTTTAAGTTAGAGGGTTCTTGGCCCTCCTGTTTGGTGTTTGTGATATTTGTATTGTACTGGTTGATTTTTGACCTATCGTAAAAAAAAAAAAAAAAATTTTTATTGTTGTTTAAAATCTTTGTTTTTTCTGAAGATAGTGATTTTTTCCACTGTTATAGTCACTGTTTTAGGGGCATTATGTCCAAAGAACATTAGACCCTCAGGGTTTAAGAAGTGCACGAGGTGCAATTACAAAATGTCTATAACCGATGATCACTCCTCATGTGTATATTGTTTAGGCGCCAAGCACCTACAGGAGTCCTGCAGCATGTGTCACGCCTTTTCCTCTAGGGTCCTCCAAGAGAGGAAGAATAAATTAATCTTGAAAGGGCTGATTAAATCCTCCTTCGAGGAGGCCTTATCTTCCTCATCCTCTCCAACTAAGAAAAAGAAAGCGTCTGCTCCGACCAGCCCGTCGGAACCGACTACCAAGAAATCCAGGCAGGCTTCTCCATCGGCTCCACGGACTTCGGAGCCGGGGGCGGAACGGTCTGCCTCGATGCCCCCATTCTCGACTCCTCTGGTTTCGGAGCCGATGACTGGGGCTTCGAGAGGCGGGTCACCTTCATCAGCTCCACTGATTTTGGAGCCGATGAGGGTTGCCGGCTCAGACTCTTCCCCTTCGGCGCCGAAGCCCTCCTCGGCACCGAGGGAAATTGTTTTAGGATCTCCCTTGGCACCGATACTGGTTGAGTCCATTCGGAGCTAGTCCCCCAGTCCTTTGGAGCCGATGGAGAAGTCAGTTCGGACCCGATCGGTTTCCTCTAGATCTTCCAAGATGTCTGATTCGGACATCGACAGGGTGCTCCTAAGACTGTTTCAGTCTCCTGTATTCCAGAAATTAGTTTCGGCTCCAGCCCATTCGGCTTCGGAGCCAATGGCCCACCCTGTAGTTCTGGTTCCTCCTCCAACAGCCTCGGCACCGTTGGAGCCGGTGCTGGTGGAGCCGATGGAGGTTTTCGGGTCGGCCCCGACCCTTACTCCAACACCGGCTCTCGAGTCGGAGTTCAGTACACAGACCTCCTCTGTCGGCCCCGGGGGGGACGCTTCGGGACTGATATTTTCGGTTCTGAGCCTTCCTCTCGGTGCGTCTGCTGCGGGGGTACCGTCCACTGTTGTGGCCACGGGGGTTGGACCTTCCCAGGATTCTGGTGGTCCGGCCTTCAGGGCCATGAGGAGTGCGGTAGCCAAATCTTCTTTGGCTACCTCCACGATCTCACCAGCACCTTCCCTACATACGGAGACTGGGTCTTTGGCAGTCCCCCTGTCCTTAGACAGCGGAGCCCCGGGGCCTGAGGTAACCCCCACTGGGGTTCCCCTCCTGGAGGTCCCTCTGAAGCTTCTTCAGAGGAACCCCCAAGGAAAAGATCGTGCAAGAGGAAGCACGTTGACTCCCCCGATGAGTCTCTCACGTCAGACACTGATCTTGATGATGCGGAGGGGTCCCCTAAGTCGTCCTCAGATGATGTCTCCTTTGCAGACATCTTGGAAGCCCTCAAACAACGAGGCGGCTGGCATTCCAAACCCCCTTCTGCTGACGAGTCGGTGTTCCTTAAGGCCTTCGGGGCTCAGCCTTCCACCTCCTGGGTGTCTCCGCCTTTCGACGAGCTCCTAGATTTGATCTGTCGAAGGGCGTGGGAACATCCAGATTCTGTGGAACCGGTGCCTGCTCGCCCAAATAAGTTCCTATCAGCACCCCCAGAGAAGGAGTTTTTGACAAAAGGTGTGGCTGTAGATGCCTTGGTGGTGGCATCTCCTACCCAGCAAGATGTAGCAGAGGCTTCGACGTCCGTCCATCCTCCTAATAAGGAGTCTAGGAGCATGGATCGGTACGGGAAGCGCACCCTCAGTTCAGCGGCCTTTACCTTAAGGTCTCTGAACTATTTAACGCACTTCACCAGGTTTCAGAGGGATCTGATCAAGGAGCTTTCAGATACCCTCTTGGGTAACCTACCTGAGCAGCTGGCCCAGACGGTTGGCTCTCAGTTGGCTACACTGTCATTGATATCAAACTCGTCCATGAGGCTCATTTCATATGTGGCCGAGGGGGCAAGTAGAGCGGCGGGCACGGGTATTGCTCTACGGAGGCAAGCCTGGCTCCGCCTGTGTCATTTTGCGGAAGCCTTCAAGTCTTCCTTTGCCGACGCTCCCTTTGATGGGTCCTCTTTGTTTGGACCCAAGGTAAAGGACACATTGACCGCCAAGAGCAAGAAGGTAAGACTTTGACTGCCGTAGGGGCACGATTTTCCACTCCCTTTCGGCCTTATCCCAAGGCTAAAAGAGGAGGGAAAATGTGGTTCCGTAGATCCCAGAAGCCTTATCCCTCGCAGCAGGACGATCCCCCTTCTAGAGGCAGAGGAGGGGGAAATTTCTCTGGAAGACGCCGTCTCAGAGGCGGCAGAGGCCGCCGCAACACTGGAGACCGAGAGTCCTTTCGTGGCTCTTCAGCCTTCCACAATCCCTGAAGGATTGCCCAACTGTGCAGCTCCGGAGCCAGTCGGGGGTTGTTTTTTGAGGCACCTAAAAGCCTGGGAAGGTATCACTCAGGACCGATGGGTGCTTCGAATTATCGCCAGAGGTTACGCCATCCCCCTTTTCTCACTCCCCACCTCCGTCCAAGAAAATCCCGGACCCGCCACCCAGTCAACGGGAAATTGCAGCCTTAGAAGTCTCAAAGCTGCTTCAAAAAGGAGTCATCCAACCGGTCCCCGCAGACCAGATCGGATTAGGGACTTACTCAAGATTCTTTTTGGTGTCAAAAAAGACCAGGGACTTGAGGCCCATTTTGGATCTCAGCATTCTAAATCGTTCAGTCAAAAAGTCCAAGTTCCGAATGGTCACCTTACAATCCATTCTCCCACTGCTGGAGAAAGGTGTTTGGATGTGCTCCATAGATCTCAAGGACGCCTATTACCACATCCTAGTAGATCAGGCGTCCAGGAGACATTTGCACTTCAGCCTAGGAGACGGTCATTTTCAGTTCCGCGCGCTGCCCTTTGGTCTCACCACAGCCCCCAGGGTGTTCACCAAATGTTTGGCGGTCGTGACTGCTCACCTGAGGAGTCTAGGATTCCAGGTGTTTCCGTATCTGGACGACTGGCTCCTAACTGCCACCTCCAGGCGTCTACTATTGCAGAACCTACAAGCCACAATATCACTAGGCACTTCCCTTGGAATCACCTTCAGTTGGCCAAAGTCTGTGTTGCTGCCATCTCAACGCATAAGATTCATCGGAGTAGAGATAGACTCAAATCGAATGCGGGCCTATCTTTCTACAGAAAGGATACAAACCATACAGGCTCAAGTCCGAGCCTTGCTTCTCAGATCCAAAGCTCCAGCCAGGATGGTCCTGCAGCTATTGGGATCTATGTCGGCCACTGTTCTTCTAGTCCCCCTAGCAAGGTTGCATATGAGAATTCTCCAGTGGCTTCTTTCGACACAGTGGTCCTTAAAGGATCTCCCTCTCTGTCACCTCATACGGATCACGGAAACCTGCAAATGGGACCTTCGCTGGTGGCTGGTGCCCTCCAATCTGGATCAGGGTCGACCCTTTGTTCCACCTCCTCCTTTGGCCACTTTGACTACGGACGCCTCCCAGATGGGGTGGGGGGGGGCATTCCCTGGGCAGGTCAGTCCAAGGCAAATGGCATTCAAAAGAGAGTCTTCTTCATATCAACATTTTGAAATGAGGGCGGTGCTCCTATCTCTACAAGCCCTCCACGATTACCTCCCTCAGGGCGTAATTGCCGTTCACTCCGACAACATGTCAGTGGTCTGGTATCTGAACAAGCAGGGAGGAACCAGATCCTACCCTCTTTGCAGAGAGGCCATGAGAGTCTGGGAATGGGCAGTGGCAACCAGACGTTTTCTGATAGCAACTCATATCCCTGGCAAATCCAACGTGATAGCCGACAGACTGAGCAGAACTATCTTCTCTCATCACGAGTGGTCTCTGAACAATGCAGTGACGGCTCAGATCTTCAGCAAATGGGGAATTCCTTGTTGCGACCTCTTCGCAACCCCGCTGAACGCGAAGTGCAGAAAGTTCTTCTCCCTCACTCCAGCTCCGGGGGAGAGTCCTACGGACGCACTAGCCCATCCTTGGCCTGCTGGCTTGCTATACGCCTTCCCCCCAGTTCCCCTCCTTCCCAGAGTGATCCAAAAGGCGTCTCACTTGGGGAGCAAAATTATCTTAGTTGCTCCTTACTGGCCTCGTCAGGTATGGTTCCCCTGTCTTCGGAAATATGCACTGGACGGTCCATGGTTCCTGGATCAGATCCCAGACCTATTAATTCATCAGTCGGGACTACTCCACCAGTCCCTTCACACTTTGAAGTTAACAGCTTGGCTCCTCCTCTTCCGACTATAGTCAGGAATCATACCTTAGACCCAGAAGTCATACATATCTTATCTTCGACCCACAAGTCTGCCACTAAGAAATTGTATACTAGCAAATGGAAGAGATTTGCTATTTGGGCTCACCTCCGGGGTCTGGATCCCATTACTATTCCTGTATCGGAAGTCCTAAAATTTCTAACTTCCCTATTCAGTCAAGGTTCTTCAGTCTCTACCATCAAGGTCCAATTGGCAGCTATTTCCAATTTTCATGAATCTATAAACCCACCTTTAATGAGCAACAGATTGTGTAAAACCTTCATGAAAGGTGCTGCGCTTTTACGACCTCCGATTTCTCATCCTGCTCCTCCGTGGGATCTCAATGTGGTGTTACGTGCCTTAACCTCCTCCCCCTTCGAACCGGCAGCAACATGTGATTTGAAATTTCTATCTTGGAAAACTGCTTTTCTGGTTGTGATTACTTCTGCCAGAAGGGTTTCAGAGCTTCAAGCTCTATCTGTAAAACCACCGTACCTGGTTTTTCACAAAGATAGAGTATCACTCAGGCCTAATCCATCCTTTGTCCCTAAAGTTTGTTCCAGTTTTTGCCTGCAACAGTCATTAGAACTTCCAGTTTTCTTTCCAAAGTACTCAAACAAAGCGGAATACATATTCCACACATTGGATGTCCACAGACAATTGCGTTTTTATTTAGACAGGACCAAACAAACAAGGAAAACAGATCAATTGTTTGTGTCCTTTTCGGATAATAAATTGGGCAAAGCCATCACAAAGGTCACTATTGCCAAATGGATCAGGGACTGTATTAGTCAAGCTTATTCCTCTTCTAATAAAGAGCTTACGACCTCTGTCAAAGCTCCATCTACAAGAGCTATGGCTACTTCAATAGCATTCCATTCTAAGCTTGCCATTAGTGACATTTGTGCTGCGGCTACGTGGTCTTCCCCGCACACTTTCATTTCCCACTACAAATTGGATGTGGCATCTCGGGGGCGAGCTTCATTTGGTTCCACAGTGCTCAGGAGTGTTTTCCAGTGAGCCACCCAGGATTTAGGTGCTAGGGACGCTGTCCCATCAGTACAGAATGTAGGTGAGATAGGATCACATAACATCTTTTAGTTATGTACTCACCATAACTTTAGATGTTTGGGATCCATCTCGCCTACATTCCTAATAACCCACCCTCCTTCCCCCTGCCTTGGAGATCAGAAGAGATTGGACGGTCCGAATTCTATTGTTTCATCTTGAAACATCTGGCAGTGTTATATAAACAAGTTATGTGTGTGTGCATGAATGCGGACAAACAAGATCTGGGGGATTAGTGGTGGTGCATCCTGGGATAGAGAATAGCTCAGCCAATAAGAGGCTTTGCTCTATAGCATAGCGTGCCGAGCCGGAGCCGAGGATCGGCTCCGAGCCCATCAGTACAGAATGTAGGCGAGATGGATCCCAAACATCTAAAGTTATGGTGAGTACATAACTAAATGTTTAGATTTACCTTTAGAAAAATAATCATATAAATCTTGTTCACATAACTGTGCAAAACATTCAACATTGGAGGAAAGAGTAGGTATAAACATACTTTTACATTTAAATTGTTCACCAACATTGAAATTAGACGTATTAGCGTCTTTAAACAATAATTTTAATGTTAAGGTTCTCAGAAAAAGGCGTAAGTCAATAAGGACCTCTGAAAGATTACTACTCTGGGATGGAATGAAGGAAAGTCCTTTGTTCAAAAGATTTGCTTCACATGTAGTCAGTTCATGACTCGAAAAATTAAATACAAGTTGCTTCAGTTCCTGTTCCTTCTCCTTACCTCGGTTGTCTCTCCCGAATACTTCCTCTTTCTTCTTCCTCGACTGTTGGACCGCGTCGATATTTGGGCTCTGTATTGTACTGGTAATGACAAAAATGCATTTTGGGTTAGTCCTGTAGCAAGTTTTGGTCTCGCTCCAAGGGAATTTGATTCCTTTAGAGCTTGTTGATTAGGTGGTGGCGTCTTGCCCACTGGCAACTCATCTTGCTTCCTGGTACTTATTGATGACATCATTTCCGTATTAATCGGACTCAAGGACTCAATGAAATCTGCTGCATTGACAATACTATTATCAGCATAAGGCAGATGATTCTGTCGGATATTAGATTGATCACCAGCCTTAGGCCAAACAAAAACTTGTCCTGATAAAAAATCATGGTAGTCTCTCTGTAGTTTTTTATATTTCAGTTGCTGCAGTCTATCGCTATAAGGGATAACTTGTACAAACATTGCATCAAGTTTTTTCTCATAAGCTTCTCCTTTATATTGGTTCAGTAGATCTTTGTGCAAAGCCTCTACTTTTGTGACTAGCTCATTTTCAATTGGGGTGAAGTAATCAATCAGACGTTTTATATATTGATTGCTAAAATCTATATTCAATTGTTGCCACTTTCTCAGAAGTTCAGGGTGGCTATCACCATAGGTGGGCATGCACAGAACACGCATGCCCCGAGGTATCACACGGAAGTGAAGGCATGCTTCCAAATGCCTTCTCTGCCAAATTAATCTATATAATTTATACAAATCATTCTCAAGCTCCCTGAGACCATTATAAATTTCTTTAAGGCTTTCCACAGTACCTGTATTCCTTAAGGTGGTACGTAGATACAAGTCCAGATTAAGTAATGGATTATCACGTTGATGAAAAATGTTATTCCAATCACTGACATTACTCTTAATTTCAGGCCACTCTTGGGTCCATTTCCAATACCTTTATGCGGCTACTATCCCATGCCACGGAGGGAGCTGCTAGAGCTAGCGGAGCAGGCCTCGTCATGAGGCGTCAGGCCTGGCTCCGGCATTGTGATTTCGTGGAACCCTTTAAGGCGTCGTTCGCAAATGCCCCTTTTGATGGTTCTACCCTATTTGGGAAGACCGTTTGCGACACCTTGGTCCAGAGCGAAAAGGATGGGAAGATGTTGTCTGCCATCAGAGTCCGCTTTTCTGCTCCCCAGAGGTTCTTCTCCAAGAACCAAAAGGGACAGAAGAAGATGTGGTTTCGGAAGTCGTAACAGTCCCAGTCCGCTCTGGATCCCCAGTCCTTCTGTGGCAGAGGAGGACAGGGAGGACGTCGCCCTAGAGGCAGAGGGTTCCCGAAGAACTTTGGGTCCAGAGAACCCTTCTCTGATCAGCCCACGCAGCATCCCTGAGGGGTTGCCCGACTGCTCAACTCTGGAGGCAGTCGGGGGACGTTTCCCGAGGCACCTGGCAGCTTGAGAGTCCATCACAGCAGACCGCTGGGTGCTTCGCATCATATCCAGAGGTTACCGGATTCCCTTCTCTTACCCCCTCTCTTCCCCAAGCACCTCCGCGATGTCCCACCCGATCAGAGGGAGGCCGCAGCTGCGGAAATTCAGCAGCTCCTAGAAAAGAGCCATCCAACACGTTCCCCCAGACCAGCTCGGATCGGGTTATTACTCCAGGTTCATTTTGGTGCCAAAAAAGACGGAGGACTTAAGGCCAATCCTCGATCTCTCCCTCTAGAACCTATCAGTAACCAAAGAGAAGTTCTGGATGGTCACTCTTCAATCCATTCTCCCCCTATTATGGGAGAACGATTGGATGTGCTCTATAGACCTCAAGGATGCGTACTTGCCACATTCTCATTAACAGATGATCCAGGAGGTTTCTCCGCTTCCGGCTAGGAAACAGTCATTACCAATTCAGGGCTCTCCCCTTTGGTCTCACCTCAGCCCCCAGGGTGTTCACCAATGTGTTAGCAGTGATAGCGGCCCACCTGAGGCTCCAGGGAATTCAGGTTTTTCCGTACCTGGATGACTGGCTCCTGACCGCCTCGACAAGGCATCTATTCTGCACAGCCAGGAACTATTTTCTTCGCCTTGTTCCCTGGCTAGGGATCACAATAAATATGGACAAATCTTCTATCACCCCGACTCGGGTCATAGATTTTATCAGGGCCAGGTTAAACACAATCAATCTTGTAGCCTTCTTAACCCCAGAATGACTTCGAACCCTGAGGCTTCATGTGTGGGCCATCCTTCTATCTTCAGCTCCTCCTGCGGAATTGGTCCTGAGGGCTCTAGGCTCAATTGCAGTGGCAATCAACTTATTGCCAGTGGCACGTCTGAACATGAGGGTCTTGCAATGGACCCTCCAAGTCCAGTGGTCTTTTCGTCACTACCCTCTGAGTCATCCCATTCCCCTCAGCAGGGCTTGCAAGAGGGCTCTCGTATGGTGGCTGCAATCTCCAGACCTCCACACGGGACACCCCTTCTCTATGGCCCCTCCCCTTGCCACGGTGACCACTGACACCTCTCACCTCGGTTGGGAGGGGGGCACTCTTCGGGCAGGACTGTCCAAGGCACGTGGAACAACACGGAGACCTCTTTGCATATCAATGTCCTAGAGATAAGGGCAGTGCTGTTAGCATTGCAAGCACTTCAGGACCTTCTTCCTGTAGGGACGATTGCGATCCAGACGGACAACATGTCGGTTGTCTGGTACATCAACAAACAGGGGGGAACTAGGTCTTACCCACTCTGTCGAGAGGCCATGAGAGTGTGGGAATGGGCGATCTCCACCAACCGTTTTCTCATTGCAACGCACATTCCGGGACGGTCCAACATCCTGGCGGACAAACTCAGTCGCACCATCCTTTCCCCTTACGAGTGGTCTCTCAATCCGCATGTAGCGAATCAGATTTTTGCCAAGTGGGGGCAGCCCCTGTTGCGATCTTTTCGCCTCTCCTTCAAACACCAAATGCAACAGCTATTTTGCTTTAATTCCCCAAGTCGGGGAATCCCCGAGAGACGCTCTGGTGCATGCTTGGCCTCCCAGTCTGCTTTATGCTTATCCACCTCTCCCCCTGATGCTAAAGTTTCTACAGAAAGCCAGTCAGTTGGGGAGCAGGATTATCCTCATTGCCCCATTCTGGCCTCTTCAAACCTGGTTTCCTTACCTTTGGTCTCATCTGGTGAATCCTCCTTGGATTCTAGATCCCCTCCCAGATCTGATTTCCCACCCCCTGGGTCTCCCAATCCCGAACCTGGTCAGTCTCAAGCTCACAGCTTGACTGCTCCAGTTCCACTCGTAGCTAGGACTCTCGGCATCTCTTCCCCAGTCAAAGCTATTCTAGTAGCAGCCCACAAGCCTTCTACTAGGAAGATTTACAGTAGCAAATGGAAACGTTTCTCTATTTGGGCGGAACATCAAAACTTGGATCCCTTCACAGCTCCCTTACCTGCTGTGTTAGACTTCTTATCAGGACTGTTTCACCAGGGGGATAGCTGTTCCACCGTCAAGGTTCAACTAGCAGCTATCTCTCACTACCATGTCGGACATGATCTGCGTCCCTTGATCACTTCAAAACTGTGCAAGACCTTTCTGAAGGGCACCTTCCTGCTCAGACCTCCAGTAAAAGAAGTGGTATCTCCGTGGGATTTGACGTTAGTGCTTCAGGACTTGACAGCTTCCCCCTTTGAGCCTGCAGCTTCAGTGGATCTCAAGTATTTGTCTTGGAAGACGGCCTTTCTCGTCGCCAACACCTCGGCTAGAAGAGTTTCTGAAATTCTAGCCCTTTTTGTGAAACCCCCGTATCTAACCTTCCACAAGGATAGAGTTTACCTCAGGACCAATCCCTCTTTTCTCCCTAAGGTTGCTTCCGAGTCAAATATCAATCAGTCCATTAACCTGCCAGTTTTCTTTCCCAATTATCAGAACAAAGGGGAATACAAACTACACCTTTTGGATGTGCATAGACAACTTCGATTTTATATTCACAGGACATCTTTTCATAGGCAATCCGACCAGTTGTTCATCTCCTTTGCCAAAATGAATTTGGGTAAATTGTCTCGATGGAACTCTCAGTGTATTCTTTTGGCTTATGAAAGTTCTGGTAGGCCCGCACCTCAGGGAGTCCATGCCCACTCTACCCGATCTATGTCTACCTCTGCTGCCTTTAGATCCAGGGTTATCCTTAGATGATATTTGTTCGGCTGCCACTTGGGCCTTATCTCATACCTTTATCAACCATTATAAGTTGGATATTCTCTCCAGAGGGAGAGCATCCTTTGGCTCTGCAGTGCTCCGGAACATCCTTCTATGATGGCCGCCCAAGGTTCAGGTAGCTGGGGACTCTGTCCCATAGGTTGCTGCACAAATGAAGTTAGCTACTTCAGATAGAAGTTATGTACTCACCATAACGTTCCAACTGGGTAGATAAACTTCATTTGTCAGCAACCGTCCCCCCCTCCTTCCCCCTGACCTTTGATTGTTCACATTTGTTGTCTTCAGAGATGGTCTTTGAAATTGATCAATCTTTAGCAGTTGCTTCTTTGGGGGCAAATTTGATCTGAGGTCAGTCAGGGTTGGCGGGGGTTTATGGGTAGGGGGAGGATCTAGGAGCTCGGATCTAAGCTGTTGAAAACTGCCGGCTCGGATCTGAAGTCGGATCCGATACCCATAGGTTGCTGACAAATTAAGTTTATCTACTCAGATGGAATGTTATGGTGAGTACATAACTTCTTCTTATTCTCATTGCTCCCTTCTAGCCCTAACAGGTTTGATTCCCCTACCAATGACCTCATCTGCAACCACCTCGGTTGCAGGATCCCCATCTGAAGTCTGTTTTTTTCTCTCTTCTGGCAAGCCTCACCCAAACATCAAGTCCCAAAATTAACTGCATTGGTTCTCCATTTCCAGTGATGACAAAAGACCCTTCATTTCCTTCTAGAGCAGTACGTGTACTAACAGCTCTACAGAAACCATCCACTCAAAAAAATTGTGGGAGTAAATGAAAGGCATTAGGTGACAGCCTTGACCCCTTTTCTGCGTGTCTGATATCCATTTTGGACTTCTTTGCATGTCTGTTCATTCAGTCTTCTTTTTTTGCTATTAGTGTGCACTTAGCAGCTATTTCCAACTTTTGTATGGCCTCAAAGTTACACATTCATAGCTTCCTTGAAAGCATGTAAAGCTTTTTTAAACAACACTTTTCTACTCCGACTGCCAGTCAAAAACTGTACTCCTTAGGGATATTACATTGATGTTGCAAACTGTCACACTATTTCCCTTTGAGTCTGGTTCTAAAGACAAGTTGAAATTTCTGTCATGACAAAAGTTGTTTTTGGTAAATAATTCAGCCAAACTATTTTTTGAGATTCAGACATTGTCCTGCAAACACCTGTATTTGATCTTTTTACAAAGAGAGAGTCTCTTTGAAACCCAGTCTCAGCTTCATCTCTAAGATAGCCACAGAGTCAGCCTTAAACCAAGCTATATATTTGCTTGTATTTTTTTCTTAATTATTTCAGTGGGTATGAATACGTCACACAGCTTAAATATCCATTGACAGAGTAACTTTTATCTGCATCATGCAAAATATATCAGAATAGATTAACAGTTGTTTGTTTATATTCTTTTTCCAAACCAAACTAGGATTGTACTTTTACAATAAGAAGGGGATTTCACTTTCTCACAAACCAAAGACATATGCTACTTGATCTGTATCAATTTCATCTGCCCTCTTCAGACATTCTTTGTGGCTGATGTCTTTGCTGCAGCAAGTTGATCAGGAACACATTCCTTTGTCAAACACTTCAACCTGTGTCTGATTTCGAGATGTACAGACTCTTCGAGGAATACTGCTATGCTACCACCCTCGAAACCTGGTAGCTGGAGATTTCTGACTCATCTGTCAAGACAGACATAGAGGACAGTGCAGGATAAGAAAGTTATGGAATTACCATAACACTAGATTCTTGTTGCCCTTCTCTGCCTGTCTTGACATCCCACCCTCCTTCCCTCTTCCGCACTGTCATGCTAGCTTTATTGGGTTGTTTTTCAGAGGATCTTAATTGATCAGTCATGGAGCCTTCATCAGGCAGTTTATCTGCCTGTCGTTTGCACCTATGTAAGTTGGGGGTTGGTTCTTTCCTGGGATATTTCTGTCCATCTGTCCTTGGGGCAAACTCATTCTAAGGTACTTCTGCAACAGCAGTGCCTTATGGGAGAAGGGAGCTCAAGCACAGCCAGAACCACTTTGAGAGGATGACCAATCTGTTGAGATAGAGAAGGACAACAAGGATGTAGTGTTATGGTAAGTAAATAACTTTAGTTTAATTTCAAAAATAATGTTTCCAGTGATGTATACATTTAAGATTATCTTTTTGAAGAATTAACCCAGCTTTGGTAGTATTTTTTTCAGATATAAGTAAAACATTTTTGAATGACAATTTTTTTAATGGTAGAAGAGTAGACTGAGT
Organism: Protopterus annectens; assembly: GCF_019279795.1. Lineage (NCBI taxonomy): Eukaryota > Metazoa > Chordata > Ceratodontiformes > Protopteridae > Protopterus > Protopterus annectens. The sequence continues at coordinate 477,494,262 of NC_056743.1, forward strand.
TATATAACATCTGTTAGATCTACATGTTTGTGAGATGCTTAAGCCAGCTACATTCACAGTGTTGTTTTGCTGGCCATCTCCATCACCTTAGAGGAATAAAGCCCTTCCTCTGATCCAGGTGACCTGCATTTATTTCGAAGATCTGGCACCTGTTGTAGCTAAGGGAAGAGTCAAGTGGAAGTGCACACATGCCTGACTTAGAGAGGAAATATGCAGGGGTGCATTCCTGGTCATATAGCCTGTGGTGCTCTCACTAGTGGAAAACAGAGAGCTGGCTTTTAGGTGAGCAGGGAGGTCTTGAGGGTTGTATTACTTGCAGAAGTGAGTAGCACCTCTTGCAGATGTCCATTGTAAGATGAACTGTATGTGTGTGACTGCACATGTAGCATGGCATTAGGGCTAGGGGAAAAAAGGAGAGAAAAAGTGGAGCAACCTTTGACTACTGTCTGTTGGCTCTTGCCCTGCTGTAACAAGAACAAATGGGTTAGTTGGCTAAGAAAGCAACTGATGGTTGTCAGGCCATATGCACGTAAAGCTAAAAAAAATAAAAATACAGTTTGATAAATCGGTATAATCTGGTCTAGCATTCTGTTCCTGTGATTGCCATTTTTTTATTTGCAAGTTATGTTTTAGCAAGAAGAGTATGTCACTTGCAAATATGCAACCATGGCTTTTAAAAGTCTAGTAAATGAGTTTTGTGTTCCTGAAAAGTTTGTAAGGAAGAAGGTACATCACAGGAAGGTAAGTAGAGAATCAGAAATACAACTTGTACATGCTGGTGGTTTGTGTTGATCCTGTGATTTTTTTTTTTTTTTTTTTTATACTTCTGAAGCAGAGATGTTGTAAACTATCTACAGTAAACTCTCAGTTAACCGGCACCCGTGTGGATTGGTAGATGCCAGATAACTGTAGTTTCTGGTTGCTTGAAAGTTACTATTAAAAATAGGCCTGACTAATGCCGTACTCTATACTGTTTGTTTGGTTTGACTTGTTCGTAGGTTGGGGAGAGAGGGAATATATTCCCCATCTTCCTTTTTAAAACTCTAAAAATGTAAGGTATGTTTCTGCTGGAGGGGGGTGCGACAAAGTGGAACACACAAAAATTGTACTGTATTTCTTCGATTTTTTTTTTTTCTGGTTGCTTGAGTTCTGGTTAACTGAGAGTTTACTTGTAGTAGTAGTTAGTTGTGTCTTGAATTTAAATATTGTGAACCATCTATAAACTCTCAGATATCGGGAAGGTTGGAGTTAGCTATACCAGTAGAATGCAAGTATGATACAGGAGTGTATTGCTTCAGCGTTGACAGACTTGGTTAAATTATAAACTGTCCATGTTATTACCTTAATATTAAGTCCTTTTTTAATAAGGTTCTTGTGTGATAACTTATCATTGTGCAGAGGTTTAACCACCCACTTAAGAAACTTTTACAGTTATGAATATTATCAGATGGCTTTATTGTACTTCAGGCATAGAAGCACAGTACCAGGAAAACACAACTTTTAATGCACCCGTGGGGATTGGTAGATGCCGGATAACTGTAGTTTCTGGTTGCTTGAAAGTTACAATTAAAAATAGGCCTGACTAATGCTGTACTCTATACTGTTTGTTTGGTTTGACTTGTTCGTAGGTTGGGGAGAGAGGGAATATATTCCCTATCTTCCTTTTTAAAACTCTAAAAATGTAAGGTATGTTTCTGCTGGGGGGAGGTGCGACAAAGTGGAACACACAAAAATTGTACTGTATTTCTTCGATTTTTTTTTCTGGTTGCTTGAGTTCTGGTTAACTGAGAGTTTACTTGTAGTAGTAGTTAGTTGTGCCTTGAATTTAAATATTGTGAACCATCTATAAACTCTCAGATATCAGGAAGGTTGGAGTTAGCTATACCAATAGAATGCAAGTATGATACAGGAGTGTATTGCTTCAGAGTTGACAGACTTGGTTAAATTATAAACTGTCCATTTTATTACCTTAATATTAAGTCCTTTTTTAATAAGGTTCTTGTGTGATAACTTATCATTGTGCAGAAGTTTAACCACCCACTTAAGAAACCTGTACAGTTATGAATATTATCATATGGCTTTATTGTACTTCAGGCTTAGAAGCACAGTACCAGGAAAACACAACTTTTACCAAGAAAAAAAGGATGTTTGGCTAGTGAAGGTTCATGACCACCTATCAGTCTTTCTCAGTGTACTCATTGAGAATTCTGAACGTTTTTTATTTTTTTAATTGCATGTGTTGTTGCATGTTTTTTGTTTGTGTAACAGTACCAAGCCATGCAGCAGGCAGTTCAGCAGCAAATGATGCAGCAACAGATGATGCAGCACTATTACCTGCAGCAACAGCAGCTTGCATCTGCAGTGCAGCACCAGCAGCAGATGCATTTGTTAACACAGCAGGCAGCCATGCAACAGAAGGCATCTGCAGCAGGGCAGCAAATACAGCAGGTTCCATTACCCCCCAACCAGCAAACCCAGGGAGCATCAACGCAGGATCGGGCGGTAAGCAGAAGAAGGCATATACAGCAGTAGGAATAAGATAAGCTACTCTAAAGATGAAGTTGGTATCTCAGTGCATACAGATATAATCATAGTAGTAATTATGATATGTTAGTCCTCTTCCTTTATCGGCATCAGGGGGCATAAGGCTTGCTTATAATAATTCCAGAGTTAATTGCAGTTATGAAATAACCAGCATGCTGAGATGAATTCTTTTGTAGAGACAGCTTCTTTGTGGTAAAAGAAATGTTTAGTACTATGTTGGTAATAGCTGCTTTCACTGGTTAGACGACAGTGGCACTTTGTCGTTGTAATAATGGGTGCTCTAAATTGGTGGTGGTAGTTTTCTATACCTATAGCTTCCTTGCATGCTGCTTTCTTTATTTCCTAAAAAGGGGAGAGTGGATCATGAAGTGTGTTGAGCCGTACTGCTTTGTAAGTGACTGTTTCCTAAAACTGTGTGCATATACCTCTTAATAGTAAACAACACAGTGGAGAAAAGTCTACATATACAGGTACGATATCTTGCAGGGCAAATTTTTGCCATCTGTGACTTGCGTCCTACGCTCATTTGCTTTGAAGTAAAATAGAACTCTTTAAAGCTAATGAAGATCCAAGTTCCATCAAGTTGTGATTGTATTACCTTCACTACTTTATCCAGTAACAAAAGTAATCTTGCCATCCCATGTCTTTTTCTTTGCTGGTAGCTCAAAGCCAGGGTTGCCATCACAACCTTTTCTTTAATTCACTTAATGCACATATATTTAAGTTAGAAGGAGTGCAAAGTCTAAAACAAAATGCTCTTCAATGCACAGCATTATCTTAAGTATATATATATATATATATATATATATATATATATATGTGTGTGTGTGTGTGTGTGTGTGTCTGTATGCATATGTGTGTGTATATGCATACATACATACATATATATATATATATGTGTGTGTGTGTATACATATATACACACGCACACACATATATATATATATATATATATATATATATATATATATATATATATGGATGCAGCTAAATTAGTTGAATACTAAAAGTTCAACATGCATGATGCCAAATCAAATTGTTCGACATTATGTATGTCGACACGCTACTACTCATATGCTGAGAATTAATCTCACTGCATGCAAAACTTCAAAAAAAGCATTGTTTTTTTGCAGAGGGGCAAGGTCCCCCTTCACCCCCCACACCTCCTGCTAATTATTTATTCTAACTCTGAGACTGCACAATCCTCATTGAAAAAGGTATATTCCCCTACCAGGGATTGTCAGTCTTACACACATTTCGGCATTCTTCTTAGTCGACCAAATTGCTTTGACTAAACTGATGCTGACCAAACTAAATTTTGACCTTATTTGACCTTATTCAGCTGCCCTGTATATATGGCTGAGTAAACTGTTTTGTTATATATTGGTAAATGTAGGAAAATTGAAAAGGCTTAATAAAGTTAACTGAATGTAGTTTAACAGTCAAGCTCATTAAAACATCTTTTTGACTTTTGATCAACAGCACCTGGCCTAATGTGTCCACATACAGTAGTAATTACAGGAGTTTGAATTTGCAGGGTTTCTTAACTCTTTACGTGGACACAAATACTGGTAACATGTTCGACCAATGTTTTAGACAACAGTGGTGTTGCTGGTCAGATATTGCTGTCTTAGTGATATTGCAACAGCTGTGGTATTTGTTGTTTATTTTCTTAAGTCCAGGGTGGTTTTCATACTTTTTAAACATTACTTGAAACATTTTTACATTAATTTGTAATACTGGGGCGTAGCAGAGTAGGTGTGGTCCACACAATCATAGAAGCTCTCTATGAACATTATTTCCCATATGGCTACTTGGGAAACAGCAGTGCAGATTTTTATGCTACTTACCCTTTTAAGGTCCCTTACCCCGGGCAGTTATTCTGTTTGATAGCATTATATCAAGGTTGGTATTTGGACCTAGAGTGGCATTCCAAGCTAGCTGTAGTCCTGTTTGGATGACAAATCAGTAGCTTCTGTGTACAAATGACCAATGCTTGAAATGCTGACTTATGCTGCCAGTACAATCCTACCAGTCTGGTGAATCTTCCTTTTGAAGTTGTCATTTTCTTTTTGCAGTTGAGATAGTTAAGATGCTTAATGGCCCATCTTTTCCCCTCTACAGTTCTGAACCTTGTTCACATTTTCCCTATTCTCTTACACTGTCGAGAACATTTAAATGCGTGCAGAACATTGTTACGTGTTTGCATTACTTGCAGAGAAAGACTTTGTAGCTTGCTGTACTAAACTTTCTTGCATGGTTGAAAGGTAGTTCACTCCTTTCTAGATGGCTGTTTTTCTGATCTTTCCATTGTGCTTTCAAGGGTGATCATTACTTGGGTAACTTCTACTTTGCTTGTATTTATTTTGGCTAAAATTCTTTGCATTCCTATAATTTTCTTAAGCTTAAAGCTTGAAATTATTTGAAATTGTATTTTGAATAGGAAATGAAAATGTGCAACAAGTACGCTATTCTCTCACATCTGTGAGACGAGCAAATGTCAAGTCTTGAAGCAAAAAATAGTGTTGCTCATTTATTTTCCATTTAATACACAAAATAGTTTTCATTATTTTTTCTTCAGATGCAGTCTCAAGTACGACAACCTCTGACACCTGCACAGACTCAGCCTTCACAGATGCAGAAACTTGGGTCTCTCACACCTCCATCCTCCCCAAAAACTCAGCGTGCTGGACATAGAAGGATCTTAAGTGATGTCACGCACAGTGCTGTGTTTGGAGTCCCAGCAAGTAAATCTACCCAGCTTCTACAGGCTGCAGCTGCAGAGGCAAGCCTAAATAAGTCTAAGTGAGTACTTGATTTCTACTCCGCATTTATTCATGGGATGGTTAATGATTATGAAAATGCTACCTATATTTCGAGTTGGCACTGTTGATGTAATATATACAGAAGCCATTATATTCAATCATTTAGTTCAGCCACTGATTCCAAGTATTGGAGCGAAGTCAGAGCCACCAAGACCCACAGTTTGAGGGTTGATAGTGATATACAGTGTACATTGTCAGGTTTAAGTACTGGGTGGCATTGTCAGTCCCATAATAAAATCGTGTGCTTTCTTGCTACTGAACATACTTCTGTTATTTTTATCTCATTTGCACCGGTCTTTCCAGATTCTCTTACACACTGAAGACCAGTCCTGAAGTTTTTATTGTAATTAGTTTTGTGTTTTTCAATTAATTTGCAATATTTTTGTGGAGAGTCACTGTAACACTAAATGTTAACATACGGATTATGTCTACATGTGTTTCTTCATCCTAATCAGAGTTTTATCACCAGTATTGTATTCCAATTGAAGGTCTTTGCTGGATCTGTGCCACTGTCCATGGAACCTACATAGGTGTGCAAGGCACTCAAATATAACGAGTATTTGGTAGTATCCTTCTTCAGTTCTTCTCACTGCCCTCAGTTCTTCATGCCCTGTATTAGCATTGGAATTAATCTGTGTGATATCCCTCACTCATTTACTACAGTTGTTTTTCTTCTTAGCTGTAAAGTTAAACTTCATAATAATTGTACTTTTGTGATTATGGTAAGGTTGTGCTGATATTTTAACGACAAGTTTGTGTTTGACTGCTTTTTTATTGTTTTCACACTTCTTAAATGGTGGAAAATAAAGTTAGAGAAATAAATAGAAAAAGAATAAAGTCATGAGCCAAAAGGTGAATCATCATAGGTGGTTGGAAAAATGAAAATCCTGTTTTTTTTCCTGAAGAAGGTTCTGTTTTAAATGTGATTCCCAAACACTGGCTCATATGGTAATTTTGTAAGGTACCAAATGTCTTCTTATAGACTTCAGTGTTGCCAAAAGATAACATCTTAGCAACAGCTTTTTAATATCTGCATGGGTATCCTCTGAGATCATGCAGGGTCTAGGGTCTTAGCACTGGAGGTGCGCCTAGTGCTTGAGCAATTCATCAGGATTGGCCTTCCTTTTTGTTATCTAATTCAGCCAATGGATTCATTTGACTATAAAATCTTTGCTGGAGGGTCAGCATTGTAATGAAAACTGCTTTAAAGCAGCAAGACGTAAGCCATATGTACTTTTGTTGGACTGATGTCAGTCTATGGATATTATGCAGGCATGCTAGTATTTACAGTACTTGAAAAAAGATCAAAATAGAAAAGGACACTTTCCAACACTTGTGGTGATTAAGAACATTTTTATACAAGATAAAATTAATTTCCATTGTTTTCAAGCATTTTTATTAAATTATTCCATTTTAATTGCAATATAGGTGGAATACAGTAATTCAAAAGAATCCATAATGTTCACAATTAGATTACTGTTGCAGTAATGCTGGTAGATGGGAATTATCCTGACAAGGATACTGTACATCCGGCCAGTATTCGAAAACTTGGGTGCTTTTTACTGAAGTACCATTTGTCTGACCTTAGACCTATGCACAAGGGCTATGTGCTAATATAACGGGGACATACTGGCACCAAAATCCTCAGAACTTTCTTGCTGCTTGTCCAGGAATCAAAACATTGTCTTAAGCTCTGTCTCTCAGCTGTTTGCAAGAATCCGTTTTGCCTCTGGAAGTTAAAATGAAGTACCCCATTGGGACCCTTCCTCTTTTTTCATATATTTATTTTGGAGTTTTCTTAATGTCATTAAAGAGAAACAAATGCTACTGTGGTAGGCAGATTCCATATAAAGATAATATCTTTTCTTTTTAGGGCCAGAGCATAATGTCTGGGACTGCTCATTTTCTAAGGCTTTTGTCCTAAAAACCCTAAGAAGCAGTCTCTCACTCCTCTCAGTATATACTGGCAGGCTGTTGCATAACCCACTATGAGTTTGGAAGTTCCTGCCTCAGATGTCCCTTGACAGCTCAAAATAAAAATAAAACCTAAGCATCAGGAGGAGGACATTGATACCTGAACTTTTTTTTTTCCATATCAGAGTCAAATATACCCACTGCAGGGTTAAGAAGCCCATCGACTGCCCAGCTTCTGGGCTGGTTTGGTCTGTCATGACCCTGCCAGAGGTTTCATGGAGCAAGCCTACAAGCACATTCCATCCAATCAGTTAAATGGCCAGTAAGGCCTTGAAGGGGGAGCCCAGGTTAGTCATTTTGGAAAGATGGGACTGTTTCAGTTGGTGAAGATCGTTCTTTGGTAGACATATGGCTGGGGACAATTTTTTCTTGTATAGTTTCTTAAGGAAAACCCTAAAAAGAATAAAAAATTTAATTATCTTCCTTTTCCTGACACACTTGTTTCTAGGCATCCTCTGCAAGAATGGCAGAATTTTTCTCAGAAGCTGTTTAATGTTCTGATGGCTCTTTATCCCCCTCAGTTTTTTGCTTCCACTCTGTCTACCCCATAAATGAAAAAGGGCTAAATCTGAAAAGGAATCCTCCTCTGAACCAGAATTTGATCTCTCGGATTGTTCTTCCCTGATTCATTCTCCTTGAATTTGAAACTGAAGACACCATGTCCTCTGACTGTCATCATTAGGAGCTCCACTTTGGAGAAACTTTGCAGAAAATGATGTAACATTTCAATTGAGCGGTCATCCAGTTCTCTGCTGTTCAAGAAGATATTACAGTCTCTTTTATACATAGACGTTCCCAGTCCTTCTCCTGTCCCTCCAGTTGTTGAAGCTTGAGAAGACATTTCCCTTTCAGCAGCTTTAACTCCTGAGCCACAACCACCTGCATTTAAAAAGCCTGACAGGTATTACGAAGTCCCTGACTTGCACAGATATTTATACAAAAATCCCATGTCTATCCTTGCAAGTTTATTCCACAATGTTTTGACAAACCTAAGATCTTCCCATCTTCCAGTGCACTCCCAAATGACAGAGATAATAGAGCCATGGATAGGTATGGAGAAAAAAGTGTGCATCTCAGCTACTTTAGCCTTTCATTTTGTTAATTATCAGACACACATGAAAAGGTACTTATCTCTTTGACAACTTGAGCAAACGTATGCCAATTATTCCTCACAATGACTCTAAAACAGCAGTGCAGAATGCGATCTGTTACTCCTCAAGTTGAATGCCATTCGATTTGTTGTGCATATGATGAGGCATATATTCTTCCAAGGTTACTGCCTCTGGTTCTTTGGTGAGAAGGTACTTCTGGCTAAGACTCCAGTTCCTAAATGAAGTTGCCTATTGGAAACCCATCCTCTTCTTTTTCCCATAGATTTACTTGACAGTTTTAATGTCTTCAAAGAGAGGCAAAGCATTTAGATGTTCTTTCAGATAAACATTTCCGTTTTGGCCCCCCTTAGCAGAGATTTTATAAAAATTGTAAAGAAGAAGGTAAAATTATCTGAGGGTTATTAACATCTTTCTTTCCCTTCTTCCAGAAATTCAAAGAAATTACTCCAAGCCAGGCTGTTTCTACCATAAAAGTCTCAAAAAAATCCAAAAGGAAATGGCAGGACAAGCCTAAATCAGATTTCAGGGAGAAAAAGGCTCATTCCAAAACAAGCCTTTCAGTTTGACTGTACCACCACCTCAGCCTTTCCTCTTTCAGTCCTCCAAACTTTCTATCTCTTCCTCTTTGAAAAAAGATGACATACACTTGTGTGTTGAGACATTTAAGAAGGACTTTTCTTCAGTGGAAATGTCTTCATTTTCAAAATTCATTTCCTTAGGTCCCTCAGAACCAGCAGCATCTAGTGCATCCAGTCTTATCAGAGCTTTTACTTAGAGAAAAAAGGTTTCTACCTAAAGTGTTTTTTTGTAGTTCCAATAAACGATGGCGCTTCGAGACCAATCCTTGATCTGTCATTTCTCAGTGCCTTTTTGAACATTTCAAAATTCACAATGTGTAATCTATTGTCTTTCCTCTCATTTTATGAAAAGCTTTTTTAGCTACCCTGAACCTCAAGGGTGCTTAGCTACACATTCCAGTCTCTACACAGGAAATGCATAAGATTTTATATCTTTGGGTTGCACTTTTGGCCTTTAAACTACTCTAAGGGTGGTCACAAAGTATACAGTACTTGTTGTAGCATTTTACAGACTCCATGATGTCCACATTTACCCTTACTTAGCTGATTTCAGGATATTTCTTGATGTAAACTTCTTCAGGACTTTAGAGTTCATTATCGGTATGTTTCAGAACTGAGATTCACTAAGAATTTCAGCAGGTTCAGCCTTCTTCCTACTCATTCACTGGTTTTCCTTGGTTGCCATTTCAAAACTTTTGGGATAATTGCCTTTCTTTTTGTAGACAAGTCTACATTCTTAACAGAATATTTTCTATCCTTGATAAACTTCTCTGACATCTGCAAGATGAGAGCCGTGGGTTATATGCATCCATCATTTAAATGATTAAATTTGTCAAACTGCATATGAAAATTCTTTATTACCTAAAGTCCATATAGGTACGACACTGATAACCTTAGTCTTTTGCTGTTCCTCTCTTGCCTTTTATGAAGAAAGTGCTATAATTTTACACTGGTGGACCAGATAAACTTGGAAGCAGAAGTTATTTTTCATATTCCTCCTCTTCATCTTCAGAGTGTATTCAAAGATTCCTTGACAGCACCCTGTGGAGGAGCTTGTTCAAAAGAGTCAGAGTTCAAGGTCTTAGGTCAAAAAAGGACAGGAAGGAACATGTAAATATTGTAACGTCCCTCCTCCGGGCCAGTAATCAAGGAGCCTTAATCCTCACCACTGACACCGATGAGGGATGTTCATTTTGAACAAAAATAGATACACACACTATTTTCAGATGCAGCTCTCTGCATCAAGCATAATTTCCTTTAAGAGGACACAGGGAACACACTCAGTCCGGGGGCTGTGTTTCGCCCTCTGTCTCTCCAGGCCCCGAGTACGACTCCCCATTGGCACAGCTGTACAGTTGAGTCCTCAGCCGAGGGTCCAAGCCAAGTCTTCCAGCACTCTCTGAAACCAGTGCTCTGTGTCCCTGCTCCAAGTAGCCGACACACACACTGTTTGAAATTTGAATGTTAAGTTGTCAATCTCGCCTTCATTCTTGCTTGATGGGTTCGGAGCCGATCCCCCCGGGTTCACACACTCGGGCGATCCCTCGGCTCCTCTGCTTTAGCTCGAGAACTCCTTTTACCAGCTCGAGGCAGCCCCATATCCCATGATGCAAGGCAGGAAGTACCCAGATCTCGCTGTTTGCGCGGAGGTCTTCTCTTTACCAGCTCCTGGTAAGTAATTCACATTTGTGACATTTAAGCCCCTTTTAGTTAAAAACTTTTTGTTTTGATAAGTTTAACTTTAATTTAACTTTTCTGACAGAAATCCCTGTCTCTTTTAATTTTTAGTCAGTTAATTTCCCATCCCATCCCCCTGTTAGGGTGTGTGTGTTGGTATTTTTACTAAATACCTTTTGGTATTAGTTTAATTAATTGACTGGTGTGTGTGTGTTTTGTTAGGCACCATGTCTAAAGAGAGGGTTTCAGGGCTGTCAGAAGATGTCTCTGACAGACGGTCACACTTCTTGCCTGTACTGTTTAGGCCCTCTTCACCTGCAGGACTCCTGTGCTATTTGTCACTCCTTCAGCCAGAGAGTCCTGCAGGAATAAGTTGATTCTCAGGGCCCCACAAAATCAACTAAATCTGCCAAGACCCAGGCTTCTGTTTCTAAGCCTGTGGCCTCGGCTCCGACCCGTATAGAGTCGAGATCGGCGGCTGGAGCCGATTCTGGATCCACTAAGCTTTCGGGCGATGGCTATCGGTGCCCATCTGCTTGACCACTGTGGTGTCGGTTCCGACCGGCTCGACACCCCACGTGCTTACGCATCGGTGTCGGCTCGATCGGCTCCGACACCCCGTGGGCACACAGGCATGGTGGCCGATCGATCGCTCCATTACCACTACTTTGTGGGCTGTATGCTCCGGCTGGGCTGGAGCATGAAGCGTTCTGCGCCTCTCAATCGGTGCCGACAGGATCAGCCCAGGAAGAGGTCCCTTCCTTGGAGCCGATACTTTCGGCCCGCCCGCCTCTTCTATCGAACGGAGCCATCGGATCTTCAAGGTCATCCAGGTTGTCAGACCATGACCTAGAGAGAGTGGTCAGTAGATTGCTCAAGTCACAGGTACTGGCCCAAATGCTACACAGTCCGTCTCAGCAGACGACTGTTGGTCCACACCCGTTACAGTTCCTCCTTCAACTCTACCTCAGAGCTTGGAGTTGGAGTCTTCGGGCATGGTTACTGCTACGGCTGGAGGACGGATACCCCTTCTGTTCCTTCAGCCCCTACTCTTATCTCCTCTTCCTTAGAGGGATTCGGTGGTCGGGCTTCCATGGTCTCCTCCGGTGAGTGGCATCGGACCCTTGTCGAACCCCTTGGAGCCTCCTCGGCTCCGACATCTGCCTCGGAGACTTCCTTTCGGTGGCCCCGGAGTTCCTAGCTCTTGGGTCTCGGACCTGCCTGGGAGTGATGAAGAGTGTACTGGCCACTGGTATCAGTCAGCAGTCTCTTCCCGTAGCTCCTCCCTCTATTGTACCTGTTGACATCTCTGCCACTTCTCTTGCTACAGGACCCAGAGATCCTCCGCCTCAGGTTTCCCCATTGGGAATTTCCTCTTCCGAGGATTCTCCTGATGTTTCGGGAGATCCTCCTGAAGCATGTAGACTCCCTGAGTCTGTCACCGGATACTGACTTTGATGAGTCAGAGGGATCCCTAGATCCCCTCTGAGGATGTCTCCTTCTCAGACATCCTAGAACTTCTGAAACAGAGGGAAACTGGCCCACCAACAATCCCTCTGAGGATGAGTCAGTATACCTAGAGGCTGGATCTCGGCCCTCCACCTCCTGGGTGTCTCCCTTATGCAGGTTATAGCTCGAAGGCGTGGACAGCTCCTGACTCTGTAGAGCCAGTCCCTAGGAGGCCTTCTAAATTTATAACTGCCCCTAGTGACAAACAATTCCTTACCAAGGGTGTCCCCGCTGATGCCATGGTGGTGGCTGCGGCCACCAGGTTGCAGATCCTTCCGTGCCTGTCCATCCTCCTAACAAGGACTCTAGGACCATGGATAGGTAATGGCAAAGCGATTTTTCCTCAGCGACCTTTGCTATCTTTGTCACTTCACCAGACTCCAGAGAGATATCCTGAAGGAGCTGGGAGAAGTAGTTCAGGATCCTACAGCTGCAGGGGCCCAAGAAAAGATTGGAACCCTCAATTCCATTGCTAACTCCTCCATGCGGCTAATATCTTATGCTGCTGATGGAGCGAGTAGAGCTGCAGGCACAGGTGTGGCTCTTAGACGCCAAGCCTGGATCAAATTCTCCCTTTGATGGGTCAGCTTTGTTTGGCCCTCAGGTGAAGGAAACCTTGACCAGGTGTGAGCAAGACTCTTTCTGCTGTTGGAGTCCGTTTTCCACCCCTTCTAGGCCTTATCCCAAAGGACAGAAGGGTGGGAAGAAATCTCAAGGAGTCAAGAGGCAGAGGGGTAACAACAACAGACTCTAGAGGCAGAGGGGTCCAAGAATCAGGGCAACAGGGAGTCTCCTGAGAAGCCTTTTCAGCATCCCTGAGGTGTTGGCTGTCCCTCCTTGGAGGCAGTCGGGAAGATTATCACTGTACCCAGAAGCCTGGCATTCCCTCACTCAAGACAGATGGGTACAGTCGATCATATCAGTCCCCCTCAAGTTCCCTTCCAGATGTACCAGACATTGCAGAGTTAGAGATCAAAAAAAAGAGCCATTCAGCCAGTTATAGACCATTCAGAGAGGTTCTTTTGGTCCCCAAAAGACGGGAGACTGGAGACCAATATTGGATCTCAGCAGACTCAACAAGTCTGTCAGGAAGACAAGATTCGAATGGTCACTCTTCAGTCAATTCTACCCTTCTTACAGAAGGACAACTGGATGTGCTCAATAGATCTTCAGGATGTATCACATCAAAATTCACAGGCGCTCAGGAGATTTCTCCGCGCTGGGGTCCAGTCATTTCCAGTTCAGAGCCCTGCCCTTTGGTCTCACTACAGCCCCAGAGTGTTCACCAAATGCATGGCAGTGGTCACGGCTCACCTGGACTGGCTCCTGTCAGCCACAACCAGGCATCAGCTTATACAAGCCAGGGATTACACAATAGACCTTTGTTCTCATTTGGGCATCTCAGTCAACTACGAAAAATCATCCTTATCGCCCTGCCAGTCTATTACCTTCATAGAACTTAAACACTGTTGATGTCAGCTACCCTTACAGAACAAAGAGTTTCAGACATTCAGACTCATGTCAGGATCATTCTGGCCAGCAAGAAGGTACAGGCCAGAATGGTTCTAAAGGTGTTAGGTCTTATGGCTGCGCCCATCAGTCTTCTCCCCCTGGCTCGATCTACATCGCGCTCCTTCAGTGGATGCTGTTCACACAGTGGTCATACACAGCAACTCCCACACCAGATTCTGGTGACACAAACATGCAAAGAACATCTTGCTTGGTGGATCACATCGTCTCAGGTTCACCAAGGCAGGTGCCGATAGCCACTGTCACCACGGATGCCTCCCTGATCGGGTGGGGGTCATTATCAGGGCAGGATGGTTCATGGGGCGTGGCAACGTTCTCGAGTACCATCTGCACATAAATGTCCTGGAGATGAGAGCAGTGCCACACAGACAACATGTCTGTAGTTTGGTATATCAACAAACATCGGTTTCTGGTAGCCCTGGGAAAACCAACATTATAGCGGACAGATTGAGCAGAGCTATTCTCGTGGTCTCTCAAGCAATCCATAGCGGAAGAGATTTTTCTGGAATAAACAGCAAATGTCCAGACTTCTTCAGCCTCTTCCCTCTATCAGGCCATCCAGGATTGGCCCCAGGGACCTCTGATCCCTCAGGTGATCCTTGAGAGCCAAATTGATTCTCATTGCCCCTTACTGGCCTCGACAAGTTTGGTTCCCATTCCTCCATCATCACCTTTTGGTGCAGCCGTGGCATCTGGACCCAGTGCCAGATCTACTGATTCTCTCAACCTCACAGCATGGTTGCTCCACTTCCTTCCTTAGCCAGGCTTCCTTTGATCTCTAACCCAGTTAGAGATATCATAACTAAAATCCTCTACCAGGAGGATTTACACAAGCAAATGGAAACGTTTCTCTTATTGGGCTAAGGCCCAAAATATTGATCCTTTACTGCCCTGTTCAGGCAGTTCTGGACTTCTTAGCAGAGATTTTCCATGCAGGCTCCTCTTCTTCCACAGTCAGAGTTCAGTTGGCTGCTATTTCTAATTTTCATGTCGGGATAGCAGATCATAATATTATGTCCCATAGGCTCTGCAGGGCCTTTTGAAAGGAATTTTCCTACTAAAGCCTCCAATCAGGAATCCTCCTCCTCAGTGGGATTTAAATTTAGTGCTGACATGCCAGCTGTTTCTTGTTCATCTGCCAGGAGGGTGTCTGAACCCCTATTTGATTTTTCACAAAGACAGAGTATCTTTGAGAACTAATCCATCCTTTTTACCTAAGGTCGCGACTAAAACAATCTGAATCAATCTATTGATCTCCTGTATTTTTCCTAACTATTCAGATAGAGCTGAACAGCTTAGATATTATTTGGACAGAACAAAAATTTAGAAAATCTGATCAACTTTTTGTTTCCTATATAAAAGGCCTTCCTGTTTCTAAAGTGACTTTGTCCAGATGGCTTTCTTGTCATCACTGAAATTTATACGATCAGGGGAAAACAGCTGTGCTCAAAACCTAAAGCACATTCAACTAGGAGTTTAGCTACTTCTACAGCTTTTCAAGCTAGACTGCCTTTAGACACTATTTGTGCAGCGGCTTTCCTCACCCTCACACTTTGTTTCCCATTACAAATTGGACTTGGCCTCCAGGGACAGAGCCAGTTTTGGCTCTACCGTCCTCAAGAGTTTGTTCCATTGAGCCACCCAGGATAGAGGTGCTGATTGACAACAACATTCATGTTAGTTGTCTTCTCTGCTCTTCTTCTCTCGACTCCCTCCTTCCCCTGGCCTGGACAGACCTTGTATAAGAAACTATAATACTAAAGACCATTCAGACCTGGTCCTTTTTCCATTTGTAAGTTTCTTCTTCCTTTGGGAAGTATTGTTTATGCTTGGTGTTATTGCCCTTTTGTCAACAAACGAGATCTGGGTACTTCCTGCCTTGCATCATGGGATATGGGGCTGCCTCGAGCTGGTAAAAGGAGTTCTCGAGCTAAAGCCGAGGGATCGGCTCCGAACCCATCAAGCAAGAATGAAGGCGAGAGAAGACAACTAACATGGAACGTTATGGTAGGTACATAACTTCTTATTTTCACACACACACACACACACACACACACACACCCCTGGGAAACTATTGCACTGATTTACTATGTCCCTCTGCCCAGACTTTAAGGTAGTACTGCTACCAGACACTCCAAAGCCAGCTACTCCAAGGCTCTTACAAGGATACCCAATTATACTGAGTGAAATTAATACTAATACAAGTTACAAACAAAGTGTTTGACCATTGCAGTAAGGCTTCCAGGAGAGTCCACAGTGTCACCAAATAAATAGTTACTCTCAAATGCTAGAATATTCTCTAAAAGGTCCAGCCATAATGAGAAGTTTAAATATATTTAATAATAAATAAAAGAACGTGAAAATACTAAATATCTATTTACAAAACACCAAAGTTGCAGTCACAAGAAATAATAAAATAACACAGATGAATAGACTCCCACACATACAGACAAACGGTACTTAGCTAATCTCACTATATTGTCCTGACTGATCTAAAGAATTACTATATTCTGGTTACTTAATAGAGCAAGGCAAGGTGAAGTAGGTGAGTAATCTCTTGTGTCAGGTTACAAAAACAGACTACCCTGAGACGTCTGTCTCATCTGGTATTAAAATATAATTTTAGTCCTGGATTACAGAATGGCATCACATACATCTGGCCATCTGACTTTGGTTCCCATACTACCCCTCTTTACTAGAGGCTGCCAGAATTTAGCACAAATATGTTACTTTACATACCTAGAGCTTTGCTAAGATGTGTTATAGCATCTAGAAGCCATAAAACCATTTCAGCACTTCCACCCTTCCAGGGTAGCAATTAGTTAAGGACAATTACAGCAGGATTCCTAGTCCTTGTTTTCAGAGACATTTTGTCCCTGGCTGCAATCAGAACAGTAGGATACAGTTATTATGGCCTAAACCAGGTAACTTAATTTCAGGATATTTTTCTAAAAGTTAGCCAAGGCTGAGATTAACATCTTATCTTCTAGTATCTTCTGTTAGAGTATTAATTTCAGCAGTTACAATGCAGTCTGACACACAGGTTTATTTCTTTTTTTGTCCAGCAGGAGCCACTGTTGGTACATTTTTTAACACAAGCAACTGTACAAATACATTTTCAACAAAAGCACCTGTACAAATCAGTTTAATGTATAAATAACATGTAATTCTTTACAAAACTCCAGCTAGCTATGCTGGCATATGTTACACATTCACTGCCATACTTCTCCTGGCATAGCTGGCAATACCTCATATCATCACATCCCCCCCTCTTGAAGACACACGCCAGTCTTTCAAGTAACCCTTGAGAAATGTTGCTTGAGAGGCATGGACCTGTCTGGGAATACATTAACCTCTGCCATTTCTTGAGAACCCATTTGCATTGGCATTGCTGACCCCACTGCAGTGCTCCACTGTCATCCCATATGCCTGCAACCCTAGGCTCCACCTTAGTAACTTGGCATTTTGCTGGCTGGCTCTGTGTCGCCATAAATCCCCCTCAGACTCCTCCTGCAACCCACTGCAAATATTCAGCACAAGGGCCTCCCAGTCTTGGTGCAGTTTCATGTTAACATGGTACAGTTTGTGCCCCTGCCTCCTACCTAGCAGTTCTACCAAGTAGTTAACATCACTGACCTTCCTTACTACTTTCAAGGGTCCCTGCAGCTGCTTGTGTCTGACAAGAATGAGAACCATAACCTGCTGTCCCACAGCATACTCTCGGGCTCGAGCATTCCTGTCATACCAGACCTTTTTCTGCTGTATAGCTCCTGACAGGTACTCCTGGGCCAAGCCCATTAGCTCCTTAAGCCTTCTCTTGAGGCTTAGGACATATGCCACAATAGATTTCTTATGGGATTCGCACTCCCTCTCCCACTCATCATAAATCAGATCTAAAGCCCCCCTCACATTATGCATGTACAACTCAAAGGGTGAAAAATCTGTGGATTCCTGGGGTATCTCTCTGTATACAAACAGCAGATGGGGCAAATATTTGTCTCACTCTTGCTTAAACTGGTCTGCAAGTGCCTGTAGCATGGTCTTTATTGTAGAATTTAACCTCTCCACAAGACCATTAGTATGGGGGTGGTAGGGTGTGGTCTTTAGGTGCTTCACTTCGCAGCGCTCCCACAGAGAAGCGAGCAGGTCTGAGATGAAATTGGCATCTGTGTCAGTATTTCTGTCGGGAAACCTACCCTGCAGAAAATCTCTAACAAAACATTTGCCACCTTCTCTGCCTCGATGGAAGACAGAGCCACCACCTCAGGGTATGTAGTAGCATAATCTACTACGCCAGGATATACTTCCTCCATGTGGATCTTGGGATACTCAGAGGCCCACAATATCCATAGCTACCATCTGATACAGCTCCACAGTCACAGGCAAAGGCATCAAAGAAGCCTTGACCTTGTCTCCTGCCTTACCTACTTTTTGGCACTGCTCACAGGGCCTGCAGTACCCTGTTACATCCCTTGCAATTCCATCCCAGTAAAAGTTCTGCATAATTCATCTGTTGGTATGCTTTATGCCTGTATGACATGCAAAAGGAATGTTATGGCCTATGGCTAGAAGTGCCAGGCAGTAGGCAGTACCAACTGCTGTATTACCGCACCCACTAGCCCTCCCTCAGGGGTCTGCTTTCTATACAGTAACCCTTTGTTCCAGTGTACAGACTCCCCTTTTCCTTGAGAATCAGGTGCCTCCCTAGTTACCTACCTCAAGCCACTTAGTATAGGGTCTGAGAGCTGAGCCTGTCTCATTTCTGTCTTTGTGACCCTTTCCAGCACCTTTTCCACAAGTAGCCTAGTATCCTCTGACTGTGGTGCCACACTGTCAGCCTGGGTACTACCACTCACCTCTGCCCTTGCAGTCACTCTGTCTAAGGGAACATCAGTACTTATCAGCAGCTGTGGCTCATTTTCAGGCTCACTACTACAGGGTAGCTGCCTCCCTGAAATAGCCACCTCACCAGCCCTGGCTTCAGGTGTGGGGTTTGTCTCCCTCAGGCTGCCAGACCCACATGCCAATCTCCAAGCCTGACTGCATGCAGCTGCATGGACACAAGGTACTGCATTATCAAAATCATTCCCTATCAAGACATCTGCAGGGATATCCTCAAATGTACTTAGTTGCTTACTTCCTTTTCCACCCTGCCGATCAAGGTGAACACTGGCCAAAGGCATTTGGAATGGGTTCCTTCCTAAAGCTGTGACTGGAATGGACTCCCCAGACAAGTACTACTACTCTTTAACCATTGCAGGCTTCACAGTGGTTATGTCACCGGCTGTATCTCTCTTAGCAGTGGCCTGTTTTCCAGCCACTAAGATAGGATATAGACTCTGGTGATAGTTTGGTACCCCTGTTATCTCTAGACAACTTACTACTGGCATACTGTTATTCCCACTTGCTGGCTTCCCCGTCTTTTGTTCCCCACCTTGCCTCCATGGACATCTGTATGATACATAGCCCCATTGGTTACATTTAAAATATTTAACTCTTGATCCTGGTCATGTACCTGAACTAGTAGATTCCGCTGTTACTGGTGGACTCTGTTTGGGGTGGTTTAGGCTGCCCACCATGGGTTCCCTTCTATATCTATGTACAGCACTGGGTATCTCCTTCTTGTGCATTGATGCTCTGCTTGCTAAGTAGAGATTCTCTTTTTTTCCCCAGCTCATCTGCAGAGTTAAACTTCCTGTCCACCAACCAGATTCTCGTTTCCTTAGGCAAAGTGCTAAGGGCTTGTTCCCTCACGAAAAGGTCTGCCAGCCTTTCAGAACTGGTGACCTGACACCTATGCACCCACCTATGAAAATAAGTGCTTAACTCGACAATCTGAAGTAGTTAACTTCATTTTATCTGCAACCTGTGGGAATTCGGATCTATATCGGATCCGAGCCGGCAACTTTACAAGCATCTGCTCCAAGCTCCTCCCCCTTATTCATAACACACCACCATCTCCTACCTTCCCTCAGATCTCGTTTGCCGTTTTGTGCATCAGCATCGTGATCTCCGTAGCTCTGAGCCTTAGGGTTATTGTAAGTGCTTTTTGTTTTTTGTTTTTTTTTTGTGTTGAGAGAGTTTCTCAGTTAGCTCCCTTTTCCTCCCCTTAATGATTGTTTGTCGGTTGTTACAAAAAAAAAAGTTATGGTTTATAGTTTTCTGAGGTAGTTGTTGTGTAGGCCCTTCCCTTCCCTCTAGCGTGTGCATGGTCAGTAGTGTGTTGGGGTTTGCTAGGTGTGGCTGCTATTGTGGTGAAATGTCTGAACAGCCAAAACCGACTTTTAAAAAATGCACAGTGTGTGGCCATAAGCTTTCACCAGCAGATGGTCACACTCTGTGTATTGTTTGCCTGGGCATAGCTCATTTATCCGCCCAATGCAGTGTTTGTGCAGGGTTTAACCCGAGGGCCCTAAAAGATAGGAAGGCCAAACTGGTGGCAAAAGGCTGCTTTCAGCTTCCACTTTGGATACTTCAGCCTCAGCCTCGGCTTCTACAACTCCCGCCCATCCACCCCCTCAGGCTGGGACTCACCCTCCCGCTAGACCTGCTGAACGGGATGCCAAAGGGAGAGACAAGAAACATAAGGATGCAGACAGAGGGAGAGACAGAGCGAAGAAAGGGGATAGGCCCTGTAAACGGTCTCCAGATTGGGAGTTCTTCCCTCGCCCGCCTGCGGTTTCGGGATTTATGGAGCCGAGGATCTTCAGAGCTGTGGATTCAGCACCGATGATTCCTCCAACCATGACTCCGGCGATTTCCTTGAGTTCCTTGGATCCCACCAGCTCAGATCTGAGCAGCTCTCGGGGCTGAGGATGGGGAGTCAGCCCTGAGGGGATGGATGTGTCTTAGGCTCCGACATTGTTGGATCCAAGCCATTCCTTCAGAGCTCTGGCTACCCTAGCCTCGGCCCTGATCCTCATGGCGGACCCAGGGAGAGCTTCCTCCTTGTTAGGTTCTAAGGAGGTGCACTCTCCATCGGCGTTCGACGTGCTGGAGAGAGTTCTCTCCCAAGGATCGAGACCCCAGCCTATTAACTTGGATTTCACACAGACTCCCTCAGATTCGGTTAAGACTCCCTTCAGCTTGTCTCAGGGACAGCCCGTGCTAGAGGAGCCTCAGGCGGTTCCCCTGGAGGAACCCCCCCATGGCTCATGAGCCCTCTTCAGAGAGTCCCACTGAAGAGGTTCATCGTAAGCATGCATGCAAAAGGAGGCACCTGGACTCTCCTGAATCCCTTACAGAAGACACTGATTGAGATAAAGAAGGTTCCCCCAGGTCACCTCCCGAGGATGTCTCCTTTGGAGACATCATGGAAATCCTCCACCAGAGGGGAGGTTGATCAGACACAAAACCTTCTACGGATGAATCAGTTTTCCTGGAGGCTTTTGACACAGGCCCATCTATGTCCTGGGTGTCCCCACCGGCGGATCCCTTCTTAGTGGATCTCATCACCATGCGGGTATGGAAGGAGCCTGACACCATAGAGCCGATACCTAAGCACCTGGATAAAATTCTGTCTCCACCCTCGGACAGGCAGGCATGGTATAAGGAATCCCCTGTGGACGCCTTGGTGGTTGCAGCAGCCACCCAAGAGGGAACTGACTCAAGAAAGTTGCTCGGTCCACCCTCCAGATAAGGAGTCCAGGACGGTGGATCGATTTGGGAAGTGAGTGTATTCTTCAGAGACATTTTCCATCCAAGCGCTGAACTACTTGGCACATGTTCTACGACTGCAGCAAGACCTAGTCATGGAATTAGTTGAGTCACCCCCAGAGTCTTTGTTGCTGGAGGACAAGCGTTTTTTCTCTGCGAAAATGTCAACTTTGAAATCAGTATCAAACACGTCCATGCTCCTCCTTTCTCATGCTACGGAAGGAGCAGTTATGGCGGCTGGGATCTGCGTAGCTATGAGGCAACAGGCTTGGCTCAGACTTTCAGTTTGCGGACCCCTTCAAGGCGTCTTTTACGAATGCTCCCTTCGATGATTGTTCTCTTTTTGGGAAGACCATACATGACACCCTTGTCCAGAGTGAAAAAGATGGGAAGACTTTGTTTGCCATCGGAATCCACTTCTCCAGTCCTCAAAGATCCTTTTCCAGGAATCTGAGAGGGCAAAAGAAGATGTGGTTCTGGAAATTGCAGTTTTCCCGGGACTGTCAGGACAACTCATCCCCTAGAGGCAGAGGGCAACATGACAGATGCCGTCCCAGAGGCAGAAGGAGTCTGAGGAACATTGGGTCTAGGGAGCCCTTCTCGGACAGGCCCGTGCAGCAGCCCTGAGGGGTTGCCCGACTGTCCTACTCTAGAGGCAGTCGGGGGAAGATTATCATTGCACCCAACGGCATGGGAGTCCATATCTGCAGATCGTTGGGTGCTTCAAATAATATCCAGAGGTTACACCATCCCGTTTTTTACCCCTCCTAGCCAATCAAATCGCCTCCAAGATGTTCCACCCGCTCAAAGGGAGACTGCATAGCTGGAGGTTTCCAAGCTGCTTCAAAAATGAACCATCAAACCAGTCCCCCTATCAGTCCGGGTCAGGCGTTTACTCCAGGTTCTTTTTAGTGCCAAAAAAGACGGGGGACCTCGGACCCATTCTAGACCTGTCAACCTTAAACCTGGCTGTCGCCGAACAAAAATTCCGGATGGTCACCCTACAGTCCATTATACCTCATCTTCGAGAATGTGACTGGATGTGCTTGATAGACCTCCAGGTCACTTACTACCTTATCAAAATTCACAGAAGCTCCAGGAGATTCCTTCACTTCTGGCTGGGAGCCAGTCATTTTCAGTTCTGAGCCCTACCCTTCAGTATCACCACAGCCCCCAGGGTGTTTACCATGGTAATGGCAGTCGTAGCGGCTCACCTGAGGCTTCAGGGGATTCAGGTATTCCCTTACCTAGATGATTGGCTCCTCGCTGCTTCCACCAAGCGTCGTCTTTGCCAAGCCACAGACTCCTTCCTTCATCTTGCAGACCTGTTAGGGATTACGGTCAGTGTTCCCAAGTCCCTCTTGAATCCAGTACAGATCTTGGACTTTATCGGGGCATGGCTGGACACACTTCAACTGAAAGTCTTTCTAACACCAGACAGGGTCCAGCGTCTAAGGGCTCATGTATCAATGATTCTTGACCCCAGATTACCGAAGGCAGCGGACGTTCTCAGAGCCCTGGGCTCTATGGCTGCAGCAATTTCTATCCTTCCCTGTGCGCGTCTTCACATGTGTGGTCTACAATGGACTCTAGCCGTACAGTGGTCTTGGCTAGATCTCCCTATGGAATACCCAATTCAAATCAGCAAAGCCTGCAGGGCGTCACTTCTCTAGTGGGTCCAGTCTCTGGAGATTGCAGAGGGACATCCATTTCTTCCATCCACAGCCCAAGCCACAGTGACCACGGACGCCTCCCAGCTCGGATGGGGGGGGCATTATCTGGGGAGGACGGTCCAAGGCACGTGGTCCCAGATAGAGACCAGCTTGCACATCAGTGTTCTGGAGATGAGAGCAGGCCTTCCACACTGTTCTTCATCTGGGTACTATTGTAATTCAGTCAGACAACATGTCTGTTCTCTGGTACATCAACAAACAAGGAGGAACTAGATCGTACCCTCTGTGTCACGAGGTCATGAAAGCTTGGGAGTGGGTGATCTCCACCAGTCTGTTTCTGATTGCAACGCACATCCCAGGATGCTCCAACATTTTAGCGGACAGATTGAGTCATACGAGTGGTCTCTAAAACAGTCGATAGCAGAGGAGATCTTCCTTGCATGGTGACAGCCTTGCTGTGATCTCTTCGCATCTCCTTCCAATGCAAAGAGCACCGAGTTCTTCGCTCTGATTCCCTCACCAGGGGACCCTCCCAGAGACGCTCTAGTCCATGCTTGGCCTCCCAGGTACTGTACGCTTATCCCACGGTTACCACTCATTCCAAAGTTTCTTCAGAAGGCTTGCCAACTGGGGTGCAAGGTTATCCTCATTGCCCCGTTCTGACCTCGTCAGGTTTGGTTCCCCCCCACTTCTGGTCTCATGTTCTTGCTCTTCCTTGGATTCTAGATCCCTGCCCGGATCTCATTTCTCATCCATTGGGCACCTGTCTGCCCAACCTGGACAGCCTCAAGCTGACAGATTGGTTGCTCCAGTTTCCTTGATTGCCAAGACTCCCAGTCTTTTGTCTTCATTGAAAACTAGTCTAGTGGCGGCTCATAAGTCCTCCACTAGGAAGATTTACTGTAGTAAATGGAAACGATTTTCTATTTGGGCTTCTCAGAGAAAGCTGGATCCTTTTAAGGCTCCTGTTTCTGTGGTACTGGATTTCTTAGCCAGCATTTTTCAGCAGGGGGCCAGTTCTTCCACTGTGAAAGTACAACTGGCAGCTATTTCAAATTTCCATGTCGGTGAAAATAGGAATGCCCTGACCTCTTCTAGATTGTGTAAGGCTTTTTTTAAAGGCACTTTTCTTTTACATCCTCCAGTTAAGAACCCTTTTCCTCCTTGGGACCTTACCTTGGTTCTGCAGGCCTTAGTTGCTCCCCCCTTTGAACCCGAGCATCAGCAGATTTGAAGTTCTTATCCTGGAAGATGGCCTTCCTAGTTGGCCATTATGTCGGCTAGGAGGGTTTCTGAGCTTCAAGCCTTGTCTGCTGTGACCCCTTACTTGATCTTCCACAAGGACAGGGTTTCTCTCTGTACAAACCCTTCTTTCTTACCAAAAGTGTCTTCTGAATCAAACATTAATCAAACAATTAACCTGCCCATTTTCTTCCCAAATTTCCGGAACAAGGGTGAATATAAACTGCATTTGCTAGATGTTCATAGACAACTTCATTTTTATTTACACAGAACAAAGCCCTTCCTTAAGCCTGATCAGTTATTTGTGTCCTTTTCTAAGCCTTTTTTGGGTAAGGCCATCTCCAAAGTTTCCTTAGCTAGATGGATTACACTATGTATTTTGCAAATTTACAAAGGCAAAGGCTTGTCTCCACCTGGTCCTGTTAAAGCTCATTCTACCAAATCTATGGCGACATCTGCTGCTTTCTGGTGTAGGGTATCATTGGATGACATTTGTGCGGCAGCAACTTGGGTAAGTCACATACCTTCATTTCTCATTATAAGTTGGATTTAATCTCCAGAGGAAGAGCATCCTTCGGCTCTGCAGTGCTCAGGAATATCCTTCCATGAGGGCCTTCCAGGAGTTCAGTAGCTGGGGACTCTGTCCCACAGGTTGTAGATAAAATTAAGTTAACTACTTCAGATAAAAAAGTTATGTACTCACCATAATGTTCAATCTGAATAGTTATACCTCATTTTTATGCAACCTTCCCACTCTCCTTCCCCCGAACCTTCTCATGTGATTAGCATGGGTGGTATACTCTAGTTTGAGTTACTGATTGGTTTGAGTTGCAAACCCAATCTGAGGGAAGGTATAAGATGGTGGTGTGTTATGGGTAAGGGAGAGGAGATTGGAGCCTTGAGCAGATGCTTGTAAAGTTGCCTGCTCGGATCCGATATGGATCTGAATACCCACAGTTTGCAGAAAAATGAAGTATAACTACTCTGATAGAATGTTATGGTAAGTACATAACTTTTTTATATAATCACATACACTTTCATCAGCCTGGCTTCTCACAAAACTTTTATCTGTATGCTTCAGATGTTAAAGTATTTTAATATGCATTGTTTGACTTCATCATAATTTAAACATTCAGTATCAAGCAATTTAGAAACAGCAGTTACAGCTTTACCGTGGAGTAAGGGGAACAGGAACTGTACCCAAAGCCCTTGGTCAACATTATACTGTTTACATACTCTTTCAGATATATGAATAAAACTTTCAAAATGATCACTCTCTGTAAATTTTGGAAGAAATGTACTGACCTTTGTTGCTTCTGGGGTTTGGTTATTCCCTTCCCTATTACCTCCATGATTCTGGCGAGGAGTCTGCATCTCCCTCTCATGTTGATGCTGCTTCTCATTTTCTTCAGCCTCTAAACACCACAGTCTCTCTGCTGATTCTTATTCCATCTGTTTCTCCTTTTCTTCAACCTCCTAATGTCACAGTTTCCCTGCTGATTCTAATACTAAATCTTTGGCCTCCAGTTCAAGTCTCTTTAACTCCAGACAGATTTTTAAGTCCTTTGAGGAAAAGGTGAACGGTCCTGTTTCTGAGAGTTGCTTGTACCCATCACCAGTTTGGTTTTCCTTTTGTTTGCTGGTCTGGGCTACAGCAGTGACTGAGGCTGAAATAATTTCCTCTTTAGTCAAGTTGGCATGCACCAGTCCTTGGCTTCGCACACCTTAGTCAACTGGTTGTTTGTCAGCTTACTGTAATCCTCTGCTGACATCTTTGCCTCCCTGACTAAACTAAAAAAAATAAAATAAAACTGTTGTGAAAATGAAGCTCTCTCTGTTTACCTTGTAGCTACTGAGAGTACCCATACCTTCAATAACTGCCTACAGGCTAAAGAAGTTCAATTAATTTCCCACCATTGCTTGCCAATACCTGACGTTCCTCCTCTGGGCCAGTAATCTAGGACTCTTTATCCTCACTACTGACACCGGTGAGGGACTTTCACTTGGAACAAAAATAGATACAGTGTTTACAGATGCAGCTGTGTCTCTGTCAAGCACAATTTCCCTTTAGAACACATAAGGAACACCCACAGTCCGAGAGCTGGGTTTCTCTCTCTCTCTCTTGGTCTCCAGTAAGACTCCCCACTGGCAGAGCTGTAGTGCTGAGTCCTCAACCGAGTGTGCAAGCTAAGTCCTCCACCACTCTCTCTCTGAAACAGGTGCTGAGTTCCTGCTCCAAGTAGCTGACACACACACACTGAGATTTGATACACACACACACACACACACACACACACACACACACACACACACACCTGGGAAAGAATGGCACAGATTTACTAGCTATGCCCCTCTGCCCAGACTATAAGGTAGTTACTGCCACCAGACAAACCAAAGCCAGCTACTCTAAGGCTCTTACAAGGGTACCCAATTATACTGAGTGAATTTAATACTAATACAAATGGTAGTGTTTGACCAATGCAGTAAGGCTTCCAGAAGTCACCACTGTGTCACCAAATAAACATAAGTACTCTCAAATGTTAAAATATTCTCTAAAAGGACCAGCCACAATGAGAAGTTTTAATATATTCAATAATAAAAGAATGTGAAAATACTAAATATTTATTTACAATAAACACCAGAGTTTTAATCACAGCAAATATTAAAATAACACAGATGAATAGATTTAGACATATACCGAAAAACAGTGCTTAACTGATCTCACTCTATTTTCCTGACTGATCTAAAGAGTTACTGTTCCTTGGTTACTTAGTTGACCAAGGCAACATGAAGTAGGTGAGTGATCCTTCTATGTCAGGTTACAAAATTAGACTGCCCAGAGACTTCTCTGTCATCTGGTATTAAAACATTTTAGTCCTGGATTACAGAATGATATCACATACAACTGGTCATCTGACTTTGGTTCCCATACTACCCCCTTGATTAGAGGCTGCCAGGATTTAGCACATATGTGTTACTTTACACACCTAGATGTGTTATAGCATCTGGAAGCCATAAAGCCATTTCAACACTTCCACCTTTCCAGGATAGCAATTAGTTCACTGCTAAGGGCAATTACAGTAGGATTTGTATAGGATATTTATGACCTAAACCAGGTAACTTAATTTCAGGATATTTCTTTAAAAGTTAGCTGGGGCTGAGATTAACCTCTTCCTTCCAGTATCCTCTGTTACAATATTAATTTCAACAGTTGCAATACAGTGTGACATACAAGTGTATTTCTTTTTATGTCCAGCAGGACCCACTGTTGGTAAATGTTTTAACACAAGCAACTTTACAAATGCATTTTCAACCCAAGCACCTGTACAAATCATTTTGATATACAAATGACATATAATGCTTTACAAAACTCCAGCTAGATATGCTGACATATGTTAAACATCCACTGCCCTACTTCTACTGCCTAGCTGGCAATACCTCACATTGTCACAAATATGGAAAAAAAAAGGTTCACAGTTAGATTTGCGAACTGCAGTTGATCGAGAAGGAGAATGTCGTCCTGCAGTTTTCCAAGAGGCAGTTTTGCAAACTCAAATGCATCAACTACACTACATTGCATGGGTAGTGTAGTTTGAGTATTTGAGTTTGGAATTTTGAGTGGAGATAGTGGTTCAGTGAGGAACAGGGAATTAACCCATTTCCTCACTGTAGTGCAATCTCGGAGTTGGTGTATATAATGTGCAGGGGGTGTGGGGGGAGCAGCCCCTGACATGGGGAGTGGAAGGGGACTTGCCCCCCTGCAAAATAGTAAAAGTGATATGCAGTTGACTCTAGAGTGTCCCGGAACATTACAGTGCATAGCTTGGGTGACTGACGTTATCTCCTGCTATGTTGAATACATCGAACTATGGGAGTTGATGTATTCAGTTTCAAGTTTCTTGCTTGTTCGCTGTTGCAATTTTCAAGATATTGATTCGATGTTGAGGCTGATTGACCGATGCAGTTCCAAGGTTTCAGTAGTAAACCAAAAAAAAAAAAATTGAAGCATTGATGGTCACTTCAGTGTTCCCATCAGCTGTGCTTTCCAGGGGCAGTTCAGGTTCTGATGGACCACACAACTGTCATATGGTATATCAACAAACAGTGGTACAAAATCTAATCCCCTGTGTAGGTTAACATTGATGGCTTGTTTCATTGCTGTTCTTCAAAACATTTTTCTCCAATCATAACCAAACCGGCGTTCACCACGACAAATAACGAAAGAAAAGAAAGAAGCTTACGCCACTGCTATGTGAATCTTGGGAAACCAGCAACTAATAACTCCTTCAAAACAAATGTAGCCAAGGTACCATCCAAAAAAGCAGGAGTCGTAAAGTAATTCCACACTTTAATCCAACATAAAAACGAACACGAACAACATAAAAAGTTAAGCGCTTTCACCTGTATACATCACTGTAGTTCTGGTGAAAGCGCTGCTTTTATGTTGGATTAAAGTGTGGAATTACTTTACGACTGCTGCTTTTTTGGATGGTACCTTGGCTACATTTGTTTTGAAGGAGTTATTAGTTGCTGGTTTCCCAAGATTCACATAGCAGTGGCGTAAGCTTCTTTCTTTTCTTTCGTTATTTTTCTTCAATCAGTTTACTTTCCCCTCAGAACAGAACAGCTTGGAAGACTGTGTGTACAGATCAGGGACCTCATGAATGGATGTTGAATATGGAGGTCTTAATACTGACTGTCTGCCAGTGAAGTAATCCACACATCTGTTCACCTCCAGCATGAAACATCAGCTTGGAATATGTTGCTCCAAAATCCCTTGCAATGAAGCCTGAGCAATAGATGCCTTCTTCACATGGAAAGGGAAATTTCTGCATGCCTTCTCTCACCCTCCCCTTTCTGCTTTTTAAAAAAAGTCCTCCTGAAACTGAGAAGGATAATCCCAAAATTCTTTTGGTGAACCCCCCCTCCCCCTTTTGGCCCTGATTCAGGATGTTTCTTGATGCAAAATTCTTCAAGACTTTATTGTTCAGTATCGGTCTGTTTCACAACTTAGGATTCACTTTGAATTTCAGAAAGTCCATCCTTTTCCCTGTTCATTCTCTGGTCTCATCCTTTGCCTTTTTCCATTCTTCTCTTGCCTTTTGTGAAGAAAGAGCTATACTGTTACACTGGTGTCTGAAGACTGTCGGACTCCAGTATGGTTGAGGAACTTCAGATCTAATGTCATTTTCATTCATTCCTCAACTGATGGGTCTCTGTTCTAACTCTGTTGCTTCTTCCATTTTCTCAGATCCAAAACTCTCGAGTTCCTCCCTTTACCCACAATACCCTGTCAGCCTAATGTACCTCAGATGTCATTTGTTGCCATATTGCTACAGACACAGATCCTCTAACTCTGGAGCTATTAATGCTTTTTCTTGGTTAAAACGGTGAGTTTTCCATTTTTTCCCCTCCAGTAGGCTATCTGCTGGATTTCTGTCACCTTGCTCCTTTATTCCAGTAATTTTCTTCCTTTAGTTGAGTCCCCTTTATTTTTCTTTTCTGACTTTTACCGAGACCTTGGTATTTTCTTCCAGTACCACAGTTGGTACTTTGGCTTTCTTTTCTCTGTCATCTTCCTACCCCTTTTAAGGGTATTCTTGACTGCCATTGTTGGTAGTTCTTACCATTCCCTTTAAAAAAAAAGTATTCTTTATAATTTCTCTTTTTGTACTTGTATTTATTTCTTTTTAGGTCTTCCCTTTTTTACGTATAATCTAGGATATCTAATAAACCAATTAGCTTAAAAAAATGCATCTCCTGTGGGCGCAAAGTACTTAATTCAGATGCCCATAAGGAATGCTTCTATTGTTTGGATGCTGCCCATTTAGATGCAGATTGTTTAGTTTGTGCCTGATTCAACTACAGAGCACTCATGGATAGACGCAACAAGCTTTTTTTTTTTTTTTTTTTTTTTTTGTGTATTCCAGCTGGGGCTCAAACTCCCTCAAAAAAATAAATCTGACAAAGGGAGGCCTGATTAGCTCCCAAGGACAAAGAGTGTAGAAAGAAATCTTTTGATACCACAGAATCTTTGGCTCCTACCACACAGCCTCCTCCAAAAATGTCAAAAAGTCGGTCCAATAACTTTGGATCCTACTGCTCCAAAATCGAAATTGCCTCAGATCCAATCACATCTTCATGTACTAGATTTGATACCTTTTCAGCTCCCTTTTCCTTTTTTGCATGAGTCTCCTTGCTACCACTCAAGGCCACCATCCAGTAGCTCCTCTCTCAAGTCTTTCAGGAGTTTGCTGAAGCGGATAGGATGATGAAATTCCTCAGAGCTCAGACCCAGATGGGGGTAACTCCGTCTGTCTCCCACTGGATCTGTGAGCCTGCCTGTGACTGGTCCTCCTTTAGATTCTGCTTCTCCGATCTGGCCTACTATTTTGGAGCCCTTGGATCAGAGATCCCTGGGGGTGTCCTCATCAGATCCGAAGACAGGTCGCTCCTTGACTCCATTTGGTTCCCTGAGCCATCTGGCTCAGAGTCTTTTGAACAGGAGGACTATCTGAGCTGAAGCATTAGTGCCAGATCCAGGGGACCAGGGACCAGGGTTGACTCAAGTTATCGGAGCTGTCTTTGCCACTCTGCTTACAGAGCTTCAGGGTTTGCTGGTACAGGAAATGTTAGCTCTGCTACCTCCGGCCTTGGTCTCCTTTAGACACTATACCATCGAGATTGTGGGGAGGGCTTTCTCTTTACCTAGAGAAAGGGCACCCCATCCCCCTCATATCACTTCAATCTACCACTGATAAGGTTCCTTTGAAGAGAATGTGTAAAAAGGGACAAGAATCACTGGCTGAGGACACCAATTTCGATAGAGGAAGGGTCCCCTAGATCTCCACCTGAAGATGTCTCTCTTGGAGACATCCTTGAATTCCTAAAGCTAAAAGGGGGCTGGTTTTCTGACACCCCATCCCAAGAGGAATCTTTGTTCCTAGAGGCTTTTGGGTCTGGCCTGGCTACTCCTTGGGTGACCTCCCCTGCTGATGAACCTTTAGACATCATTTCACAATTGGCATGGAGGGGACCAGATACTGTGGAGCAATGGGGTCCCAGTTAATGGCAGCAGCCACTAATAAAGAGCTTGCAGAACAAAGCTGTTGTGTCCATCCCCTTAACAGGGAGTCTAGGACCTTGGACAGATTCAGTAAGCACTTTTATGCTTCAGACCTTTGCTCTGTGGTCATTTAATTACTTGGCACATTTCAGAAGACTGCAAAAAGATTTGACTAAAGAGCTCTCCAAATCTTTTTTTCTGGGTCCGTGTCGGCGGAGAACCAAAATAGTCTCTTTGTAACTGGCTGCCCTTCATTCTCTAACCAACGCATCCATGAGGTTGATTTCCCATGTGGCAGAAGGTATCTCACAGGTGGTGGTTTCAGGCATAGCTGTTAGGAGACATGCCTAGATGCACCTATGCAAATTTACAGAGCCATTCAAATCTTCATTTATCAATGCTGGTTTTGATGGATCTTCCTTATTTGGCCAGAAAGTAAAAAAAAAAAAAACACTATCCAGAAGTGAGGAAGATGGAAGGACCTTGTCTGCCATAGGAGTACATTTCTCTACCCTTCAACGACCCTTTCCCAGAGTCATTGAGGAGGTAGAAAAATATGGTTACACAATTACCAGGGTCCTTTCCAAGACTGTGGAGGAGGTAGTTCTCCCAGAGGCTGGGGGGGGGGGGCTCTTAACGGAAGATGCCATCGCAGCGGCAGAGGTGGTCTGCAGAACCGGGGTTTCTGGGATTCCTTCTCGGACAAACCCTTCAAGCACTTCTGAAGGGCAACCTGAATGTTGCCCCTGGAGGCAGTCAGGGGGCATTTGACTCTGCACCAAAAAGCCTGGGTATCTGTCACAAAAAGCTTCCTGAATGAAGAGAATTATATCCATAGGTTATATATGATTTTCCCAAATTCTCCTGCAAGAATGAAAAAATTCCCAGTGTTCCACCCAGTCAGAGGAAGATGGCAGCATTCGCAATAGAAAAGCTGCTCAGAAAGAGTCATCCAGGTGGTCCCCCTAGAACAGACAGGATCCAGAACTTAATCAAGATCCTTATTAGTGTCAGAGACAGGGCACTTGAGACGCATCCTGGATTTCAGCAGGTTAAACCACTATGTTAAATATACAAGGTTCCAGATGGTCATGGTTCAGTCCATTTTGCCTCCACTGCGAAAGGACAATTGGATGTGCTCTGTAGGTGTTCTGCTTGTGTGCTTTCACATCAAAGTGAACAGACTGTCCAGGAGATATGTGCACTTCCAAACTTCTTTATCTGATTTTCCAAAAAGAGAGGGTTTTCCTATGGACCAACCCATCTTTTTTTTGCGTAAGGATGTTTCTGAGTCTAATGTCAAGCAGGTTATTAATCTCTCGGTTTTCTTTCCAGATTTTTCAAACAAGGAAGAGTACATTCTCCATATTTTGGATGTACATGCACAAATTTGGTTTTATCAACATAAAACCAAAGATTTCCAAAAGACTGACTGGTTGTTTGTATCTTTCTTACCTAATAGATTGGGCAAGTCAGCTTCTAAAGTGACAGTGGCCAAATAGTTAACTGATTGTAACTGTTTCTTCTACAGTAAAAGAAGATTATCCTTGCCTGAACCTCCTTGACATCATTCCACTAGGTCTGTGGTTATATCTTCAGCTTTTTTGTCCACAACTTTCATAGATGACATTTGTGCAGCTGGCACTTGGTCCATTGCTGATACTTTTATTGCTGAATGCAAATTGGATTTGGTTTCTAGGAACAGAACTTTTGGCTCTGCAGTACTCCAAAATATCCTTCAGTGAGGATAACCCAAGTTTCATCTGGCTGAGAACTCTGTCCCATCAGTTGAGGAATGAACGAAAATGACATAATCAGATAGTTATGTACACAACATAACATCTATGTTGCCCATTTGCATTCTTCAAATTCCCTCCCTCCTAACCCCCTTTCCTTTGCTCCTGGAAAAGCTTAAGAGTATCACTTTGGGAACTGTTCCTTTTTTGAGCTCCAGCTTCTCTTTTTGTTATTCTGTGCCTTCTTGAAGTCTCTCAAGGTATTATACATTGACTCCTATGGGCAGCAGTCTTGATTTGAGTTATGTTAGGGTGGTGGGGCATTATGGGTGAAGGGAGGAGCTTAAGAGTTTTGGATCCGAGGCTCTGGAAGGAATGGCAGAGTCAGATCTGACATCCATCAGTTGAGGAAGAATGAAAATGAACAACATAGATATAATATTTTAGTGAGTACATAACTTCATTTCTTTTAAGGACCTTTATTCTGTGGATGTGTTGCAGGTTGTTAAAGGAGGCTAGAAAATCTTAATTATATAAATGGACAAGAGTTTGTGTCTGGTACCAAAAGAGAAGATGGGATCCCCATCATGTAATGATACCTTCTGTCATCTAATGTTTGTGTATGTTGCTCAGTTTGAATCTTTCATACACCACCTTTAAGGTTCATTTGTCAGCCATCTCAGCTTGTTTTCCCATAGATGTGCTTCTTACTTGGTGTTCTGAGGTCAAGCAATTCCTAAAAGGCATCGTACACATAAGCCCAACCTACCCTCCAGCTCCGGTGGACATAAAATAAATATATATATATATATATATATATATCTACAGGTTCATAGGTAGGTACTAGGCTATCTGCCCAAGGGCCTATGTAAGCCTAGCCAGCAAGGTTCCCTGGCTTACCCACACAAGAAAGTTATTTTCTTGTACCACCATCGAGCAGACACACAGAAGTGATCCCCGGGGTGTATTTCCTATTTCCCATCCACTCATCAAGATTTTTCTTGAAGAGCGCTAATGAAGAACTTTGCTTGACATAGATGGGTAGCCTGTTCCATAGAATGGGAAGTTTCTGGGACAGGAATCTATCCCTCCAGCATGTCCTGTTTATTGTGGTGACAGGGTTTAGGTCCCTAGAGCGTGTTACTCGGAGGGATTGGGATTTCTTTGTGTAGCATGTCCAACAGTTCTGGGTTTGACATAGCTTTATATGTTAGGCAGAGATCACCTCGGAGTAGGCGATATGCTACGGAGTAAAGCTGGAGTTTTTTGAGGCGGTCAGTGTAGGGCATTTGTTTGAGGCCAGTAATCGTCTTTGTGAGGTACTTCTGTGGCATTTCCAGCTGCTGCAGATGTCTTGTGGGGCACATTCCAAAAGGGGCGTTGTACTCTATAATGGGTCTAATGATTGTCTTGTAGAGGGGAACAATGACCTCTTTTTTTTCTTGGATGAGAGAACCCTTTTATGATGGTGTGCCACGTAGAAGGGATTTCCTGTCTACTGTGGCGATGTGACTATCAAAGGAGAGACTACTGTCCACCTGGGTCCCAAGGTCTCATTACACATTCTGTGTTAAGTAGATTGCAGCCTATGTGGTAGTTCATGGGTACAGAGTTTTTACCAAAGGGGATGACAATGCACTTTTTGGCATTGAGCTTGAGGCCATGGCTCTGACACCAGGCATCTGTCTCAGCGAGGCCCTTCTGTAGGATGTCCACATTATTTGGGGACTTGACTATGGCTCCTAGTTTGCAGTCATCTGTAAACTTCATTAGCCAGAGGCCTTCTGTGTTGGCCTGTACTTCAGAGAAGTAGATACCAAACAGGAGCGGTCCCCAGATGAAACCCTGTGGTACTCCACTTGTTACTGCTTTGAGGTCAGATTTGGAGTCTGCAACTTTTACAGTGTGGGTTCTGTCAGTGAGCCAGTTGGCAACCCATCTTGTGACGTAGGGATTTATACTTAGTTTAGTGAGTTTAGCTATAATTCCAGAATGGGGGATGGTGTCGAAAGCCTTGGCAAGGTCAAGATAGGCTGTGTGAACCACCTTACCCTCATCTATGGCTTTGGTGACTGCCTCAAAGAAGTCGATCAGGTTCAGGAGGCATGATCTGCCTTTCACAAACTCAAACTGGGTGGGATCCAGAGTTTGGAGGTTACCAATGTCTTTGTTTATGAGTTCCATGATGATATGTTCCATGGCTTTGCAGACCAGGCTCGTCAGGCTAATAGGTCAATAGTTCCCGGGATCAGTGGTGGCTACCCCTTTATGGAATGGGATAACTGTTGCTGTGCGCCATTCAGTGAGCACAAAGCCTGATGCGAGGCTATTATTGAACATGGTGCTTAAGTGGGGAGCCTATTCGTTCTGAAGTTCATGTAAAATGCAGCCTGGGAAAAGTTTCCCTATATAATATACATTATATATATATATATATATATATATATATAAAGTCATTTGCAACATATTAAATGTACACATATACAGTGGATATAAAAAGTGTACACACCCCTATTAAAATAACAGGTTTTTGTGATATAAAAAAATGAGACCACAATAAATCATTTCAAAACTTTTCCCAACTTTAATTTGACCTATAACCTGTACAATTCAATTGACAAACAAATCTGTTAGGGGAGAAAATATAAAAAATAAAAAAATGTACAATAAGCTGGTTGCATAAGTGTGCACACCTTTAAACTAATACTTTGTTGACGTACTTTTGCTTTAATTACAATATTCAGTCTTCTTGGGGTACACACCTGCCATCAATTAAAGATACTCTGATTAACCCTAAATAAAGTTTAGCTGCCCTAGTAGGATATTTCTGACACTTACTCAGTTGCCTGCTACAGCAAAAGCCATGGTTCGCAGAGAGCTTACAAAGCATCAGAAGGGATCTCATTGTTGAAAGATATCAGTCAGGAGAAGGGTACAAAAATGTCTACAGCTTTGAATATACCATGGAACACAGTGAAGACAGTCATCAAAAAGTGGAGAAAATATGGGACAACAGTGACGTTGCAAAGAACTGGACACCCCTCCAAAATTGATGAAAAGGCAAGATGAAAACTGGTCAGGGAGGCTGCCAAGAGACCTACAGCAACACTGAAGGAGCTGCAGGAATTTCTGGCAAGTAATGGTTGTGTACTACATGTGACTGTCCATATGTCTGGCCTATGCAGTAGGGTTGCAAGACGGAAGCCTTTTTTTACGCAGAAAAACATCCAGGCCCAGCTAAAATTTGCAAATCAATACATCACATCTCCCAAAAGCATGTGGGAAAATGTGTCATGGTCTGATGAGACCAAGATTGAACACTTTGGCCACAATTCCAAAAGGTACGTTTGACGCAAAAGCAACACTTTGCATCACCAAAAGAATACCATCCCCATGGTGAAGCATGGCAGAGGTAGTATCGTGCTTTGGGGTTGCTTTTCTTCAGCTGTAACTGGGGATTTAGTCAAGGTAGAGGAAATTATGAACAGTTCCAAATACCACTCACTTTTAGCCCAAAACCTTCAGGCATCTGCTAGAAAGATGAAGAGGAATTTCATTTTTCAGCAAAACAATGACCCCAAGCATACATCCAAATCAACAAAAGAATGGCTTCACCAGAAGAAAATTATACATGTTATGTTGTCCTGTCTCACCTTCATTCTTTACTGGTTGTATTAGGAACCGATTATCGGTTCAAACTCTGCATATACAAAAGCTCGAGGACTTCCACCGGCTCGTGGCTGTATCCCTTATCCTGTCACTCTTTGGGAAGATTAACCAGATCTTGTTTGCCGCTAAACAATATTGGGTACTTCCATTCATGCTCTGGCTAAGTGGAAACTTTTTTCTTTAATTGTTGAAAATTATCAGAATTGTCCCTTTTATTGTTTAAGCATTTAGAATATTAGTAGTTCTTAGCTAGTTAGTGTGCTCACTTTGTTGATGGCTGTTTTTTTCTTGTGGCCATCATTTCTACCTGTAGGCCTGTTTTCTTCTCTCTCCCTATCCCGGATATCCAAGCTCATTTAAGTTAGAGAGCTTGGAGATAAAAATATTTTCTTGTGCTTTGGTAGCTCATTTAAGTTAGAGGGCTCCCATTGGCCTGTTTAACTTAGAGAGCATTCCTCCTCCTTTCTTTTTCTCTACTCTAGTTAGGGGCCAGCTTGTTTTACTTAGAGAACTGCCCCTCATTGTCCCATTGCATAGCAAAACCTTGTCTTACTGTTGTGTGGTTGTTCTATTACTTATTTAAAAAAATATTTTTTTCCCTTAGTGTAGTTCATTTAGTGTTGATTGTGTATTGATACTGTTCTTATCCAAAAATGTCAAAAGATCCTAGAGTCTAAACCTTCAGGGTGTTAGAAATGTGACAAATGTCAGAAAATGCCATTAACTGATGGACATGCCAGTTGTGTTTATTGTCTAGATGCAGTTAACCTTCAGGAATCGTGTTCTCCTGTCATGCTTTCAGCTCCAGGGTGTTGATGGAAAGAAAGAACAAATTAATTGTAAGACATCATTTCACAGAGGCTTTAGAAGAGACTCGAGTACCTCAAAAAACGCAGAAATCCCCATCTTCCAGGTCTGAGAAGTCGAGCAAGAGAGCATCTTCCTCTGTTCCTCATTTGGAACCGATTAAAAAAAATTCCTAAGATTCATTCTCAGACCTGAAGGCTTTCGGGCCCAAAAAATCTTCCTCCTCGGCTCCTGTTTTGATTTCGAGGCTGACGGCGTTTGAGTTTTGGAGCCAGTCCCATGTTTTGAAACTGGTCTCCCCACATCTTAGATCTCCGTTGCTGCAGCCAGTGAGATCTCCTACTCTTTCCTCTTGGTCTTCCAGGACCCTCTCCGACTAAATGGATTGTGTGGTGAGGAGACTTTTACAGACACTGACACTGGCCAAGATACTGTCAACTCTAACCCAGAGAGATTTAGAGCCAACAAAGACTACCTCCCCTTCATAAATTCCTCCTCCGACCCGATCTGGGACTTCGGAGCCGGAGTGCCTGGATCTGATCGTAGTGGAACCATCACTGCCAAGACCTGCACTAGGATCTTTGGGCCTGACCACTGCTCCGACTTCCTCGGTTCCATCGGAATTTGAGGGGTCTAGGAGCTGACGCTCTCCGGTCGGGTCTGGTGAGGAGAGTCAGGTTGGACAGCTGTCCGAACCGAGCTTTTCTCTCTGGTCTTCGGCGCGGGTGAGCTCGGCTCCTACAGTGGCCTCAGTGCCCACCACCTTGGTTCTGGGGAGGCCTTCCGGTTCTTCGGAGCCGCAGGTTTCCTCAGATCAGGGACAGGGGGCTTTCGAGCTGATGAGAGTGCTGTCAGCACAGATAGCTCCGCTCTCAGTTTCAGGTGCTCTTCCCCCTAAAGTGCCAGTGTCTGTCTCAGTACCATCGCATCCACACAGGTATGGAGACTCAAAGCCTCAGGATGCCCCATTGGGTGAAGTTCTCTCTTGCGAATCCTCTCTGGATTACCCCTCCAAAGAGATCCTTCGGAAGTGATTATGCAAGAAGAAGCATTTAGACTCCCCAGAGGAGTCTATAACTTCAGATACGGACCTCGATGAGTCAGAAGGGTCCCCACGGTCACCCTCTGAGGATGTCTCCTTTGCAGACATCCTTGAAATCCTTAAACAGAGAGGTGGCTGGAAGCCTATCACCCCTTCTGTATACCTGTAGGCTTTCAGGTCTCACCCTTCCACCTCTTGGATGTCTCTGCCTTTTGACCAGCTCATGAATGTAGTCAGTCATAAGGCGTGGGACTCTCCAGACTCAGTGGAACTTGTTTCTAGGAGGACAGATAAGTTCATCACTGCACCTTCGGATAAGGAGTTCATTAGCAAGGGTATCTCAGTAGATGCTATGGTTGTGGCGGCAGCCACCAAGAAGGAGCTTTCAGAAACATCCTTGTCTGTCCATCTGCCGAACAAGGAGTCTCCCACGATGGACAGATACAGAAAGTGCACTTAATCAGAGTCTCTTTAATTGATGGCAGGTGTGTACCCAAGAAGACTGAATCCTGTAATTAAATCAAAAGGTGCTTCAAGAAATTATTAGTTTAAGGGTGTGCACAGTTATGCAACCATCTTATTGTATGTTTTTATTTTTTATATTTTCCCCCTAACAGATTTGTTTGTTTTTTTAATTGAATTGTACAGGTTATAGGTCACCTTAAAGGTGAGAAAAGTTTTGAAATGATTTATTGGTGTCTATATCAGCATATCGAATGCTGAAAACACCGAATGCAATTTAAATGAACTGAAATGTTCGAAATCTCAAAAGAGCGAACTGAAGGAACATCAGATGTTCTTTCAGGGGAAAGAAATGTGTTCATGCAAAAAACATTTTCACCAACTCCGAGACCGCACCATAATGGATGTAGTCCCAGTATGCCCACCAATACCAAAGAAATGGATGTTCCGTCAGTTCGCGCAGATTTTGAACATTTCATTGCGATTAAATTACATTCAGCGTTTTCAACATTCGATGCTGATAGGAACCCATTTTTGTGGTCTCAGCAGAAGCAGTTTAACAGGGGTGTGTAAAATTTTCATATCCACTGTAGGTTTTAAACATTTGTTTCACAACCTGTTTTTACTGTCCGTTGGGAATAGTTTGTTTTCTTGCCTCAGTATTTAATGGATGTCAGAAAAGAATAATGTATTTCTTGTAAAAGTAGTACTAATAGGGATTTCTGTACCTACTGGATGTACACCTTCCTGGGCCTGTGCCTAAGCTGCAAGGCCATGGGTGGAGAACCGTTCAGTCCTGGGACCGAGAGCTTGGTGGAGCCATGGGCTTCTGCCAGGAGTTCTTTGGTTACCACAGGATGGATAAGAGGCTTACTCAGGTGGCTGTTCTCACCTTCTCTTCCTAAAGGTGGTTGTATCCCTCTTCTGTTTCCAAGGCTTCTTTGAGAGGCAGGCCAGGTTTAACTTCAGTGGGGGTTTCTCCTAGCTCTTCAGGATCTTTGCCTAAAACATATGCTTAAAATGGCAGAGGATTTGATTACTATGATTAGAGGTTCTATGCCCCTCCTGATAAGAGGCCTAGGGTGGAACCTGAGTTTGAGGTTTTGAGCAGTGTTCGGAGGCTTCTGAGTCTTGACTGAAGACTTGCAGGAGTATCCTCCTTATTCTGATTCTGATGTGGATGATTCTACTCCTTCAGCTTCTCCTCCTGAGGATTTTTCTTTTCAGAGACTCTGCATTCCATGAGGGAGCATTTTAAATGGGAAGGTCAAGATTTCTCTGATTCAGGAAGAGGCTTAGGGAATTCTTGTTTTACCCCAGCATAGGCCTTTAGCTATACCTCCTGTTCTGAATGTGGTGGAAGATGTTTTTGCAGAGGCTTCCCTGAACCCTGATTCTTTGCCTCCTGCCCCAGTTAAACCGGATAGGTACTATAGGGTGCCTGAAGCTCATAAGTATCTTTTAAGAGTCCTAGGGCAGACCGAAACTGTCTCTCAGGGGCCTAAAGGTGTTAAGGCTTCTGTTGTTAAAAATCCTGTTCCTCCTGATAAAGAGGCAAGGGCTTTGGATAGATGGGGAAAGAAAGTGTATACTTCTTCCACTTTAGCCATGAGGGCGTTGAATTGCCAGTTTCACATGTTAAAATATCAAAATTATCTCCTTTCACAATTGAAGTCTAAGGTGGATGCTCTGGCGGAAGGTATTGAGTGTAAAGAGTTGCAGGATTTAGTTCATGTGTCTGAACAGGTGGGTAAGCATTCCTTGCAATGTGGTTTTGATGCTGTGCAGGCCTCCTCGAGGGTGGCTGCCACTGGTTCTGTTCTTCGAGGCACGCCTGGTTGAGGGATCAGAATTTAGCTGAGCATGTTAAGACACGGATTTTGGATGCTCCTTTACAGTCTGACGTGTTGTTTGGTTCGCCTGTGGAAGCAGTTTTAAAGAAAATGGAGGACAAGGCTAAGTCTATGCAAACTGTTAAAGATTTTTTGCAGGTGTAGCCTCCAAGTTTAGTAGAAATTGGCCTACTAAGGGATGGACATATCCTGCTTATGATTCCCAGTCTAGGGGTAGGTCTAGGCGTGGTAGGGGCAGAGCTCAAGGTTCTTTTAGGCCTAGAACAGGGAGTTCTCCTGCTCAGACTTCTGGTGAGGGCAGGGGTCAGTCCTTTCGTAAACAGACCCAATGACCTGCCTTTTCAGCTGCCAGTACGTTCTCGTCTGGCAGCACCTTTGGGAGGAAGGTTGGCTCTTTTCAAAGAAAATTGGGATTTAATTACCCAAGACAGATGGGTTTTGGATATCATTCACCACGGTTACAGGTTTTATTTCCATACCTTGCCTCCTTTCAAAGGCATGCCAGACATTCCTCCTCTACAAAGAAAAGAGGCTCACAAGCAAATTTCTCTGTTACTCCAAATAGGGGCCATTCAGCCAGTTCCTGTGCCAGAAAGGGGCCTAGGATTTTATTCTCGCCTGTTCCTAGTACCAAAGAAGGGGAACACATGGAGACCAATTTTGGATTTATCTATCCTCAACACTTATCTGGACATTCCCAAGTTCAAAATGTTGACGTTACAACAGCTTTTACCTCTGCTGGGCAAAGATCACTGGATGGTAACTTTAGATCTCAAGGAGGCTTACCTTCATGTGCCTATCAGACTAATTTGCAGGAAGTATCTGCGTTTTCGAGCTGGAAATTCCCATTATCAGTTCTCTGCATTGCCCTTTGGCTTATCTACTGCCCAGAGTATTCACAAAGGTTCTGGCTCCACTGATAGCTTACTTCAGGCTAAAAGGAATTCAAATCTATCCTTACTTGGACGACTGCCTGATTCTGGCTCAAGAAAAGGAAGACCTTTACAGCATTTGGAATATGTGATAGCAGTGCTAAGATGCCTAGGGTATTCTGTGAACGAAATAAAGTCCAGTCTAGTACCCTCTCAAGACATGTGCTTTCTGGGTGTGAGACTGAATACAGCAGCCCAGATGGCCTTTTAACCCCGGACAAACAAAAGAATCTTTCCATTTACTTCCATCAACTATCTCTTCAGTCCGGGCTGACTGCAAGGACAGTCCTTCAAGCCTTAGGGTTCATGGCATCTTGTATTCTGGTGCTTCCCAATGCCAAACTGCATATGAGGAAGCTGCAATGGTATCTCAAAATGTATGGACACAGCACTGCCAGGATTTGGACACTGTCATTCAAATAATACCTTGCATTCAACAGGAATTTTTGTGGTGGGCTCAGGAATGTCACCTAAACAAGGGACTCTCTGTGACCCGGCCAGAGGCGAGTCAAATTCTAACGACAGATGCCTCAGACATTGCTTGGGGAGCTCATCTAAATGGAAAGTGGATACAAGACAAGTGGCCTGCCAGACTACAGCATCTACATATCAACATGAAGGAGATGTTAGCAGTCCAGTTTGCATTAATGGCTTTCAAGGAGTTACTTCTTCCAGGGCAGGTGTTGAT
Source organism: Protopterus annectens (assembly GCF_019279795.1). Taxonomy (NCBI): domain Eukaryota; kingdom Metazoa; phylum Chordata; order Ceratodontiformes; family Protopteridae; genus Protopterus; species Protopterus annectens. The sequence continues at coordinate 477,536,837 of NC_056743.1, forward strand.
TCTAACAGACAACACAACTGTCATGTGGTACATCAACAAACAACGGGGAACACATTCTTACCCGTTGTGCAGGCAAGCAATGATTTTATGGGAGACTGCGCTCAGCTTGCAACTAACTCTTCAGGCAAGGTTTCTGCCGGGAGCACAGAACTCCTTAGCAGATGTGTTAAGCAGACAAATCATGGATCCCCACAGTCGAAACTGGATCTTCATGTATTTGAGAAATTGACAGTGTCATGGGGAACTCCAGACATAGATCTGTTCGCTTCTCCACTAAACCACCAGCTGCCAAAGTTTTGCACAAAGAGGTTTCATCACACAGCTTGGAAAGTGGATGCTCTTTCTTTCAGTTGGAAAAATCTTCATGTGTATGCCTTTCCACCTCTGCCTCTTCTCCCAAAGGTGCTCTAAAGGTCAGACAAGACAAGCCAAGGATGATTTTAATAGCTCCAGATTGGCCTCGGCAGCACTGGTACCCATTACTGAGGAGTCTGGTAAGGAAGCCTCCGTGGCCTTTACCTTTGATTCCACACCTGTTGTCTCAGAGGGACGGTCACCTGCTCAATGTCAAGCTTCACTCTCTTCATCTAACAGCCTGGCATATTCTGTTTTGAAACACAGCAGGTCTCAACTTCCTCAACAAGTTTTAAATGTGATTATGGAAGCCAGAAGACCTAGTACAAGGAAAGTGTACGCAGAAAAATGGAAGAGATTTTTATTTTGGAGTGCAGCAAAGAATTTGGTGATTTCTGAGCCTAATTTGAGTGTGGCTCTTCAATATCTTACTGAATTATTGGACAAAGGTTTGTCTTTCTCTTCCATTAAGATTCATGCTGCAGCAATTTCAGCTCACTATGATTGCGACCCACCATTGTTTTCGCATCCTTTGTTCAAGCAATTTCTTAGAGGGGCAAAGAATATAAGACCCCCACGTAGAGCTCCTACTCCTGCTTGGGATCTCAATTTTGTGTTGGAGAAACTTACTCTACAACCTTTTGAGCCTGCGGCTACTGCTGATTTGAAATACTTGTCATGGAAGACTGCTTTTTTGTTGGCTATTACTTCTGCAAGAAGGGTTTCTGAATTACAGGCCCTTATGGCGGTAGAGCCTTTTTTGATTTTCCATAAGGATAGGGTATCATTACGTACTAATCCTTCTTTTATGCCTAAGGTGGTTTCTAGTGTGGCTTTAAACCAAACTATTCATTTGCCTACTTTCTATGCAGATCCCCAAAATAAGGGGGAAAAGATTTTGCACACTTTAGATGTACACAGGCAGTTGCGTTATTATTTATGCAGGACCAAGGATTTTAGGCAGTCTCAGCAGTTGTTTGTTTCTTTTTGCTTTGAGTTCTCAGGGCAAGCCTGTGTCAAAACAAACTATTTCTAAGTGGATTGGGTTTTGCATTGCATTTTGTTATTCCCATCATGGCAAGGAGATTCCAGCTGGGATTAGGCCTCATTCCACTAGGGCTACTGCCACTTCAACAGCATTTCTAAGGGGGGTGGCAACTAAGGATATTTTGGAGGCAGCTACTTGGAGTTCAGTGCATACTTTCTCTAAGCATTACCACCTTCCTCTCTACTCTAAATCTAGGGCTGGTTTGAACACAGCTATTTTGCAAGGCATGTTGACAGCTCCTGCTTCCTTATGATTTGCCAGCCTCCCTTACCTCTGCTTTGGGATTCTACCCAATGGTTAGGACTGCAGCAATGTGGAATGAAGAACATAGTACAGTTTTGTGCCTACCATAAATGTAGATGTTCGAGATCCACATTGCTGCAGTCCAATTTACCTCCCTCCTTCCCTCTGTGTTTAGGGGTGGTTGTGTGGGTGAGGTTATACTCTTGTAATTTTGTATATATTGTACATATTTTGGTGCAGGAGTGTTTGGTGTTTTTGGTTTTGGCCTTGTCTTTTTAGGGTCTTCTGACATCTGGGGCAAGAAAAGACTGAGGATATGACGTCGGTCATGCGCATTAGTACCCTGACGTCCTGACGTCAGTCTAATGCGCCTTGACCGACGTCAGCCATATACTTTGGTATTCGGGCCGACTGGGACAGCGGACTACCCAATGGTTAGGACTGCAGCAATGTGGATCCTCGAACATCTACATTTATGGTAGGTACAAAACTGTACTTTTCTTTCCCAGGGAAAGAAATCTGTGTTCCATGCAAAAAAAAATTTTTCAATATTTTAAACACTGACAGAAGTGGGGGGGGGCGTTTCCCCCTACACCCCCCTAGTTAAATATGCCAACTCCGAGACCGCACCATAATGGATGAAATAGCAAACTCCGATGGCGGCCCACCGATTTCTTTCCCTGGGAAAGAAATCGATGTTCCGTCAGTTCGCTCTTCTGAGATTTTGAACATTTCATTTCGATTAAATTACATTCAGCGTTTTCAACATTCGAAATGCTGATAGGAACCCATTTATTGTGGTCTCATTTTTTTATATCACAGAAACCTGGCATTTAACAGGGGTGTGTAAACTTTTCATATCCACTGTAGGTTTTAAACATTTGTTTCACAACCTGTTTTTACTGTCCATTGGACTAGCAGATATAGTTATGTTCTCCGGGAAGTTGACTTGGTATTCTATAATGAAAGCTTGTCAGTCAAGACTAATATATCCTTTCTTGCTAAAAGTAGTACTAGAAGCATTTCTTAATCTCAGCTGCTGAGATTGCTCGAACTACGCAATAATAGAGAACATTTTCTGTATCTACTGGATGTACACAACTTCCTGGGCTGTGTACTACAGGAACTACAAAATGAACTGGCACCTCACCTAAGTGTCATGTTTAATCATAGCCTCACCTCAGGCTCCGTGCCCACTGAGTGGTGCACAGCTGTAGTTATCCCACTCCACAAGAGGGGATCCACCTTGGATCCCGGGAACTACCGCACCATCAGTCTGACGAGCCTAAGCTGCAAGGCCATGGAACATATTATGGAACTTATAAACATAGACATTGGCAACCTTCAAACACTGGACCCCACCCAGTTTGGATTCGTGAAGGGCCGATCTTCTCTCCTGAACCTGATTGACTTCTTCAAGTCAGTCCCCAGAGCCGTGGACGAGGGTAAGGCAGTCCACACAGCCTATCTGGACCTCGTCAAGGCCTTTGACACAATCCCCCCATTCTGGAATCTTAGATAGACTTACTAAGCTGGGCATTAATCCCTAGGTCACTTGATGGGTTGCCAACTGGCTTACTGACAGAACCCACACTGTAAAAGTAGCCGACTCCAAATCCAGCTCCAGACAAGTGACAAGTGGAGTACCTCAGGGTTCAGTCCTGGGACCGCTCTTGTTTGGTATCTACTTCTCTGAAGTACAGGCCAACACTAAGGGACTCTGGCTAACAAAGTTCGCAGATAACTGCAAACTGGGAGCCATTATTGAGTCCCCAAATTATGTGGATACTCTACAAAAGGGCTTTACAGAAACAGATGCTTGGTGCCAGAGCCATGGGCTCAAACTCAATGCCAAGAAATGTATAGTTATCCCCTTTGGGAAAAAACATGTACTCGTGAATTACCACATAGGTGACAGTACACTAAACACTGAACGTGTGATAAGAGACTTAGGGACACAGGTGGACAGTGGTCTCACCTTTGAATAACCACACCACTACGATAGTCAGCAAATACTTATATGTAGCACACCTCATCACTAAGGGCTTTTCATACAGAAAAAAGGAGGTCTTTGTCTCACTGTACTCATCCCTCATTAGAACCATTATAGAATACAGCGCCCGTTTGGTATGTATCTCTCAAAACATCTGCAACAACTGGAAAGGCCACAGAAATACCTCACTAAAAGAATCACAGGCCTAAAGCAGATGCCCTACGCTGACCGCCTTAAAAAACTCCAGCTATACTCTGTCACATATTGTCTACTCAGAGGCAATCTCTGCTTAGCATACAAGGCCATGTCAAATCCAGAGCTGTTGGACATGCTACACTTAAAGAAATCCCAGTCCCTCAGAGCCACATGCTCCAGGGATCTAAACTTTGTCATCACAATAAACAAAACATGCTGGAGGGATAGGTTCCTGACCCAGAGACTCCCCAGACTCTGGAATAGACTTGCCCATACATGTCAAGCAGAGCGCCTCTTTGGCCCTCTTCAAAAAGAACCTTGACGATTGGATGGGAGAAAGGAAATTCACCCTGGGGATCACTTCAGTCGCCCTGCTAGACAGAGGTCCAGGGAAGTAAATAATGTGGGAAGAAATAGCCAGTGAATTGTTATGGCTAGATTTGTATAGGCCCTAGGGCCAATAGCCTAGTACTAACCTATGAACCTATGAACTTGGATGATATACTAGGAGAATCAAATAGATATAGGTTTATATTTGGAAATTTGATCACTTTTTTATTCATTTCAAGAAAGGAAACAAAGTTCTTTCATTTTTTAAGCTGACTGACTCTTAAATGTTTGATCCACTGCATTGCCTTTTGTTATGACAAGTATTGTAGTTATTTACATGGTGGAGTAGTAGCAGGTTCCAGTAGGGCAGCAGTTACATCTTTAGAATTATTTTAAAAATGTTTCTGCACAAGACATTTTAAAAGGTGCCACACTGGCATCTCTCCAGAGGTGGGACAAGTGAGCTATGGCTGTTTTACAGGGGATCCTGTAACTGTCTTCCCAAGTGTATAATGTCCATCCATCCATCTTAGCTTCCATAATCCTTTACAGTTTTTTATGGCTGTCGAACTTATCCTGTTAGCCAGTGGACAGAGGGCATTGGCACTCTGTCCAGAATGAATTTCATTCTTTTGCAAGTGGAACACTCACTTGCACACAACATAGACACTTTCACCTATTGTATATCTTTGGGAATTGGGTAAAAACTGGAGAGCAGTACCTAAATACTATAATTTATTGTTGTGCCCCTACCAGAAGAATACAGGATAGTTATGTGTAATATACCTTTAAGACCTACTGTCTTACAAGGAGAGATCAGTTTAACAATCAAATTGCCATCTTTCCATCTCCCAAAGGATTGTGCATCATGTTGTCATTGTAAGTTACTTATGTTTTTCCTAAAATTTTCATATGCTAAACACAGCGCAATTCCCACTGAGGGCCAGAGTAGCCAAGAGAATAGCACTGCTGACTAGATGTAGTTGAGTAGTACACCATCAAAGGTTCAGAGACCAACATAGATCTTCACTGGGATATGAGCAAAGCTGGATGAAGTCTCTAACAGAGTTAAGGGTACTAAACCCATACCAAACTGCTGCCAGTTGTCTGGGAAAACATTACATCAGGCGAGTAAATCCGGATGATATTACTTACTGTTACTATGACTTTCATTATAATAAGTGCCTTAAACATGCACCTATTTAAGTATACATTAGCATGTAGCTTTAAAGTAAAAAGTTAATTAACATTAAATAGATGATAAAAGCACCATGACACACTGTATGTTGTAGCATTTTTCCTTTTTCTTTTTGCTGTGCTGATTTCATGAACCTAGGAAGTCATTGTCCATCATTGTGTATTGCTTCTATTCCAGGAGCAAAAGCTAGGTGGCAGGGATCCCCTATACCTTTCTTAGTTTAGGGATAGTTCTTCGCTTTCCATGGACAGTAACCCCTTCCCCTTGTGTTAATATAGTGTCCTCATTCAGTTGCAGATACACAATCCTTCTCTTTTTACTTGCTTGCTGTCAGCTTTACTCTCCAAAGGCCTCAAAGTGATAAGAAGTCCATCGCCCTTATTTTAGATGATATGAACCTGGCATCAGTTTCTCAGTCACTTTGAACATAGGTTCTGGTGCTCAGAATGGTAGTTGAATCTGTCTGGCTCTGTGACTCTTAGAGGTAAGGTCTTTACTTCACTCCCAAAATAACCCAGGTTCAGCTAGTGGCATAAGCACTGGAGAGACTGGATGGGGGAGGATGGTAGTGAATGGCTGATGCCAGCTCACCTATCTGGAAGTGGTGGTGGGGGGATGTAGCATTAAGAGCTGGAAGAACTCTGCTCTTCAAGTGGGTATACACATGCACTTAAGTGAGCATGCACCTCCAGTAGGCAGCAGTTATAGCCCTCGCAGCGCTGCTGCAGGGTGAAAAGGGCTTAGTCTCCACTGTCTGGCAGCTATAAAGCTGCAGTAGCTTCCTTAACCTCCTTACCTGCTCCAGATATGGGTTGAGCCCAGAGAAGGCTCAGATGGCTCCAGTATACCCCATAAATGAAGAGAGGAGCCTAGTGGCAGCTAATGGTCAACTGTAGGGAGTAGAAGTGTTAAAAAAAAAAAAAAAAAAAAAAAAGTGCTATCTGAACTTGTCTTTAGCCTTACCCTGCACGGTCAGTCTAGGTTGACATTGTATGTAATGAAACATATTTTACTTGTATGACAGTTCTGTTTAGTATAAAGATTACCCTGTTATATAAGTATTTATACATGTAACTAAATATGTGAATGTAAAATTAAATGTTAAAAGTACTGCTGCTGGATGCTGCCACTATTTCTCAGATTGGTTAATTTGTGATTGAAGTTTCCCATCTGAAGTACTTCTTCCTGCTCCACCTTGGAACCATTTGGTCTCAGAGAAATTAATTCTTGTAGTTGCAGTTTGTCATATTAACACTGATCAGATCTTAGACTTTTGGAAGAGTAATAATGCAGGGGGTTCTTTTCATTCCAAAGCTCTGTCACGTTTTGTGGTTTAGTATGTGTGATATGATCATATATAATTAGAATGTGGTTGTCCACATTGTCATTGTGTAACATAAATGTTAAGTACTGTGTGCCTAAGAATCTGAGCCTCAATTGCATTGGAGGCAGTTTGTTAAAGTCCGGGCACAAAATGCTGACCCCCCCCCAATTTTCAAAATAAGGTGGGAAAAGTTCCATAAGGTTCTGCATAGTGCATCTGTCATTCTGTAGTGTAATGCTTGTATGTGGCACTGTAGTGTAATGCTTGTATGTGGCACTGCTTGCTATCAAGTGCCAAAATTTGTCTGTAAACAATATTTTAGAGGCAGCATTCCTTACTGTGCTCTTAATTGTTTATTTTTTCATAAAGTCTGTGCCTGGGAGACATCTTAACCAAGGTAGTTTTACTACAGTAGTGAAGCAGAATGAGAGTTTTTGTAGAATTAATACTACAGCCATGAGAAATGTTTTGAGTTCTGTTGGGTGTAGCAGTTTGTTCTGTTAGATGTAGCAATTTGTTCTGCATATGTACATTAACAGTAGTAAAAGTGCTGATGTCTTGTTTGTGTCTAGGTCAGCTACTACCACTCCATCAGGTTCACCAAGAACTTCACAGCAAAATGTGTATAATCCTCCGGATGTTTCCTCATGGAATCCCTTTGACGATGATAACTTTTCCAAGCTCACTGCTGAGGAATTACTTAACAAAGACTTTGCAAAGCTGGCTGATGGTAAACAACTCATTTAGCTTTTTTTACTGAACAAGTTTATTAAACATGACATTTTTTAAAAAGTGACATGGTTACATTTACAGTGATAGCAAAGAAAGCAAACTGTAATAAAGTTTCCTTTGTTTTCATGCAATATTTGTGTCCTTTTTAATTTTTCATTCACTCCATTACATAAATTACTCAATTTCTGCCATCCCTTAAATTTCACTCCTCCTCCTCGCCTTGAACATTATTCTGCATGCATTGTTGCCACAAATTCCATTTGTTTCTATGTAATTTGCCATTTCCCTGTCCTAATGATCCCACCTCCAGTTCTTTTACCTCCTTTACAGTATTCAGTAGTTTCATTACATCTGGCTTATATTTTGATTTCTACTTCCTAGTAATTGCTTTAAACTCGGTAAGTCGTTAATAGATCTGGGTAGTTCAGATCCTGTATTCCAGCTCAAGAGATTAATTTCCATAGTTATAGCCATTTATTTCTCCAACATTTATGACGAAGTAGTCTGTAAAGAATTTTTAAAATCTACCAACTCTTACATTTGCCAGAAAAAGTGTTCCCAGTTGCCTCTGTTTTTCCCAGCACACTTTCAGCATTTGTTATAAGGAAAAACTCTGTGTTTAAAAATACCTACGTACACACTTCCAAGCATAAATCCTAAACCGTGTGGACATTGTTGCATACTTGGGAGCCGTATGTATGTTTTCCCATTGTTAATTTTGTTAATAATTCCTTTAGATTTTGCCTCTATATGTAGGAACTACAATAAAACACTTTTGCATTTTTTTTCTTCTGTAACAAATAATCTTTTACTTACCAGTTATTTTTTTTCACTTAAAATTTTGCATTTTAACACTTATAACACCGTTGTGTGTTCAAAGACTTCAGAGTGTCTTATTTTAATGAGATATACATAAAGTGAACGTCACACAATTGTGCAATTATCCAGCACTTCAAACTGTCTTGCATTTCAGTTAATGAATCATACTTTTTTTGCAGCTTGGCTGAAAGCATAAAAAATTACGATACACTATTAGGAAAGTGGTGCAAGTGTTTTCAAGAAGTCTTGTTGATACCTGTAAGCAGATGCATTCTGTAGTTTTTTTTTTTCATCTGCGCTTGCCTCCCAACAAGCCTCCTTCTCAATCAGTTTTTAAAGCTATTTGCTCCGTTGCCTGTGGACATCCTCAGCACGAGGGTGAGAGCCAGCCATTGAGATTATCATACAGGTAGCCATGGAGGTGGTTTGTGCTTTTGCTTGTATCTGCTGACGCAGGCTCCAAGAATGTTTCTAATGCACCTAACCCCACCCTGGGTGGCAGACATGGGCACAAGTCGCCATGAGGGTCTGCAGTACTCTGCCTTTGCCATGTGCATGCTTCCACACATGCCAATGTGGGCTACAGTAACTGGCATGCTAATACAATGCTCACATGCACTACTCTTGTACCTTTTGTTGCCTTCAAGCTTTGACTTGGTGGTGTTTTGCAACAGAATGGGACCACTCCCTTCGCCCAGAATGTGAGAGTGTTGGGCGCTTACTCTTATCCTCCACCACACAGCTCCTCCAGCATCCAAGCCACTACTCAAACTCAGGTCATCTTTTATGTCAGGCCTTTTTATTAATCCATGAATGCCATGGAGCCAAGCTAGTCTGTAGTTAAATTTAGTTTAGAAAATATTGGCATGCTAACATACATTGTTTTGAACATTGGGACTGTCCTCTTCCACTTCCCTTTCCCATCCTGTCCATACTAAACTGCTTCATCAAGAAACAGTCTTGGATTCTCTACTGTTTTGCAATTTTGTGTGATGTGATTCACTATAGTGCCGCTGTAGTAAATGGGTTAGTGAGTGTCATGGTGGTCTGTTTTCTGAGTTGTAATGGGGCATGTACTGGTTGGTAGTGAGTTTTACTGTTTGTGAATAGTTTCATTTACTTCCAAGTCTTTACAAAGATTAAGTTGTGCTAGACAAAAATGTAACTGGTATGCTGTCAGTAGTGCAAAGGAAAGGCATTGGTCCACACTACTGGCAACCTTGGCTTAGATATTAATGCTGACACCAGAAAGTTGATCACTGGGACCAGGGAAGCTTGAAAGGCTTGAAGGCCTCTCCTTCCTTGAACTGAGAGATTGGCTAATCCTCACTGTAGGAACACCTCTTGGCAGAAATTGGGAGTTAGCTTTGAGATAAAGGATTTCAGTAATTGTCATAGCGACCATACCCCGTTGTTGATGCAGTATCCTAAATCAGCACACAATGTTTGCTAATTCTGGTGTGTGGCAGATGAGAAAGATAGGGAAAGTTAGGTTAAGTAAAATCACCCCAGTTTGTACTAAAATTATGCCTTGGATTGTATCTCACTTGCCTGTCAGCAATGTCAAGGCACACAGAAATCCATCATAAGAGGAGACCCAACCCAGTGGGTTACAGGGATGCCATGCCAGTGATCAGGGAACAAAGTTGCTAATGGGGAGAGGTGGGGATGTCAAGCTAACAAAAAAAAGAGCATTAGAAATGCAAAAACACAAATTCTGATTGAAGAGCAAGGCTATTTGCTTACTTTGCCACACATACATGCACTGGGAATGAACTGTGTTTATATTTTGTGTTTGTTAACCTGGTAGGTGGGCTGATCCAAGAACTCTTTTTAGCCACATACTGAGGCAAATGTAAATTCAAAGATGCAAAAAAAAATTTCTAAAAAAAATATATACAGTTATATAATATACAGTTACACAGGAACTATACAATCTAACAAAACACATTTCATTTTAGTCATAAGTAATCCCCCTTTTTCCTCTATTTTCTACATGGGGTTCATGTGTTGCTTCAACTGTTGCCATTTCTCTTTTTCAGTGCCACTTCTTTTTTTTGTTTATTTTTTTTGACAGTAGTTCCTGGCTGTTGCAAGTCTTCTCTCACGCAGTCCAACCATCCCTTTGCTGGACACTCTTGCGTCCTCTCAGTTTCATCCTGTCTTTCCCAAATCTTCATCACCATATCATTATCTTTCCTGCACGTGTCTCCAAGCGACTATAATCTGTTCTCTTCAACCTTCTCAAGCAATTGGAGCTACTTTGGCTTCTGCTGTGATTTCCTCATTTCTTCATCTATTCCAAAGTGTGCAACCTATCACCTGTCTCAGGCACTTCATCTCCATCATCTCTAGCTTCCTCAACTGCGTGCCTTCACTGTCCATGTTTCTATACTATACAGTCATACTTGGACACACCATTGCTTTATTCACCTTAATTTTCAGTTTCTTTGGTATTCTTTTGTCAGACACGAAATCACCCAGCATCTTAATTATATCTGTCTTCACCTCATCCAAGCGTGCTGCTTTCCCTGACTTCATTTTCCTTAGTGCCGTTCTTACTTCTAGGGTGGGTATGCTCTTTCATCGTAGCCTGTGTCTGGGGCAGTACAGCTTCTGTGGAGTTTTCTTCATTCAGAAGCTCTTTCCACCTGCCTTTGATGTCCTGTGGACTGGGGAGCAGGTTGTTACTGGCATCTGTTATGAAGAGTGTCTGATTATTATCTTAATCTTTTTGTGTTTGTGCCATCTCTGACAAGTCACTTTTCTTTAGCTAGTATAGTGTCTCTGATGCCTTGTTCTTTGGTATTGTAACTACTCTCTTGGCATCTTTTGTTTATCCTTGTGTGTCTTTTCTATCTTCCACTTTTTCCAGCACTCTTTTTCAGATAATTTCTTGGTTTTCTGCATTCCATCAACAGCTTTCTTTACCTGGCTGTGTTGTGCACATCTCTTCTATAGTCTTTATGCATGCTGTTTTGAGATGCTGTCATTCTTCAACTCTATATGCTTTCTTCATCCTGAAGTGTTAGAGCCCTGAGTATTCCCTTGGACCCTTGTGCTTTTTAATCCAGGTCTTCAGTCTAGTCTTTGTTGACCTTAGAGACTTCTCTGACCACTGCTTGCAGCTGATTGAGGCCAACAATGGTTTATCCTGTTTGATGACTTTTTCATTGGGGGTGACTTTGCAATCTGTGATTGTACCCCATGCCCTTTTCTTGCTAGGAGGAAATCTACCTGAGTTGCATGTTGGCCACTCTAGTATGCGATTTTTTGACTGTCTTGCTTGGCGAACCATGTATTGACCACCATCAAGCTATTTGCCATACAAAAGTTTAGCATGGCCTCTCCTTTATTCTTATTAGGTTCATAGGTTCATAAGAAGTTACTAGGTTAGCAGCCCTGCAGCCCTTACAAGCTTAGCCCTGTTAATTCTGAGTTGCCCCAGTTTTCTTTGGTTAGATGGACATAATTCATAGAGCAAGTCTATGATCAGCACCAAGTATCCCTGTCCATGAGGGACAAGGGTGCCACCCCTGGGCTGAATTTGCTGTCTCCCATTTGTTTGTCTAGGTTGCACTTGAATAGAGTCATTGAGGAGCTCTGCTTCATGTGAACTGGAAGTTTATCCCAGAGGAGCGGTAATCTCTGGAAGATGTATCTGTGTCTCCAGCATGTTCTGTGTGTCACAGGCTAGGTTAAGTAACCAAGAGCAGGTGACTCTTGTGCCATTTTACTTGCAGATGTGCAGCATTGCCACCATCAGGACAGGGTGGGACACTGCCGTATAAGCCAGGCACAAGTCATCTCTCGGCATTCTAATATATAGAGTATAGAGACGGCTTTCCGACTACCCACATATCTCATGATTTGGAGGGCCCTGTATTTTCTTGGTGAGAAACTTCTGTGGTCTCTCCAACTCGCTACAGGTGCCTGGTAAGGTACATGTGCAAAACGGAGCATTGTACTGTATTAATGGTCTGATGAGAGTCTAGTACAGTGGAGTTATAACATCCTTGGGTCTGGATGCAATGCACTTACTTATGAGATGTACAATGTAGAAGGCTTTCCTTATCACTGTGGAAACTTGGTGGTCAAAGTTCAGATTGCTATCAACCTGTGTTCCCAGATCTCGCACTACTGGGTTTGAACTTGTCAGTATTGTAATTAGCAGGGAATTCCACTTTGCCAAAGGGGATAATAATTCACCTTTTTGCATTTAGTTTTAGACTGTGGCTTTGGCATCAATCTTTTATCTGTGTTAGCTGTTCCTGTAATATGTCAACATCACTAATTGCACCCAATTTGCAGTTATTAGCAAACTTGGTAAAGGCCGTTGACTTTAGCCTGGGTATCCAAGAAATAGATTCCAAACAGTGAAGGGCCCAACACAGGTCCTTGTGGTACACCACTGGTAGAGGTGGAGTTACCATCTTTGACAGTATGCATTCTGTCAAGTCAAAGTAAACTTTATTGTCAGTTAGAACTATGCATGTTTAGCCTAAATGAAATTTCATGCATCAGCTCAATTCTTGAGATTACAAAGGAAAGTGAAACAACACATACAAATAGAGGAATAAACATAATTAACAAATGCAGTACTACTCCCAGTACACGCAAGAAAGTGCAGAGACATTCACCAACACTCAAATATATGAAAAGAATACCCTTACCTCAGTTAAATTAACTACCCTGTTTAAAGTAATACAAAAACACACTGCAGATTGAAATGCCCAAGTAATTTGTCTAGGATTGCCCTTGAGTGAGTTAAATAATACTGACTATGGATATGATAAATAAATATTGCACTTACTTTGAATATATGTAAGTATATTTTGCATAAATCATTAGAAATTGACTTGTGTCCAGACCCCAGGGACTAGTGCCGGAGTTCCAAAGCATTTGTGTTAAAGTCCATGAACTTCTGGGCGAGCATGTTTCTGCTCATGTACGTCTCCCAGTTGATGGATGGGTAGTTGAAATCTCTTATGACTAAGGTGTTGGGCTGTATGGCGTGTGACTCCAGTAAGTCCAAGTAGGTGGTGAGCTTTTCTTGATTCATGATGGGGACCTGTAGCTAGCAATGATGTGGTAGGGTACTTTGCCTATAGTTAATTGGACTTGGAGTAGTTTGAGTCATACTGTTGACCAGTCTTGAGGTGCACTTGGCCTTAATGAAGTTGGATGCACCTCCCGTTTTGTTTTGTTTTTTATGCTCATTTTGATGTCTGAACGTGTGGCAGGCATTGTAACCTTATACACCTGGGGTAATCTCTGTGGCCTTGAACCATGTCTTAGTGACCGTACAGATTTCACCATCTTGCAAGGTGAGGAGTGCTTTCAGGGAGTGCAGGTTCCCATTCAAACTCGTAGCATTAGTTTGTCTCAAGTGGATTTTGTTACGTTGGAAATTTTATTATTTTGACATTGCCTAAAAAAGGCACTATGGAGGAGGCATGTGCCTTTGTCAGTGTCTGAAAGTCTAAAGGTGACAGGTGCAGACCATCTGTGGCAAAACAGTGTGGCTTCCCAACCATATCTTCCCAGGCTGACAAATACTTGATCCCCTTGGACTGACACCAGAAGCTAAGCCAGTTATTGAGGTCAGTCATTTTTTGTTTATATTCTGGCATCATCCTGGGTAAAGATAGAATGCTGCTTAGGGCTAGGGTCATCCCTGCTTGGGAGATATAATCTGAGAGTTTAGTCATGTATCTCGTCATATAATCCAGAGAGGTATGTCTCAAGTCATTCACCTCAACATGGGCTATGACAGAGTCATAACGGTAATTGTCGAGTGCCTTGAGTGCAAGCGTGAATTGATGATTCCTGGCACCTGACAGGCAGTTGACGTGACCTTCTCTTTATCCAGCCTGGTGAGGCGGACATCTGTGTGTTTCACTATGGAGTCACCTGTGACTAAGACATTACATTTTGAGGTGTTTGCCTTAGGGCTTATTTACTGAGACACTGGTGTATGTGTTATGTGTAGTGCTTACTGTTTGCATAGCAGTGTGTGCAAGTGGCTTATGTTTGGGAGATCTTTGATCTTTTGGTAGGTTTCTAATGAGTTCATCTGCGTATGCAAGTTTGTGTTGTAACCTTATTTTGTGCGAGAGGTGAAGTGTGTGTGTGCTGGCAACCTGTTTGATGTCAGATTTGCTGATACATGAGTGAGAATTGACTCCAATTTCATAGTGAAATTACATCTCTCACATAGGGTATTTGTTTTAGGAGTAAGTGGTTGTCATTGTACATGAGGCAATTACTGCATTGCTTCAGGATGCCTATGTCAGTTAGGCTGGCCAGAGAAATGATGGGAAACTGCCCATCCATTGTAGCAGGTTTTTTGCCATGTGTACTATTAGAGAAGGGAGTGGGCTAGTTAGATTAGTTTTTTGCACTAGGACTAGCAAAGAGGCTTGTTCTATTGAACGCTAGGAAGGATAAGTGTGGCAGCACTGCTTAGTGCGCAGCTGAGTTGCCCATAGTGCTACAGGGAAGCTTGAGAGGGTTCCTTAGATCAGTGTGTGTGATAAACCTTTAAGAAGCTTTCCAGTGAGTCAGCATATGCATGTAAGTACTGAGCATGTGCAAGCAAGAGTGCCATTTTGAATGAGCAGCCAGAGTGAGAGCATGTAAGTATATAATCAGTCAGTCAGTTAAAGTTTAATGTTCCTGCCATCCATCCTGATGTATTTGTATACAATAAACTACTTAAACGAATACCCAAGCCTCAACGTCGTCTTAATGCACAAAAGCATAGCGACATAGTGTCAGAATGGGATCCAGAGTTACAGCCATGAGGCAACCAGATGTTCATAGTGTTTCACTGCTGCAGTAATTACACTTGGGTTATCCTGCCGTCAGACGGTCCCGCAGTCGGCCAGAGTTCCAAAGTCTTGGCCCGGCGTCGGTTGTTGTCGCTTCTTCCCTGATGTCAGTGCGCCAGGGATATACAAGTTGCAGCCGACACCATTTTCTTCAGTCTTTCTTGCCGCGTGGTGCCCAAAGCAAAAGCAGTTCGCAAGTGCCGGTCGGCCGACTACTGAGATTTTTGAATTCGAATTCCAGAATTGAAGTCTTCAATAAAGCTAAGTACCCCGTTGGGGAAACTTTTTCTTGCCTCAGACCGATGTCAGTTGTTGTGTCTTTCGGCTTTTCCCAGTTAGGGGTCGCCACAGCAGAACTCGGTCCGCTACTGATTGGTAGTTGATTTTTACGTGCCGAGTTACCAGCCCTGATGCACAACCTTCAACGAAGGTACGCCCATTCACGCATGTCTCCACGCAGAAGACGCTGTAGCTGAGAATCGAACCGGACACAGTCTTACTGTGAGGCGACAACGCTAAGTTAATAATTGCATTTCTTTGTCGGAAGCAAATACCTCATAAGGATTTTCATTCTTACTGTATTCCGTGCCTAGGCCCAGACCATGACGTCACTAGTTGTCGGTTTTGTGCTAGATTTAACAAGCGCACTATTAAACGTTGGTTTGATTTTGCACGCCATTATTTTGGCCGAAGGTTCAATTATACCATGCCATCGGAACAACCGACGACCGGAATACACAAAAAAACGCTAAGACAAAGATAAGGACAGGCAACCGAGGTCCAAAACTGATGATGAAGCCTCTTCTAGGCCAGTCGCCGGTTCGCTGGTTCTCAATTAGGCACTTTCACAGTCCCTGACACCCGCTACCTCAGAGCCACAGGCCGCCTCCGACTCCCACGTGGAGATTTCTAGGCCTCTGGAAACTCAAGGTATTGGGCCTTCAGAAATTAACCCCTCAGATGGGTCCGGAGCCACTGAGCAGGCATCGGTTTCTGAGGGTGTTTTCAGACCTTCACAGCTTACCATCAAAACAACAACCAAGTCTAAAACTCCTTTAAAGACAAAGAAACAAGTGCAGCATTCACCTGGACAGGCCTCCATGCCTAAAAAGCAGATGCTCAAAATGGCCAAAGACCTAATTACTCTGATCAGGGGTTACCATCCCCCTCCTGATAAAAGGCCTAGGCAGGATACAGACTATGATTCTTCTGACCAGGTTTCCATTTCTTCTGATTCCTCTTCAGACTAGGGATACTCTTTACCCCCTATGAGGACTCTGATGCTGAAGAATCTATCCCTTCAGCCTCTCCTCCTGAGGATTACTCTTTTGGTGAAACTTTACATACCATGAGGGAGCATTTCCATTGGGAGAGCCAGGATTATTCAGAATCCAAGAAAAGGCTCAGAGATTTTCTTTTATTGCCTCAGCACAGGCCCCTTGCTATTCCGCCTGTGTTAGATATTGTGGATGATGCGTTCTCTGAATCCAGTTTAACCCCTGATTCTTTGCCCCCAGCACCAGTCAAGCCAGATAGGTACTACAGAGTCCCTGACTCTCTCAAATTTCTTTACAAAAACCCTGCTGCTGACCCAGAAACTATTTCCAGGGTCCCAAAGGGGTAAAGGCTTCCACTGCTAAAAATCTAGTTCCATCTAACAGGGATTCTAGAGCATTAGATAGATGGGGGAAGAAAGTTTACACTTCTGCAACTTTAGCAGTAAGGGCTTTAAATTGCCAGTTCCACATGCTTAAATACCAACAATATTTAATGTCTCTGTTAAAACAGAAAATGCGTACAAGCTCAGAAGGTCCTGACTATAAGGAAATGCAGGATTTATTGCATGCAGCTGAACAAGTGGGAAAACATACTCTGCAATGTGGTATTGAGTCATTAGATGCTTCTTGTAGAGCCGCAGTTACAGGATCTGTGATTCGAAGGCACGCTTGGTTAAAAGAACTAGGCTTACCGGATCATGTTAAGGCAAAATTATTGGATGCTCCTTTACAGCATGATATCTTATAGGTTCATAGGTTCATAGGTTCATACTAGGCTATCTGACCGAGGGTATTTATAAGCCTAGTCCATAGTTTTGTGGCTTACGCCACCCCTTTAGTTTGGAGAAACTATGCCCATTATTTTACTGTGCCTCTGTCGAGCAGTGACACTGAGGTAACCCCTGGGGTGTATCTGCGGTCTCCCATCCATTGGTCAAGATTCCTCTTGAACAAGGCCAGCGAGGTGCTCTGCCTCACATAAACCGGGATTTTGTTCCATAGCATAGGGAGTCTTTGGGTGATGAATCTATCCCTCCAGCACATCCTATTAATAACCATGTCAAGGTTTAAGTCTCCCGCCCTTGTGGCTCTGAGGGATCTAGATTTTTTGAGATGAAGCATGTTCATCAAATCTGGGTTTGACATGGCCTTGTATGTCAGGCATAGGTCACCTCTGAGCAAGCGGTAAGCAACTGAATATAGCTGGAGTTCTTTCAGTCGGGCAGCATAAGACAGATTTTGAGACCCTTTATCCTTTTGGTGAGGAACTTTTGTGGCCTCTCCAGCTGCTGCAAGTGTCGGGTCAGATACATTCCGAATGGGGCATTGTACTCGATCATTGGTCTGATGAGTGATGAGTATAGGGAGACTATGACTTCCCTTGATCTAGATGTGAATCCCTTCATGATAAGGTGGGCAATGTAGAAGGTCTTCCTAACTACTTTAGCAATATGAGTGTCGAATGAAAGGCTACTGTCAACCTGGGTTCCCAGGTCCCTGATAACTTCTTCTGTGATCAGGGGATTGCCACCTATATGGTAGCTAGGGGTAACCTTATTTTTCCCGAAGGGTATAACTATGCATTTCTTGGCATTTAACTTTAGGCCATGGCTCTGGCACCAGTTTTCCGTTTCTGTGAGACCCTTCTGAAGGATATCTGTGTCGGATGTGTTTTCAACTACGGCCAGTTTGCAGTCATCTGCAAACTTTGTCAGCCATAACCCTCCTGTGGTTGCTTGTACTTCAGAAAAGTAGATGCCAAACAAGAGTGGGCCCAGGACTGAGCCCTGTGGGACACCATTTGTGACAGGCTTTGAGTCTGACATGGCGCCAGCAACTCTGACCCTGTGGGTTCTGTCACTCAGCCAGTTTGCAACCCATCTTGTAATGTATGGGTTTACATTTAAGTTGATGAGTTTTTCAGTGATACCCGAGTGGGGTATTGTATCGAAAGCCTTCACCAGGTCTAGGTAGGCTGTATGGACTGCCTTACCCTCGTCAATGGCCTTGGTGACTGTTTCAAAAAAGTCAACCAAGTTTAAAAGGCATGATCTGCCTTTGACAAAGCCAAACTGGGTTGGATCCAAGGTCTACAAATTCCCTATGTCTTTATTTATGAGATCCATTATGATCCTCTCCATGGCTTTGCAGATAAGGCTTGTCAAGCTAATGGGACGTTAATTTCCAGGGTCGGTGGAGGCACCGCCTTTGTGGAGTGGGACCACAGTCATGCGCCACTCCCTGGGTACGTATCCGGAGGTGAGACTAAGATTAAACAGCTGTCCTAACTGTGGGTTTAATTCCTCGAGTTCATGGAGCACACAGCCGGGGACACCATCAGGTCCCATGGATGCTGTGTTCTTTGCCTTGGAGAGAGCAGTTCTCACCTGGGCGTTAGAGATGTTTGGGGGGCTACAATCATTTGGTATAGATATCTCTCCTTTAGGGGGGGGAGGCGGGGGAGAAGTTTGCACTGAACCTGTCAGCCAGTATGTTGGCAATGTCTGTAGGATCAGTAATCTTCACATCATTTTGAACTAATTCTGAGCATATCTGGGAGTTTCCTCCAAGGTTTCTGACATAGCTAAAGAATGCCTTATGGTTGTCTTTAGAGTCCTTCGCTATTTTTTTCTCAAAATTAGCTTTGGATGTTTTTATGAGAGCTCTTAGCTTTTTACTTATAGTGATCAGCGGTGTCTTACCTTTTAAGGATTTTGCTCTATCTTGTAGTAGCTTTCTCCTTTTGTTGTAGAGTTTGTTTGGTGTTAAGGCAGAAAAGGTATTAAAGAAAATGGAGGATAAGGCAAAATCAATGCAAACAGTGAAGGATTTCTTACAGGTACAGCCACCTCGATTTAGCAGAAATTGGTCTTCTAAAAATTGGTCCTTTCCAGTGTCAGGCAGACCACAAAGAGTCAGATACAGACGTCCATGAGGCAGATCTCAGCCCCAAGGCTCTTACAGACCACGACAGTGGGGTACTTCAACCCCAAAAGGAGGAGAAGACAAGTCACAACCTTATAGGAAACTGTCCCAATGACTTCCCCCTTCACATGCCAAGCACTTACCTTTTGGCAGCTCCTTTAGGGGGAAAACTAGCTCTTTTTTCACAAAATTGGCATATAATCACTCAATACAAATGGGTTCTGGATATTGTGTCTCAAGGTTACAGGTTCCACTTTCACACTCTTCCAAGGCCAAAAGGAATGCCAGACTTGCCACAAAATCAATGGGCAGAGGCACAAAAACAAATTACAGCCCTCATGGACATGAGAGCTGTTCAAAAAGTGCCACAACAGGAACAAGGACAAGGATTTTACTCAAGACTTTTCTTGGTCCCCAGAAAGGACAACGCCTGGAGACCCATACTGGACCTATCTACTCTAAATACTTACCTGGATGTTCCGAAATTCAAAATGTTGACACTACAGCAACTTCTTCCCATGCTGGGCAAGAAGGCTTGGCTAGTTACTTTGGACCTCAAAGAGGCATACCTGCATGTCCCAATCAGACAAAATTGCATAAGATAACTCAGATTCATAGCTGGCACAATGCATTACCAATTCTCTGCACTGCCCTTTGGCTTATCTACTGCGCCCAGGGTCTTCACAAAATGCCTGGCACCAGTAATTGCATTTTGCAGACAAAAAGGAATCCAAATATATCCCTACTCGGACGACTGTCTTATTCAAGCAGAGAGCAAGGACATTCTTCTAAAGCATCTGGCGTTTGTAAAAAGATTGCTAATTTGCCTAGGGTACACTGTAAACAAAAAGAAGTTAAAACTAGTGCCCTCACAAGAGATAATATTCCTGGGTGCCAGCTTAAATGCAATGGCCCAGATGGCTTATCTCACGCCAGACAAGCAGACAACTGACTCAGTACTTTCAGTTGATGGCAACAAAAAGCAAACTCCCTGCAAGAAAAATTCTGCAGGCCTTGGGGTTCATGGCATCCTACATACTACTAATACCATATGCCAGACTGCATATGAGGAAATTACAATGGTACCTAAAAAGTGTTTGGACTCAACACTGTCACAGTTTGGAAACAGTAATACCACTTATTCCCTGCCTACAACAGGAGTTCATTGCACACTTCTACCAAGCATTACCACTTGCCTCTTTACTCTACTCTAAATCCAGAGCTGGCTTTGCCACAGCTGTGCTGCAGGGCCGCATAGCCACCCTGCATCCTTTATAGAACCAGTCACCCAACCTCAGCTTTGGGATTCAACGCAGCAGTGAAACACGATGAACATAGTACAGTTTTGTACCTACCATAAATGTAGATGTTCGAGTGTATTCACTGCTGCAGTCCAGGTTACCCTCCCTCCATCCCCTCTTTCTTAGCTGGGACTTCTCTATACCTTTCTACCCTATACAACCTATGTGGTGTATTTGCTTGTAACTGAAGGTATTGTTTTTATTCTTTATGTATGTTTTATTAGCAATATGTATTGCCTTCCTGTTTGGGGGCACCTGACATCTGGGGCAAGAAAAACTGAAGAAAATGGCGTCGGCTGCAACTTATATACCCCTGGTGCACGCAACAGCAACTGACGCAGGACCAAGACTTTGAAACTCTGGCCGACTGCGGGACCGCCTGATGGCAGGATAACCCAAGTGTAATGACTGCAGCAAGTGAATACACTCTAACATCTACATTTATGGTAGGTACAAAACTGTACTTTAAGTTGGAGGAATATATGCGAGCGGATCATCGCTACTGCTTAAACAACTCGCAAAACAGGTCAGAAAAAAATTACAGGTACCAAAACTTAAATGATTTCTTTTGCTATAAATATAAAATGAAACACTCACAACACCCAAATAAATTTCTTATTAAACGCCCAAAACTGTGACATATTGATAAAAAGGGTCTATATTACGTGATCGAATGGTCATATAGTCTAACACGTAATAGTCGACCTGTAATAATCGAACTATCACAATGTCATATGGTTCAATGGAGATCTCGGAATTGGAAGTTTTCCATTGTCTGCACTGTAGTGCAATCTCGGAGTTGGTATATTTAAGTAGCAGGGGGTGCAGGGGCTGCCCCCTATAGATAAGTAGCAGGGGTGCAGGGGGGGCTTACTTATATTAAATGGTTTGTTTGGGTGCGGAAATGGAAGTTTCCATTGTCTGCACTGTAGTGCGATCTCAGAGTTGGTATATTTAATTTGCGTGGGGGGTGGGGGTGCAGGGGGGCTTGTCCCCTGCATAGAGTATTTAAATGGATGTTCTTAGTGTTTCACTGTTGCAGTCATTACATTTGGGTTATCTGCCTGCAGGTAGCCCTCAGCCGGCCTGAATACCAGAGTCTTGGATTCCTGCTTCGGATGCTGTCTCTTCTTCCATGACGTCAGGTCGTCACAGGTATAAAACATGCATCCGATGCTATTAAATCAGACTTTCTTGTTGCACGGTGCCCGAAGCAGTTCACAAGTGCTGGTCGGCCGACTCCTGAAAATTTCATTTTCGAGTTTCAGAACCAAAGTCTTCAAAAAAGCTAAGTACCTCGTTTGGGATCCTTTTTCTTGCTCTTAACCAATGTCAGTAAAAGTTAACAATTGTCTTACCTGTGGAAAGCAAATGCCTCATAAAGATTTTAATTCGTACTGCATTCCTTGCTTAGGCCCAGACCACGACATCCTTCACTCGGTTTTTTGGTATCAGACTATTTGTCATCGGCCTATTTTGCAGCAAATTATTTTGGTACTGTAATGTAACCCAGAAAAAATGGCTTTGTGCAACATCTGACTGCCAATATTCCGAAAAAACATAAAGACAGAGACAGACCGCATAGGTCCAAAACTGCCGACGATGCTTCTGTTAAGCTAGTTGCCAGTTCGCCAGTACTCCGTGGGGTGCATTCGTAGCTCCTGATACCCGCTACTTCAGATTCGCAGGCCTCTACTGAGACCCATTCGGAGTCCAGTATGCCGCAAGATGCTTCTTCTACTATGGAACCTGTGGATGTCTCTACCTTGGATGGGTCCGGAGCTGCTGTGCAGGCACCGGCTTCTGAGGGTGTATTCAGGCCTACAGATTTGCATGTCAAACCAACACCATCTTCTTCATCAAGGCCTAAAACTCGACCCACGCCTATTTTTTCTAAATCCATAGCTGATTTTGCCATTACAATTTTGCAGGGCTTAATAGCTGGTCCTAATTCTCTCTAACTGCCTCCTCCCTTCCTTAGCATTGGGAATCTACCTAAATGTAATAACTGTAACAATGAAACACGAAGAACATAGTACAGTTGTGTACACTTACCATAAATGTAGATGTTCGAGTGTATTCACTGTTGCAGTCCTGGTTACCCTCCGTCCAGCCCCCTGACTTTTCTTGGCAATACCTTTCCTTCTTATTTGGTGTATTTGAGCTTTCTGGTGTATTTGCTTTTTGTTGGAGGTGTAACATATCATATGATTGCTTCCCATTATGGGGGCACCTGTCATCTGGAGCAAGAAAAACCTGATGTAATGGCATCGGCTGCATGTTTTATACCCCTGATGACCTAACGTCATGGAAGAAGAGACAGCATCTGATGCAGGAATCCAAGACTGGTATTCAGGCCGGCTGAGGGCTACCTGCAGGCAGATAACCCAAATGTAATGACTGCAACAATGAATACACTCGAGCATCTACATTTATGGTAAGTGTACACAGCTGTACTTTTGTTTGGGTGGGTTTTTCTTTTTTCTTTTCCGTTTGACATTGTGGCAGATCGATTATTACGGGTCGACTATTACGTGTTTGAATATTTGACCATTCGATCACATAATAGAGACCCGATAAAAATATTCAAAATAATTGCGAAAATGTTTGAAGGAATATCCGAATCGCATAAAATGTACAAAAAAGAGAAAAATTACTATTTTTTTTTTACTATGTACTACATTTTGTATTAACTAAAGCTATTCAAAATATCCGGTGTGCAATGTGTTTGCAGGTGTGTTCAGTATTACAGTGTAGTTGTTTCGCAAAGTAAAGTTTTTTCAAAGAATATTTCATAAAGTACAGTTATTTCAAAACATATTTCATAGAATACAATATTTTGAAGAGCTTATTGTGCATTTGAATATTACAAGTACCTGGTGTGTTTGAATGTTTGTACATAATTTCAAGGACTATTTTGCTTTGTGCTTTACTATAATCTGTGGGCATGGCAAAAGGATTTCGCAGACCCACACCGCTTGTGTTTGATTAACAACATTGCAGAAAATTGGTGAGTATTTGAGCAGGAATATGATATTTTCATACAGGTTGCTTTTTCTGACAAAGATGCATGTACAAAAGCATTTATTCTGCTTAATTTAGCTGGTTCAGAGGCCATTGAAAGAGAGCATTCATTTGTGTATGCACCTGCTGTGTTTGCAGGTGAGGGGGAAGACCACCATTTAGTTGTACCAACTGAAACAAAGGAAGGCCCTCAGTCCTTAAAATGTAAATTTAGAGAAATGTGCAATCTCCAAACGAATATTACAATGGAAGGGCATTTATTTTACACAAGGGATCAAAAGCCTGGTGAAACTTTTGCAGCATATATAACTGACTTGAAAAACAAGGCTAAAACATGCAGATTTGGTGATTTGAGAGATGAGTTGATAAAGGACAGGCTAGTTTGTGGTATTAATAATGACACATTGAGAAAGAGATTTTGCTTTGAGACAGTGATTTGATGTTAAATAAGGCCATTGAGATTGTTCAAATATATGAGCTTAGGGAAAAGCACACAAGCATGCTTGCAAATAAGAATAGCAGTAGAAGGCACACTGACAAAGCTCATGTTGATACTATGCAACACTTGGTTAAAAGAAACCGACCCAAGCACAAGACAGCTACTGCAGGTCCTGTAACAGTCCCCAGGAAACCCTGAGTCTTGGCAGCAAATTTCAGAGTATGCTGAGTGAAGCATAAGGGTAAGTCACCAAAGTCAAAACATGTGCCCCCACCAGGGTTGTCAGACATCCCATTGAGCGGGCCTGCCCCGAGATCAGCAGTCTAATCCTGAGTCACACACTGCCTGTTAAAATCCCAGTGAAACAGCCTTCGTTTTGTGATTGTTGATTGGCTCATATACCAGTATATGAGCCAGTCAAAAATCACAAAGCGGAGCTACTTCTGTTTAATGTAGAGCAGCAGGCAGTTCTGCATGAAGACCCCCTTTTTTGTTGGTCTTCACTTAGTGTCTTCGCATGAAGGACCTTTTTTGGTCCCTACCTGTCCCTTTTAGAAATCTGGGAACCCTGGCCCCCACCCAGCTTCTTAGTCAGCTGTTGTAATTGTGGTGGAAATCACAAACCCAAAAGAGAAAAGTGCTTAGCTTTTGGTCAGCAGTACAGAAGTGTCATTATTGCAATAGGTGGAATCATTTCAGAAGGTTTTGCAAGTCAAATAAGGCACATATTTTTATTAAAAGATGGTATTCCAAGAGACAAGTTGATAAATTAGAAAGCTGCAACCCTACTTTTTATGTTGATGGTGTATCTATGCTTGGTGAAATAGTTAATGCAGTAGGTTTGTGGGCAAAGGATGACATATTTTGTACTGTTTGGATTAATAGGAGTCCCGTAGAGCTTAAAGAAGTTACTGGCTCAAAGTGCATTGTTATATCAGCAGAAACGTTTGCTAGAGTAAAAGTTGCAGAACAACTTTTGATACAGTGTGCGAAGCTTGTTGCTTATGGTGGTGAAGAGATTCAAACTGAAGGCTCAGTAATGCTTTTATGTTACTCTGCTGGGAACAGCTATGACTTGAAATATTTCATAGTCAAGAGACACTTGCAATCATTATTAGGCCTCAGAGACGGTTTGAAAATGTGACTGCTTTGACTTAATAAAAAAGTCTACCATGTAAGCCTGCATGGCTACAGTGCAAATTTCACCCAAACTATTTTTTCTGAGTATGCTGCTATTTTTGTAGACAAACTAGGCAAGCTACCAGTTGTGTACTCTCTGAAGTTAGACCCAGAGGTCAGCCCAGTTATCACACCAGCACGAAAAGTTCCAGTAGCTATGCAGAGCAGAGTCAAAGCTGAGCTAGTCAAAATGGTGGAGCAAGGAGTAATTTGTCCAGTCGAACCTACTGAATGGGTATCCTCAATGGTAGTAGCTCATAAGAAAAGCTCAGATGATATCAGAATGTGTATTGTTGCAAGTGATCTGAACAAAGTATTAAAAAGGCCTCACCATCCAGTGCGCACAGTCGAAGAGCTTGCTGCCCTCATGACAAACGCCACTGTTTTTCCTGTCTTAGATGGAAAGAGATCATTTTGGCAAATTTTGCATGACCGAAACTCTTCATTGTTAACCACATTCAGTACAAAATTTGGAAAATACAGAT
Source organism: Protopterus annectens (assembly GCF_019279795.1). Taxonomy (NCBI): domain Eukaryota; kingdom Metazoa; phylum Chordata; order Ceratodontiformes; family Protopteridae; genus Protopterus; species Protopterus annectens. Next base: position 477,562,536 of record NC_056743.1, read on the forward strand.
TTCTGAGAATGCCATTTGAAAAAAATTCTGCCAGTGATGTCTTTCAGCATGTGATGGAAGAAATTTTAGGGGGCTATCCCTGTGGTATTATAGTAGATGATGTTCTAGTATGAGGCAGTGGTGAAGCAGACCATAACAAAAACCAAGAAAGTTCTGGAAAGAGCATGCAAATTGAATCTTAAGCTGACTCCTCAGAAGTGCAAGTTCAAGCTGCGAGAAGTTATTTATGTTGATCACTTGTTTACCAGATGCTCTTCGTGTTTCACTGTTGCAGTCATTACATTTGGCATATCTGCTGGCAGGTTGCCCTCAGTCGGCCTGATTAACAAAGTCTCGGGTCCTACGTCGGATGCTGTCCCTTCTTCCATGACGTCAGGTCGTTAGGGGTATTAAACATGCAGCCGACGTAATCACATCAGTCTTTCTTGCCGTGATGGTGCCCAAAGCATAAGCAGTTCACAAGTGCCGGTTGGCAGACTCCTGAAATTTTCATTTTCGAGTTTCGGAATTGAAGTATTCAACTTAAAGCTAAGTCCCCCATTGGGGAAACTTTTTCTTGCTCCTTACTGATGTCAATTAAAGCTAATAATTGCCTTACTTGTGGAAAGCAAATACCTCAAAGATTTTCATTCGTACTGTATTCCTTGCCTAGGGCCTGACCACGACATACCTTGCTGTCGGTTTTGTACTTTATTTAATCAGCGCACTATCCGTCGTCGGTACCTTTTTGCCTCTAATTATTTCAGTTCTCGGTTTAATTATCCAGAAATGTCATTGGTTAGCCATCTGACTACCGGAATTCCGAAAAATTGCAAAGATAAAGACAGAGATAGGCCGCCGAGGTCCAAAACTGCTGACAACGCTTCTCCTAAGCCATTCGCCAGTTCGCCAGTACTCAGTGAGGTGCTTTCGCAGCCTTCTGATACCCGCTACTTCTGATTTGCAGACCTCTACTGAGACCCATTCGGAGTCCGGTATGCCGTGAGATGCTTCACCTATGGAACCTGCAGATGTCTGTACCTTGGATGGGTCTGGAGCCACTGTGCAGGCACTGGCTTCTGAGGGTGTATTCAGGCTTACAGACTTGCATATTAAATCGCCACCACCTTTATTACTAGGGCCTAAATCTCGTTCCATGGCTAAAAAAATGATGCCCAGGCCATGTGTTCAGGCCCCTATACCTAAAAAACAAATGATAAAAATGGTTGAAGATCTAATTTCTCTAATCAGGGGTAGTCAACCCCCTCTCTCTGAGGCCTAGGGCTGAACTTGATTATGAATCTTCTGATCAGGATTCTGTTTCTTCTAATGACCTGGATTTGTCCATACCTACTTATGTGGATTCCGATGCAAAGGACTTCATTCCCTCTGCTTCCCCTCCTGAGGACTTTTCTTTTGGGGAAACTTTACATGCTTTGAGGGAGCATTTCCACTGGGAAAGCCAGGAATTTTAGGATTCAAAAAAGAGGCTTAGGGATTTCCTGCTTCTACCTCAGCATAGGCCTTTGGCTATACCTCCTGTACTAGACATTGTTGATGTGTTCTCGGAATCCAGTTTGGCCCCTGATTCCCAGCCTCCGACTCCTAGTAATCCTGACAGATACGACAGGGTTCCTGAGTCCCACAAGTTCCTTCTCAAAAATCCTGTTGCAGAATCCAGAAACCATTTCTCAGGGGCCCAAGGGCATTAAGGCTTCTACTGCTAAAAATCCTACTACTTCTGATAGAGATTCCAGGGCGCTGGATAGATGGGGTAAAAAGGTTTATACTTCTGCGACCTTGGCAATCAGAGCATTAAACTGCCAATTTCTTATGTTAACGTATCAACAGCATATTATTGGACTGCTTAAACAGAAAATTATGTTGATTCCTGACTGTGTGGAAAATACAGGATTTAATGCCTTCTGCTGAACAAGTTGGAAAACATACTTTGCAGTGTGGTTTTGGTTCTTCAGAGACCTCCTGCAGGGCTGCTGTTACTGGGTCTGTGCTTAGAAGGCATACTTGGCTTAAGGAGCAATCTTTGCCTGATCATGTTAAAGCTAAATTGTTGGATGCTCCTTTAAATCAGGACTGCCTGTTTGGCAATATGGCTGAAGAAGTTCTAAAAAAGATGGAAGATAAAGCTAAATCTGTGCGAACTGTTAAAGATTTCTTACAAGTGCAACCTCCAAGATTTAGTAGGCATTGGCCTACTAAGAACTGGTCCTTTCCAGCCCCTTCCAGATCCTCTCAAGCCAAACCCAGACACAGCAAAAACCCCAGGTTTTAGTCCCAGGGTACTCTCAGAGCTAAGAAGTGGGGGGGCCTCCACTTCCAAATCTGGAAGTAACAAGACACCCCCCTACAGTAAACAGTCTCAATGACTTCCTTTAAAAATTACCAAGCACTTATCTTTCAACCGCCCCTTTGGGGGGAAAGATTGCTCTTCATGCAAAGAACTGGGAACTCATAATCCAGGACAAATGGGTTTTAAATATAGTGCCCCAGGGATACAGATTACATTGCCAACACCAAATGGGTGGCCAGACCTGCCCCCGAATCAGTGGGCAGGGGCTCAAAAACAAGTACTTTCTCTCTTAAGCTATTCAGCTGGTGCCAGAAGAGGAAAAGGGACAAGGTTTCTATTCAAGGCTTTTCCTGGTACCCAGAAAAGACAAATCATGGCGTCCAATCCTGGACCTGTCTTCTCTAAACACCTTTCTGGAGATTCCAAAATTCAAGATGCTGACTCTTCACCAGTTACTTCCTATGCTAGGCAAAGACACCTGGTTGGCAACTCTAGATTTAAAAGAAGCATACCTGCACATCCCAATCAGGGAATCTTGCAGAAGATACCTATGCTTCAAAACAGGCTACTTGCATTATCGGGTCTCTGCACTGCGCTTTGGCTTGTCTACTGCACCCAGGGTATTCACAAAGTGCCTGGCTCCAGTTATTGCATTTTGCAGGCAAAGAAATATTCAAATATATCCATACCTGGACGATTGTCTAATTCAGGCAGAAAACCAGGGCATACTTTTAAATCATCTGTCATTTGTAAAAAGGGTTCTAACTTGCCTAGGGTACACCATTAATGAAAAGAAATCACAACTGGTACCCTGTCAACAGATTACATTCCTGGGTGCAAGCTTGAATACAACTGCCCAGATGGCTTTCCTCACGCCAAAGAAGCAAATTCATTCGGTAACTTACTTCAAACAAGTGGCCACAAAAACCCTCCTATCTGCAAGACAAATACTGCAAGCCTTGGGGGTTCATGGCCTCCTGCATTCTTCTAATTCATATGCAAGACTGCATATGAGGAAACTACAGTGGTATCTAAAAAGTCTATGGAGTCAACATTGTCACAGCCTGGAAACAATTATTCCTATCATACCTTCCCTACGTCTGGAGTTCCTATGGTGGGCAGAAGCCTGCCACCAAAACAAGGGATTACCATTCACACTACCCCCTGCCACCCATACCCTAACTACAGATGCATCAGACTATGCATGGGGGGCTCACCTTGCAGGGAAGTGCATTCAGGGCAAATGGAACCCAAATCAAATGCACCTACATATAAATCAAAAAGAAATGTTAGCTGTACAGAATGCTCTGACAGCCTTCAAGGACTACACTCTTCCAGGACAGCTAATGCTAAAGACTGACAACACCACGGTTATGTGGTACATAAACAAGCAGGGGGGTGCACATTCCTACCCCCTCTGCAGACTAGCCATGACATTGTGGAACACAGCCCTGAACTACCAAGTGCATCTACAAGCTCAATTCCTGCCAGGAAAATTGAATACACAGGCAGACGGACTAAGCAGAAACCTCAAGGACCCACACGAGTGGAAACTGGAACCATGGATTTTCAACATTTTGACAAACAAATGGGGGAGCCCAGACATAGATCTATTTGCCTCCCCCCAGAACTACCAGTTGGACAAGTTTTGCACAAGGACTCCCCACAAACAAGCCTGGAAAGTGGATGCTCTGTCCTTCACCTGGAAAAATCCATCAGTCTACGCTTTTCCCCCTCTGCCTCTGCTCTCCAAAGTTCTACTAAAAGTCAAACAGGACAAATCAAGGATGATTTTGATTGCTCCAGACTGGCCGCGCCAACACTGGTACCCCCTCCTATGCAGTGTGTCACAAATATCTCCATGGCACCTGCCTCAGACCCCTTCCCTGCTGTCTCAGCAGGAGAACCAGATTCTGCACCCTCAGCATCCAGCATTAAACCTTGCAGCCTGGCTAATCACTTAAATTCACCCTTATCATCCCTCAGCAAACCTGTGATGGATGTCATCTTGGAGGCGAGGAGACCTAGTACTAGAAAATCTTATGCTGACAAATGGAAAAGATTCTGTGCCTGGAACCAGTCTTTAGGGATGAGCACAGCAGTGCCCAATTTACCTCAGATTTTGCAATACTTAACTGAGATGCTTCACAAGGGCCTGTCTTTTTCCTCCATTAAAATCCATGCCTCAGCTATTTCAGCTCACTATAACACGGAACCACCCCTCTTCTCTCATCCTCTGCTCAAGCAGCATCTCAGAGGGGAAAAAAACTTGAGACCACCCAGGAAAGCTCCAATCCCTGCCTGGGACCTTAACTTTTGTTTTGGAGAAACTCTACCTTCTTTTGAGCCAGCTGCTACTGCAGACTTAAAATTTCTTTCTTGGAAAACAGCCTTCCTTTTAGCAATCACTTCAGCTAGAAGGATATCTGATTTACAGGCCGTTATGGCAGTGGAGCCTTACATCATCTTTCATGCGGACAGGGTATCTCTCAGGACCAATCCATCCTTCATGCCCAAGGTGGTTTCCAGTGTGGCTCTTAGTCAGTCCATTCATTTGCCAACCTTCTTTCCCAATCCACAGAACAAAGGGGAATGGATTCTGCATTCCTTGGATGTGCACAGACAACTAAGATTATACTTGGAACAAGACTAAATCTCAAAGAAAATCTGAACAATTGCTGGTAGCATTTGCTGCAGGGGCCGAGGGGAAGGCTATTTCAAAACAAACCATTTCTAAATGGATAAGCCATTGCATTCATTTCTGCTATAAGCACCATGGAAAACCTATCCCCCAGGGGATCAGATCTCATTCCACCAGGGCTGCATGTACTTCTGCAGCCTTTCTCAGAGTTGTTCCTACCAGGGATATCCTAGAAGCTGCTACCTGGAGTTCTGTGCATACTTCCACCAAGCATCATCATTTACCAATTTTCTCTAAATCCAGAGCTGACTTTGCCACTGCTGTCTTGCAGGGCCTTATAGCTGGCCCTAATGCTGTCTAAACTCCTCCTCCCAACCATAGCTTTGGGAATCTACCCAAATGTGATGACTGCAACAGTGAAATACAAAGAACATAGTACAGTTGTGTACACTTACCATAAATGTAGATGTTCAAGTGTATTCACTGTTGCAGTCCTGGTTACCCTCCCTCCGGCCCCCTAGATTTTCTGACTATTCCTCTACTTTCCTTTACTATGCTTAAAAGCCTTTTTGGTGTATTTGCTTTTGGTTGGAGGTATACTTTTGTGTTTATTTGCTCCCCATTAGGGGGGCCCCTGACACTTTTCAGCCATGTAACCTGGACTGGAACACCAAAGGCGGAGGTGTGTCCATATTCATTAAGGATATCCACACCTCCATGTTAGTTGCTCAGCATAATGCAGCCGAGGTTATCCAAGTCCAACTAACTCTGGGCAAAACTGCAATCGAAATTGTAGCTTGCTACAGATCACCCACCATGCCCCAGGATTCCCACTCCTCTTTTCTTGATGTACTGGAAAATGTTAGGGTTCAACCAAACACCCTAATAATGGGCGATTTCAACTACCCCACCATTAACTGGGAAAACTACTCGTGTACCAACTCCTTCACTCAATGCTTTCTGGAATACATAAACTTCAATGCCCTGGATCAACTTATCCACACCCCCACCAGGGGCAACAATATCCTAGATCTAGTCATTACCAACATGAGTGACCGGGTTTTCCACACCTGAAGTCAATGCCTCATTGGTCCGATCCGACCATAAGCTAATTACCCTAGATATCTACATCCTACCCCCACCCCCCATTAAGGAAACCATGATAAAAAATTTCTCCAAAGCCAACTTCATGCTTCCTAAGACAGAAGTGGTGAACTTCATGCAGATGGACAATACAGTTACGACTACTGAATTCTACACAATTGCACTTTATAAGCACTTACATGAGTGTATGGATCGTGCTATCCCAAACAGAACCAAGATGCTATCCTCCAAAAAAAGGAAGCCAATCTCGTGGTCCCTTGCCGTAAACAAACTGTACAACAGAAGGGAGAAACTGTTGCAAAAGAGAGTAAAATCCCATGAGTGGAGGAGCTCCCTGGTCAGCCTCAGTAAGAAGCTGCGATCCCTGATAAAATCCTCCAAAGTTAGTTACGAAAACAAAATCACCACTGATTCTAAAGACAACCACAAAGCATTCTGTAGCTATGTCAAGAATCTCATTGGCAACACTGAGATCTGCTCTGAGTTGCAGCACAATGGCACTAAATATACAGACCCAACTGATATTGCCAACATCCTGGCAGATAGGTTCATTGCTAACTTTACCCCCCTCTCACCCCCTAAAGAACCCATCTCTGTACCGGAAGAATGCAAAGTTCCTGTAATCACGGCTGCACAGGTAAAAACCATACTCTCCAAAGCCAAGAACACAGCATCCATGGGACCAGACAACATCCCAGGCTGCATTCTACACGAACTACAGAACGAACTGGCACCCCACCTAAGTACCATATTCAGTCATAGCCTCGCCTCAGGCTTTGTGCCTGCTGAATGGCGCACAGTGACGGTTATCCCACTCCACAAGGGGGGAACCACGACGGACCCCGGGAACTACCGCCCCATTAGCCTGATGAGCCTGGTCTGCAAGGCCATGGAACATATCAGCATGGAACTTATAAACAAAGACATTGGAAATCTCCAAACTCTGGACCCCACCCAGTTCGGGTTTGTAAAAGGCAGATCATGTCTCCTAAATCTGATAGACTTCTTTGAAGCAGTCACCAAAGCCATAGACAAGGGTAAGGTGGTTCACACAGCCTGTGTAGATCTTGCCAAGGCTTTCAACACCATCCCCCACTCTGGAATTATAGATAAACTCACTAATCTAGGTATAAATCCCTATGTCACAAGATGGGTTGCCAACTGGCTCACTGACAGAACCCACACTGTGAAAGTAGCAGACTCCAAATCTGACTTCAGACCAGTGACAAGTGGAGTACCACAGGGTTCAGTCTTGGGTCCTCTCCTGTTTGGTATCTACTTCTCTGAAGTACAGGCTAACACAGAAGGTCTTTGGCTAATGAAGTTCACAGATGACTGCAAACTAAGCTCCATAATCAAAACTCCTAACGATGTGGACATCCTACAGAAGGGCCTCACTGAGACAGATGCCTGGTGTCAAAGCCATGGCCTCAAGCTCAATGCCAAAAAGTGCATTGTCATCCCCTTTGGTAAAAACTCTGTACCCATGAACTACAACATAGGTGATAGTTAACTTAACACCAAAAGTGTGATGAGACCTTGGGACACAGGTGGACAGTAGTCTCTCCTTTGATAATCATATAGCCACAGTAGTCAGGAAATCCTTCTATGTGGCACATCTCATCACAGAAGGTTTCTCATCCAGAAAATAAGAGGTCATTGTTCCCCTCTACTCATCACGCATTAGACCCATTATAGAATCGCCCCTTTTGGTATGTACCTCACAAGACATCTACAACAACTGGAAAGGCCGCAGAAATACCTCACAAAGAGGATTACCGGCCTCAAACAGATCCCTACGCAAACCATCTCTAAAAACTCAAGCTTTACAACGTCGCATATCGCCTACTCAGAGGTGATCTCTTCCTAACATACAAAGCTATGTCAAACCCAGAGGAGTTGGACATGCTCCACTTAAAGAAATCCCAATCCCTCCGAGCTACACGCTCTAGAGACCTAAACCTTGTCACCACAATAAACAGGACATGCCGGAGGGATAGCTTCTTGTCCCAGAGACTTCCCATACTCTGGAATAAACTACCTCTCTATATCAATCAAAGCTCCTCATTAGCACTCTTCAAGAAAAATCTTGATGATTGGATGGGAAATAGGAAATTCACCCCGGGGATCACCTCTGTGGCTCTGCTCGACACTGGCACAGGAAATTAATTTTCTTGGGTGGCAAAAGCCAGGATACCTTTTTGGCTGGGCTTGTATAGGCCCCAAGGCCGATAGCCTAGTACCTACCTATGAACCTATAAGAAAGACTGATGTGATGACATCTGCTGTATGTTTTATACCCCTGACGACCTGACGTCATAGAAGAAGGGACAGCATCCGACGTAGGACCCAAGACTTTGTTAATCAGGCCGACTTAGGGCAACCTGCCAGCAGATTACTCAAATGTAATGACTGCAACAGTGAATACACTCGAACGTCTACATTTATGGTAAGTGTACACAACCGTACTTTCAGTCTTATGACCAGATCCTTCCAAGCAAATAGCAATTCTGGAGAGGCCAGGTCCAGACCATGTCCAAGCTTTACAACGTTTTCTTGGCGTGGTCAACTATCTAGGCAAGTTCTTTCCTGATGTAAGCCAACTATCAGCACCAAGAGAGCTGACGCGCAACAATATAATCTGGTCATGGTCAGAACAGCACTAAAGACTATTTGATGTCCTGAAACAGAAAATTGCCAATTCACCAACTCTCAGCTACTATGATGTTCACAAACCTGTTATTGTTTCCTGTGATGCTTCTAAATTTGGATAGGTGCAGTCATTCTTCAAGAGGGTAGACCAGTAGCCTATGCATCGAGAACTCTTACCCAGACCAAGATGCAGTATGCCTAAATTGAGAAAGAGCTTCTGGCAACTGTGTTTGCATGTTTGAAGTTCCATGATTATATTCATGGTCGACCTATCCAGATCGAAACTGATCACCAACTTCTTGTTACTATTTTGAGAAAGCCTATACATAGAGCTCCAGCTAGACTGCAATGCATGATGTTGAAATTGCAAAAGTATAATTTCAGTCTTGTTTACACAAAAGGCAGACTTCTTTATCTTGCTGATACTTTATCCAGATCACTCAGAAAAAACACAGAACAATGTAACTATGAGAATCTTGATTTTGAGGTCATGGGAGTGAGAAATTTTTCTTCCAAATGTCTTGATGAGCTCAGAAGTTGCACAGCTTCAGATCCAATTCTCCGGAAGCTAAACCTCTTTTATTAGTTGAGGATGGCCTCCCAAGCAATCTTGTTTACCAGTAGAAGTGTAGCAGTATTTTCCATACAGAGATGAAATTTTGTCAGGCAATGGTATCATCATGAAAGGTCCTGAAGTGATGTTCCAAAATCCTTGCAAGAAGAGTATATCAAGATCTTCCATTGTGGCCACCCAGGAACTGATTATACCAAAAGAAGAGCGAGAGGTTTAGTATTTTGGCCTTCTATTTCAAGAGATATTGAGAAAGTACTTGCATCTTGTTCAGTATGTAATAGTACAAAGCCACATCAACAGAACCACTTCAGTTGAGCCTCATCCCTGAACTACCTTGGTCGACAGTAGCTACAGATATCTTTGAGTGGAATGGTCAACATTACTTGGTGTTAGTAGACTCTTATTCATATTGGTTTGAGATTGACCTACTTCCCAACCTAACTTCCAGTACTGTCATTACCAAGTTGAAGCAACATTTTTCTGTCCATGGTAGTCCGCACATAGTTATTTCTGACAAGGGTGCATAGTTCACTAGTCAGCAGTTAAATTTGCAGAAGAGTGGGACTTTGTTCATATTACGAGTAGTCCTGAATACCCCCAGTCAAATGGCTTGGCAGAACTTGCAGTTCAAAGTACAAAACCCCTGTTAGAGAAGTTCGGACATGACAATACCAATGTTTTTCTCAACATGTTAAATCTCAGAAACATTCCTCATGATAAACATCTTGGTTCACCTGCCCAGAGACTTATGTCGAGACAAACTAGAACCACACTACCAATCAGCAGTAATTTACTGGTTCCAAGTGCTAAGAGCAACAAAGCAGTAAAAACCCAATTGTTAAAAAAGCATTTGTCCCAGAGTTCTTACTGTGATAAAACCAGTAAACCGCTCCATTCATTGAAAACAGGGGTAGATGGTTGGGATGCAGGCATCAAAAGGTTTTGATCGCATCAGATTTGTTACAAGTTTGTGTCAAGAGTGGAGATCGTACATTGTGGAATCACAAGGAGTGTAATTCAGATGAAATTGGAAGCATTTGTTACCAGTGTCCAAGCCTGTTTTACAGCATCTTGCCTGTGATAAAGACTTTAGTTCTCTAAGTAACTTGTCCAGTGTTCCTGTTCCAGAAAATATTCCATCAGCAATCCCCATTCCTGAGAAAATCTCTGAGACTTCTCAAGCAGAACTTTCCCCAGTGACTGTCCTTGTTGTTAAACCCAGTCCTACCTATTATGTCACAAGATCGGGTCTCATCTCGAAACCTAGTTCCAGATGCACGTCAACCTGGACATGACTGTTTTTCTTTTAGTGTCTGTATAACTGCATGCCTATTAAAATATTATTGTTTGTGACGATTGGGGAGAGATGGGCGAAGGCTGCCAGCCTAGTCAAATAGAATTTGATATATAATTCTGGCATTTGTAAATAATTGTAAAATACAGGCATGTTTTCTTGAATGTAAAAGAATATTGTGAAATGTGGAACTGCAAAATATGTGACAACATTGCACACTACTGGCCCAGTGAAGCATGTTGTACCCTTTCATGTTAGAATTCGGCTCCAGGGTGGCTGGATGAAGGTTTTCATACTCATTGTTTTAAGGTTAAAGTTTGACCAGAATTTAGATGTGGAATGTGCTTTATTGCTCTGGTTTCTTTTAGAATATACATGTGAAATGCCTTGTATTGTTGTAAGTTTCTGAGGAGGTGTTAGATTGCTAAATAATGCAGTTTGTGGCCTGAGAACTCGGACCAAGTGTCAAAATGGTGCAAAATGAATACTGGGAAAACCTGTGTGTCAAAAGTGATGCAATTTGGAAAGGGCTTTAGAGACATGTTTGTTAGTAATATTTAAATACTATTTTCTCACAAGAGACTGGAAGCATTTTTGACTTTGGACATCTAACTTATCAGCACTCTGCCTTGTGCTCACATGTAAGTTTTAGCACTGTGATTTCTTGTAGGAATAGTTAAAGCTAGTATAGATTAATTAGGTATTTTTCTTTGAAATCAGACCTGTCCTACTGTATTATTTTAAGTTTCTGTGTGATCTCTGAACTCTTAGATATCTCTGTGGTGTAGTAGTTTTGTCTTGTGTTTTAATTATTTATTATTAAATATTTTTAAAACCTTCTACCTGTGGCTGATTTGTGTAGAAATAAGCTCTAGAGTACATTGCATATTTATAGAGGTTATTGTAATAGGAAACTCTGAAGAAAGCCTTGACTGTTAGTCATACTACCATTGGATATTAATATTGCACAGTAATAATTGGACACCCTTTTTAAGGGCTTTTTAGTAGCTGATATTAACTGGGTGGTGGCAGTAATTACTACCATATAGTCTGGGTAAAGGGGCACAGCTGGAGAATCTGTGTCAACCTTTCCCAGGAGTGTCTGTGAAGTTGTATAAATACTTATCTCAAAGTGTGTGTGTGTTGTGTCAGCTACTTGGCAGGGACACGAAGCACTGGTTGGACAGAGAAGGTACTGGAGGATGTTCTTCGTGTTTCACTGTTGCAGTCATTACATTTGGGTAATCTGCTGGCAGGTTGCCCTCATCAGCCTGAATTCGAAAGTCTTGGGTCCTGCTTCGGTTGCTGTCTCCTCTTCCATGACATCAGGTCGTCAGGGGTATAAAACATGCAGCCGACACCATTTTCTTTAGTCTTTCTTGCCGTGCAGTGCCCGAAGCAGGAACATTTTGCAATTGCCGGTTGGCCGACTACTGAAATATTAGAGTTTGAGTTTCAGAACCAAAGTCTTCACTAAAGCTAAGTACCCCATTGGGGAAACTTTTTTCTTGCTTTTTACCGATGTCAGAAAAAGTTAATAATTGTATTACTTGTGGGAAGCAAATACCTCATAAGGATTTCCATTTATACTGTATTCCTTGCCTAGGCCCTGATCACAACATGCCTGTCTGTCGGTTTTGTGCTAGATTTAACCAACGCACTATTAAGCGTCTGTATATTTTTGCATCAAAGTATTTTGGAAACAGATTTAACTACCCAGAAATGTCGACGGATAGCAATCCGACTACCGGAGTACATAAAAAACGCAAAGAAAAGGACAGAGAAAGGCAGTCGAGATCCAAAACAGACAACGAAGCTTCTCCTAAGCCAGTCGCCGGTTCGCCGGTACTCAGTGAGGTGCTTTCGCAGCCCCTGATACCCGCTACCTTCGAGTCTCAGGCCTCTACTGACACCCTTGTGGAGTCCGGTATGCCGCAAGATACTCGAGGTATTGGACCTATGGATGTATCTCCCTCGGATGGGTCCAGAGCCGCTGAGCCGGCACCGGCTTCTGAGGGTGTTTTCAGACCTCAACATTTGTATATCAAACCAACGACAGCTGCAAAACCTAAAAAACTGACGCATGAGCCACGTGCACAGGCCTCTATGCATAAAAAACAGATAATCAAAATGGCTGAAGACCTTATTACCTTGATCATAGGTACCCATCCCCCTCCTGATAAGAGGCCTAGGCAAGACAATGATTATGAATCTTCAGATCAGGTTTCTATTTCTTCCGATTCCTCTTCTGATCAGGAATTATCTATACCTTCCTATGAGGATTCTGATGCTGAGGAGTCTATTCCCTCTGCATCTCCTCCTGAGGATTACTCATTTAGAGAAACCTTGCGTACTTTGAGGGAGCATTTTCACTGGGAGAGTCGAGACTTCTCAGAATCAAAAAAGAGGCTCGGGGATTTCCTCCTTCTCCCTTAGCACAGGCCTTTAGTCATTCCCCTGTTTTAGACATTGTGGATGATGTATTTTCGGAGTCAAGCTTGTCCCCTGACTCCTTACCTCCAGCTCCCAGTAAGCCTGACAGATATTACAGGGTCCCTGACTCACATACATTTTTTTTTTTAGAAACCCTGCTGCTGATCCTGAAACTATTTCACAGGGTCCAAAGGGAGTTAAGGCCTCAACAGCAAAAAAATCCTACCTCCTCTGACAGAGATTCAAGGGCACTGGACAGATGGGGAAAAAAGGTTTATACATCTGCAACCTTGGCAATCGGGGCCTTAAACTGTCAATTTCATATGTTTAAGTCAACAACATGTTATGGGATTGCTGAAACAGAAAATGATGTTGGTTTCAGAATGTGCAGAAAATAAAGAATTGTAGGAATTATTGCATGCAGCTGAGCAAGTTGGAAAGCATACTTTGCAATGTGGTTTTGATTCCTTAGAGGCCTCCTGCAGGGCCGCAGTTACTGGATCTGTGATTAGGAGGCAAGCCTGGCTAAAGGAACAAAATTTACCTGATCATGTTAAAGCTAAATTGCTAGATGCACCTTTAAAGCATGATTCTCTGTTTGGTATTACGGCAGAAGAGGTTTGAAAGAAAATGGAAGACAAAGCTAAGTCTCTGCAAACTGTTAAAGACTTCTTACAAGTGCAGCCATCAAGATTCAGTAGACACTGGCCTTCCAAAAATTGGTCCTTTCCTGTGTCAGACAGAGCTCAAAGGGGTAAATCCAGACACCCTAAGGGTTCCCTCTGCCTTATCTTTTGGCAGCACCCATAGGGGGAAAATTAGCACTTTTTGCTCAAACTTGGCAGTTAATAACCCAGGACAAGTGGGTACTAAACATCGTATCACAGGGATACAGATTCCATTTCCACACTCTGCCAATGGTAAATGGTTGGCCAGATCTGCCAAAAAATCGATGGGCAGAGGCATAGAAACAGGTTATGTCCCTCATGGATATGGGGGCCATTCAGATAGTACCAGAACAGGAAAAAGGACAAGGTTTTTACTCAAGACTGTTCTTGGTACCCAGAAAGGACAAGGCCTGCCGGCCAATACTGGATTTATCGATTTTGAACACATACCTGAACATTCCAAAATTCAAAATGCTGACTTTGCAGCAGCTTCTGCCCATGCTGGGCAAGAATGTTTGGCTGATGACTTTAGACCTAAAAGAGGCATACCTGCATGTCCCAGTAAGACAGTCGTGCAGAAGATACCTCAGATTCAAGGCTGGCTTAATGCATTACCAATTCTCTGCACTGCCCTTTGGCTTATCTACTGCGCCCAGGGTCTTTACAAAGTGCCTGGCACCAGTAATTGCATTTTGCAGACAAAGAAGTATACAAATATATCCTTACTTGGGCTACTGTCTCATTCAAGCAGAGAACAAGGACATTCTTCTTCGACACCTGGCATTTGTGAAAAGGTTTCTAACATGCCTAGGGTACACAATAAACGAAAAGAAATCACAACTGGTACCCTCTCAAAAGATAGCATTCCTGGGTGCAAGCTTGAATACAACTGCCCAGATGGTTTACCTCATGCCAGACAATCAAAGGCAACTGACTACTTCAAACTGATGGCAACAAAAACCCAGTCTTCTGCAAGACAAATTCTGCAGGCTCTGGGCTTCATGGCATCCTTCATACTACTGATTCCATATGCAAGACTGCATATGAGGAAACTTCAGTGGTACCTAAAAAGTTTATGGAGTCAACATTCTCACAGTCTGGAAACAATGATTCCTCTCATTCCCTGCCTGCAACAGGAGTTTCTATGGTGGGCAAAGGCATATCACCAAAACATGGGACGGCCATTCGCTCTACCCCCTGCCAGCCAAACCATAACAGACACATCAGATTATGCCTGGGGGGGCCCACATGGCAGGAAGATGCATTCAGGGCATATGGTCACCAAAACAAATGCATCTGCATATCAACCAGAAAGAGATGCTAGCTGTTCAAAATGCCCTAACAGCCTTCAAGGACTTACTTCATCCAGGATAACTACTGATAAAGACGGACAGCACCACAGTCATGTGGTATATAAACAAGCAAGGGAGCACACACTCGTACCCCCTCTGCAGATTAGCCATGGCACTGTGGAACACAGCTTTGACCTACCAAGTACATCTTCAAGCTCAATTCCTGCCAGAAAAACAAAACACTCTGACAGATGAATTAAGGAGAAACCTTATTGGATCCCTCACGAGTGGAAACTAAATCCACAAGTGTTCAGCATGATAGAGAAATGGGGGAGCCTAGACATAGATCTATTTGGCTCTCCTCAAAATTATCAATTGAAAAGATTCTGCACAAGGACTTACCACAGACAAGCATGGAAAGTGGACACCCTATCCTTCAGTTGGAAAAACCTATCAGTTTACGCCTTTCCTCCTCTGCCTCTTCTCCCCAAGGTTGTCCTAAAAGTCAGACAAGAGAAACCAAAGATGATACTAATTGCCCTGGACTGGCCCCGCCAATACTGGTACCCAATCCTAAGAAACTTGTCTCAATAACCAGCTTGGACCTTGCCTCAAAGACCACAACTACTGTCCCAGCAAAACAATCAGATCCTGCACAATCAACTACAAACTCTGAACCTGGCAGCATGGCTGATCATGTAGTCATACAAACAGCACCTCTCAGTAAAGCTGTGATGGATGTCATTTGGGAAGCCAGAAGGCCTAGTACTAGAAAATCTTATGCTGACAAATGGAAGAGATTCTGTGCTTGGAATCGAGCACAAGGAACTGATACAGCAGAATCAAATATTCCTCAGATATTGCAATACTTAACTGAGATACTTGACGAAGGCCTTTCTCATCAATTAAAATCCATGCCTCTGCCATTTTGGCTCATTACAATACAGAGCCACCAATCTTTTCTCATCCTTTACTGAAGCAGTATCTTAGAGGAGCCAAAAATTTAAGACCTCCTAGAAGATCACCATTGCCTGCATGGGACCTCAATTATGTTTTGGAAAAGCTCACCCTGCCTCCATTTGAAGCAGCTGCTACCGCTGATTTAAAGTTTTTATCATGGAAAACAGCTCTGCTTCTAGCAATTACTTCAGCAAGGAGAGTTTCAGAGCTACAGGCCCTCATGGCTGTAGAGCCTTTTATCATTTTTTACCCAGACAGGGGGTGTCTGAGGACAAATCCTATGTTTATGCCTAAGGTGATTTCCAGTGTGGCTCTTAACCAAACAATTCATCTGCCAACCTTTTATCCAAATTGGATGTACACAGACGACTAAGATTCTACTTAAGCAGGACTAAAGCTCTAAAAAAAACTGAGCAGTTGCTAGTGACATATGCTACAGGATCAGAGGGCAAGGCTATTTCAAAGCAGACAGTTTCAAAGTGGATAAGCCACTGCATCCATTTCTGCTACTTACACCATGGTAAACCTGTGCCCGAGGGCATTAGGTCTCATTCCACCAGAGCTTTAGCTACTTCAGCAGCCTTTCTAAGGGGAGTACCAACCAAAGACATTCTAGAGGCTGCTACTTGGAGTTCCTTTGCAAAGCATTATCGTTTGCCTCTTTACTCTATATCTAGGGTAGGCTTTGCCACTGCAGTTTTGCAGGGTCTTATAGCCGTTGCTAATGCTGTTTAGCTCCAGCCCCCCAACCATAACTTTGGGATTCTACCCAAATGTAATGACTGCAACAGTGAAACACGAAGAATATAGTACAGTTGTGTACACTTACCATAAATGTAGATGTTCGAGTGTATTCTCTGTTGCAGTCCAGGTTACCCTCCTGCCACCCCCCTGTCATTCTGGAGTTTATCTTTCCTTCTCTATCTTCTACAACCTATGTGGTGTATTTGCTTGTAGATAAAGGTAAAGTTTATATTGATGCATGTATATATATATTTGCTACCTTTTTGGGTGCACTTGACATCGGGGCCAAGAAAAACGAAAGAAAATGGTGTCTGCTGCATGTTTTATACCCCTGATGACCTGACGTCATGGAAGAGGAGACATCAACCGACGCAGGACCCAAGACTTCAGAATTCAGGCCGACTGAGGGCAACCTGCCAGCAGATTACCCAAATGTAATGACTGCAACAGTGAATACACTTGAACATCCACATTTATGGTAAGTGTACACAACTGTACTTTTTAGCTTGCCCAGTTAGGCTGAGACCTGGACCCTATAGCTGTGCCAGTGGGAAGTCTTACTGGGGACCTGGTGAGCAAGGGAGCAACCAGCCCCAGACTGACTGTGATCTCTGTGTGCACTTTAGGGAAATTGTACTTTACTGTGTGTATTAGTTATCCTTTCCTCCCTTCTCGGAGACTGCCTCCCTGGTGTTAGTGGTGAGGATTGAGGCTCCTTGATTGCTGGGCCAGGGCACGGTCGTCATACTTTATATGAGACAGCTCAGTAAAGAGGGAGGATGTAGATTAGAGGGTGTGATATACCTTTAAGATGCTTTCCAGTGAGTCAGCATATGCATGTAAGTACTTGGCACGTGAAATGAAATCAAGAATGCTATTTTGAGTGGGCAGCCAGAGTGAGAGCAAGCAAGTATGTAGTCAGTCAGATAGATTGTTTAAGTTTAATGTTCCTGCCATCCATCCTAATGTATTTGTATACAATAAAGTACTTAAACACCCAAGCCTCAATGTCTTCTTAATGCACATTAGAAGAGTGACAGGTTCCTCTGACAGATGCCTGGGGGAATAGTTGTGTTTCAAGGTGTTTGTGTCTTTACATGGCACCACTACCCCCCACTGCAAGGTGAGCAGCGAGGCTTAAATACAGGCAAAAATAAACCCTTTTCTGCTACTCTACCAGTAGGAAAGCACACAGCAAACCTTTTTCCAGCAATCCCCAGTTCACAAAAAGCTGAATCTCTACTCTTCTACCTCGAGGGTGCAGGAGAGCCCTTCTTAATGTAAGATGGCTGGTTTAGTGCTCAAGTGTGTCATTAATAGGTAGATTCAGCAGATCTGATTCTAGACTGGGCTGTCTAGGCTAACAGTACAGTTGAAATCAAGTGCAGAAAATGCAGTCACAAACAGTAAAAAGCAGAAATAATACAGCAGTTAGTTAAAATACAGTTTACAAAGTGCGGTAGAATCACAATATATGCTTATTTTCTTGTTTCCGCCTTGGATGCCTTCAGTTTCAGCAGAAACGCTCTGTACCTCTGGAAAAGATGCCAAATGTAGAACAGCTCCAGTTAATTGAGTACAAACCTGAGTCTTAAATACAGGTGAAAATAAACTATTTTAAGCTAATCTACCAATAGGAAAGCACATAATGAAACCTTCCTCCAGTAATCCCCAGCTCAGACAAGACTGGATCTACACTCTTCTGCCACAAGGGAGGTGTGGATCCCTTCTTAATATAAGATGACTGGTTTAGTGCTCAAATGTATCATTAGCAGGCTAGATTCAGCAGATCTGAATCTAGGCTATGCTGTCTAGGGTAACAGTGCAATTGAAATCAAGTGCAGAAAATGTAGTTAGAAACTGTAAAAAGCAGAAATAATGCAGCAGTTAGTTAAAATACAGTTTAAAAAGTGCAGTCAAGAAACAATTTAACCAATGAAAAAAACATGTGAAATGTACAACCTATATAATTTGTGTCTATCCCTCACATAGGACAAATCACCAGGCCAAGCATATTTATTAAAACAAAACAAAATGAAGCAGGTTAAACAGAAAACAGTTCTACCAGCAAGTCACAGACAAAAAAAATACATATATTAGGTTTACTTTCCTCACCCAGCAGGGAATCTCCAGCAGTGCTTTAGTTTATGCAGGCTTGAAATCTTTTTTTAGAAAAGACAAAGGCCCAACAATTCACTGTGTATTTAAGTATCACCCAAGAAACAATTTAACCAGTGAAAAAACATGTGAAATGTGCAGGTTAGAGAATTTGTGTCTGTCTTTCATATATAAGAAAAACACCAGGTCAAGTAGATTTCTTAAAACAGAAAGCAAAATAATGGAATTAAAACAGAAAGCAGCTCTATCACCAAGTCACAGACAAATGAAATAAATACAGGTGTACTTTCCTCACTCTGCAAGAAATCACCAGCAGTGCTTTAGTTTATGCAGGCTCTTGGGCTTTAGGGTGAGCATATAGACCCTCTTTCTGTTAGCATGTGTTCCTGGCATAGATCAGGTCCTCAACCACGTATCACTGGCAAATACCCATGATAACTTTTGGCAGCATTGGTTAACATGACCAAATCACCTAGAGCCAATTTTTACACTGAGTGGCTAGCTATGTCATGGTGCATAGTCTGTTATCTGAGTTCTTCTATCTAGGGGATACTTCACATTACATGTGATGCTTAAAGCGGTTGGTCTGCACAACTCTTCCCCTGATAGGCATCACTTAGAGTCTGTGCTGCTGCTGCCAACAGTTTTTTGGGTGAGTTTCAGGACGGCACATCCAACATGTGGTGTTTTGGTAAGGTGAGAAAAACCTAGAGAAAAACATGGAGAACCTGTAAACTCCACACAGGCATTGGCAAGAGGTCACTATAGATACTTGTGCCTTGGGAGTGGGAGGTGAAGACCTTGACCACCATGTGACTCTGACTCACATTTCAGTCACTTTAAAATGTGCAGGTAGAATTTGTTGGCATAAAACCCCAAATGTTAAGACGTCTAAGCAAATAGTATGTGCATAGCACAGAAACCATACAGGCTAATAATTTACTTTTCAAATAGTTTGCATCACATATAAAATTAGTTACTCTGAACACCCAAATATTAAAAAAAATGTAAAGAAATGGAACAAGCTAATAACAATGGGACATTTAATTAAGCCCTACATTGTCTCTGAAGCAGTTGCATTGATTTTCATTGATAAGATGGGTACCTAGAGATTGTTTTAATTAAATTTTATTGAGCTGTGTAATAGTTTCATGTATAGAATACTAGGAAAAGGAGACAGTTTTGGAAACTGACATCTCACAGATAATTGAGTAAATTGCAATCTGTATTATGGATAGAATAGGAGGGGTTTAAAAACATCATTCTGTGTAGTAGGGGAGGCAGTGTCTTTCACACAGGTGGTTGAAATTGAGTATTTAGGAATAGAGACGCTGTAGCCTAAACTGATAACAATTTCCCTTACATGGAGTAAACCAGTGGTGTTAACTTTGTCCGACTAATAGCCAGATGAGGCACTTAATGAAACCCATAGCAATAGTTCAATGGAAAGAGATGTATCTTTTTGTTTCAAGACAGTTCTTTAACCATTTTACAACTGTGTTATTAAGCCAGTTTGTTGTACTGGATCAACACGTATTTCTCTGTAATCTGCCTTGTGATTGTGAAGTCTTTATGAGACTTCATTGCAGCTGCCCCTGAGGCATCTGTCCCTGTCCTTCCGGGCAGATGTTCAGATGGCTGCTTAGCACAATCTACATTTATAGGTCTAGGTTTCTTTTCCTTTCCTCCTTGGTCTCTCCCACACAAGAACAAGTGTGTGCAAGAGTAAGGGACATAGATTCTGCTATGGAGCTGCCAAGCCCATACACTGTAACCTGTGTAGAGAAGATCCTTGTTCATGTCATCTCACAAGCCCCAGACATGGGGAGAGCTGTGATTTAAGAGTACAAAGAGGTGATGGCCCCAGGAACCTTTTCTTCAGCTGACAACTCTTTCTGAATCACTGATTACTGCAATAGTGTTCAGTGTTTTTTTTTCTGCATCCTTAGCCTTTATGGCTGGGTGCTTTCTGAATCCGGACCTTTGACTGCACCTCCAGCTGCTGGTTATACAAGCTAGTAGATTTGGTCGGGTTTGTTAATTTTATAATGGCTGCGTACTTTTGTAAAGTAAACTAATTAAAATGCAATCCTTTTCCAGTCATTGTTTGGTGTTAGCCATGATGACAAAGGGAGATTGTTAACAAGAGTAAAAAATACAGAATTTAGGGATGCGTATTTAAAAAAAATGTACAGCCTAACCACAAGAGTAACAGCTGAAGGTTAATTACTAACACCTGATCGGGCCCTGTGGCACAGAGGAATAAAGTCTTTACTGTGCACTAGGCAACCTATGTTTGAGAAGTGGCATGGGTACTGGAAGAACTGGACAGGGGAAGGAAAGCATGAGTGACCAGTGCCAGCTCATGTATCCTGGGAGTAGGGAATCTGCCTAGGCTCACTGCAGTAGCAACATTAAGTATGGCAAACTTCATGCTGTGAGTGATACACCATTTGGTTGGAAGGCTGAGCATGCACGGAGTCATGCATGCCTCACCTGAAGGCAGCGATCATGGAGTCCATAAACTTGCATCATGGTAATAAGGGGTTAGGGCATACTCCCCGGCAGCTGCATCACACAGCATCAGTCTCCTCTCTCTCTTCACCTGCCCGAGACGTGGGTTGGGTTGAAGTCAATGGAGGATAACGTGGGTCTGGTAGATGTGGTAAATGAGGAAGTACTAGTGGCAACTTATGGGTTAGGTACGGGGAAGGATGAAATAACTAACACCTGGTATAACTACAGGAAGCAAAAAGTCACACTGAATTGTGCAGTAGCAATTATGCAACAGCATAAATCATAGTACTTAACTTGTAACCCTCTGCAGTAGGTATACTTGACAAAACCAACAAGCAGTAAATGGCCAGGAAATGGGCAACAGCTATGTATTGAGAAAGCCAATGAATAGACAACATGTAGTAAAATGGGGCTGATTTAATAAAACATTATTCAGAGAAACACACACACACTGAACATGAAACAGTATGAGCACAAAACAGCAGAAAAGCCAGTGAATTGGCACCAGCAGAGTTGTTAAATGGGTTTTTGGCAAGATGGCAGTGCCTCGTATGGCAGTGGCCACTCCGGCTCCCGATGTGCACTTTTTGTTTTCGCTTTGTACCGTGCAAGTCTTTTTTGTTTTGTAAATCCGCTTTTGTTGTCAAATGAGCGGACGTAACAGTGGAAATGGTGGTGGTGGTGGTGGTGTTGTAATGAGTATTAGTGCCTGTTATTGCCTATTTTTTTATGGAAAATAGCATGGAGCGGTGGAAGCTGGGCCTGCAATGGTATCTGTGCTGAGCAGAGTGTGGGAAACGGAAATTCGCGTTGGTTTTGTTTGGACTCCTGGAAAGCGGCGGCGGAGTATAATGATGAAAAAGGAGAAGAAGTTTGTTATGGATGGTGGAATGTGAGAAGTCTGTGTTGTCTGCAGAAAAGGACTAGGTGGTTGCTGTTGATGGTTGGTCATTTGGGCCTGCAGGTAGTAATGGCTGAAAGACTTTGGTTGAAGGAGGTCGGAAGGAAGACTGTTGGATATGATCATGCTAGGGATGGTCGAGACTGCAGTAGCGGCAGTTGGATAGTTATTGTGGACAAGAGGATGGTCTGATGAAAGGACGGTTTGTTTAATGTTGCTGGAGATGCACAGAGATGGCAATGGTTGTACCAAATGTGAAATAATTCCTGATCTTCGGTTCGCTGTTTTCACTGTTGTGTCATTGTTGTTGTTTACTGTTATATGTAGTTTGTGTTCTGCTGTTATGTTATGTTATTTTTGCATGTGCTTCGAGGATCGCAATTTGGTTCAGCTGTATTCGGTATGGTTGAATGACAATAAAGTTTGCTTTGCTTTGCTTTTTTAATTTATAAAGTAGTTAATAAAGCAGTAAAAATGTCTGGAATCTGATTTTATTACTAAAACAGTTTTCAGTGGCTAATGAGCAAATATCAGAAGTGTACTGAGTTCAAGCTTAATAAAACTGATCACAGTAGTGCAACTAAGCTGCAACTAGTGGGACAGAGAAAAAGCAGTGATTTTCTGGGATTTGCCACTGTTGCCCATTCCTCATTCAGCCCATCAGTTCTGTACTGGGAGAGAGAGAACCAAGAGGAGCTGTCATCCAGGCAGCCAATAGAAGTGGTTCGTGTTTTTTCTAGTTTTTATCCCCAGCCCTACCTAGCACATACTTGACAAGGCAGCATGGGGAGAAATGTGCAGTGGTCTGACCACAGAAGATTCCCCTCTTTCCTCTGCAGTACAGGTGGAGGTAAATATAACATGATCCTTTACTCTCAGTGGCTCGAGCACCTAATTAAACCCTGGTCACCTTTGTCATACTTAAGTCTTCATCCTTTTGCAGTATAGAGCCAGACTTGCAGCGAAGTGTATGTAGCGCTCAACAAGGAGGTAAAGGTTGCATTGTTTGTTGTAAAAAATACTATCCCATTGCTTACCCATTAGTATTTATTCTGCTCACTTACTTTGTGAGAAAAGTGACTAAGTGCTAAATTGAGCAATAAGTCCTGATCTTTAAAGTCTGTAAGGCTGTGCCACCACAGAAGCTGGCCAGTCAAAATCAGACACTGCTGTCCTTCAATGGAACCCAGCTTCATTGAGCTGGCATGTGGGAACTTTTCCCCTCTCTGTAGGCTGATACAATGTAAACCCAGTCCTACAGAGCAGCTGAAGTCCCTGTAGTGAATGACTTAAGGCAGAATTCATAAAAGTGTTTTATTTCCATCTGCTACTCCCCTGTAGTCTCTTGTTGTCTTCTTTGGCTTGCTGTTAGTAGTTCAGTATTGGAGTGCTAAGGTGAGCAGATCTCCAGTTATTTAAAGTCAGTAAAGCTCTAGCCCTTGCAGACGCTGGCCACTCAGTCAGTCCTATGCACCAGTAGAAGCTGCCCAGTCAAAAATTGTCAGTGTCCCAGTATAAGCTGGACAATCAAAATCAGTCACTTATTTTAAACAGGTCAAGGGAGTAGCAATGGGCTCTCCAGTGGGCACTTTAAATGCCAATGTAGTTATGGCCGTCTGGGAGGAAAATTGCTTGTTTCCATCTCAATATATGATTTTTGTCCAGCTATATTGTCGATTTTTGGATGATTTATTTTTTATTTGGGATCGACCAATGCATATTATAGCTGATTTTATGCAATTTATTAATAACAGTACTGAGTTTTTGCAATTTTCGTATGAAATTGGAACTGACAGGGTTTCATATTTAGATGTATTATTGTGCAAATACTATGTGCGAGGATGTTTAAAAGCTGGTATATTTAGGAAGAATACCTATTCCAATAAATGTTTGCACTTTACTAGCAGTCATCCACATCATGTAAAAAAAGCAGTCATCAAAGGCCAAATGGTGCGTGCAGCCAGGATGGTAACTGATTTGGATGAATTCATACAAGAATGTCATTTTGTAGGCAATATATTTTTGAATAGGGATTATCCCAAAACATTTGTAGATAGTGTAATTTGTGAAGTGGTGCACAAAAGACAAAAAGGATGTTACAAGTCTTTGCTAGCATCAGAAATTAATGCAACTAATAATACCATACAATTGAAAACTCATGTTTCAGATCCAGTTTCATCTACTTCTGACTTACAAAACACAACTAATGGCAATACATATGGAAATATAAGTTTTGTCACAACATATACTAATGGTAGTCACGATATTTGTTGTCTTATGTGTAAAAACTGGACACTTACAGCAGGTGACAGGGACTTGAGTCAGATTCTAGGAGCACAGCCTAATGTGGTATACAAGAGGGATCGTAACTTGAAGGATTGGTGCAATACCTGTTCCACTTAAACTGTCAAGCCCCAAGGTAGGATGAGAAAGTGCAATATGTGCACTCAGTGTACTTATATTTTAGAATGTGAAGAGTTATTCTTAGCAGGGAAGGGCATTACCATCCCTGGTTATTTTAACTGCAACACAAAGGGGGTCATATATGCAGCTAGTTGTTTAGAATGTTCTGCTTACTATATAGGCAAAACAGAACGGAAAATCAAGCAGCGGATATATTAACATACTTATGACATCAGCAAATGTAAGAACACTAATGCACTTTATAGACATTTAGAAAATAATCCCACTCATAAATTTGGTTTTGTAGTATTAGAACAGATTCAAGTGGGTGAAACCGCAGTGGTGCAGCAGTAGCGTTGTCGCCTCACAGCAAGAGGTTCTCCCATTCGATTCTCAGCTGGAGCGCCTTCTGTGTGGAGTCTGCATGTCCTCCCCGCGGTCGAGTGACATTCGAAAGACATGCGGGAATGGGCGTGCTTTCGTTGAAGGTTGGGTGTCAGGCTGGCACCTCGGCACCATAAAAATCTACTGCCAGTCATTAGCAGACTGGAGTTCAGCTGTGGCGACCCCTAACCGGGAAAAAGCCGAAAGAAGATTCAAGTGGGTCACAGGGGAGGTCCCTGGAAAACCATTTTAGAAACTAGGAAGTATTGTGGCAAATTTATTTAAATGCTGCACAACTCCCAGGTTTAAATGATACAATTTCTATTTCAAGCATTTTAAAATTGAGGGCTTATAATAGATAGGAATGCACATGTGTGTATATATATATACATATTTTTACATGGTTTTATATGTTTATATTTTATATGTAGATTCTAAACTGATTAATTGTTAATTCATTATATACTGGATTTTGTATAAAAAGGGAATGGTTCACTTTGTCGTCTCGTCAGATGAAGGCTAGTGTTACAGCCGAAAGCGCTTACCTGGATTTTCAATAAACCTTTATTGTGTTTTAGAGCTGCAGGCTTTTTGTTTATTGTTCTTTGGATTGCTGTTAGTAGTTCAGTGTTGGAGTGCTAAGGTGAGCAGACCTCCACTTATTTAAAGTCTGTAAAGCTCTAGCCCTTGCAGACGCTGGCCAGTCAGTCAATGCTATGCACCAGTAGAAGGTGGCCAGTCAAAAATTGTTAATGTCCCAGTATAAGCTGGTCAATCAGAATCAGTCAAACACCCCAATAGAAACTGGCCAATCAAAATCATGCAATCTGATCCTTCAGTGGAATTGAAACTCAGATGGCACATGGAAATCTGTACTTTCACCAGTGACGACTTAATCCCAGGAAGCAACTGAAGACCTTTTAGAGCACTGACACAGAATTCAAATGTAAATGGGCTTTGTTGTTGTCTCCTTTTTCTCTGTAGTCTTCTTTTGATTTCTGTGTCATGCTCCGTACCGCACTGTCAGCAGAAAACACTGGCCGTTGGGTTTTCATAGGAGCCAGTCTCAGAAGGATTGGCTAGCTCTTATGACATAAAATCAAGAGGGGGAGAGTACAACCTAAGCATTAAAAGATGTTATTGCCTTATGCATTAATAAAGATGGTTCTTCCACTTGTTTTAGTACTGTTGAACTTCAGGTGTGGGAGCATTCCCCAGTTATTTGCAGCTTCATATATCTTTATACCCAGCCATTTTGACATATCTTAACACTAGAAGTTGAGGGATTTTATTTTCAGACCAGCACAAGCAGCATTTCCTCATATCAGTGATTGAAAGCATTTTTGTTTTCAGGGTGCAAGATAGTATTTATTTCAGAATTCCTTTATCTGTTTTGGGATAATCCAAATCCTCAATGAAGTATCTATGTATGGCATGAATAGACTACAAAAAAGCATTTGACAGTATCCCACATTCATGGACAAAAGAGTGCTTACAAGCATGTAAGATGCACCCTAAACTGATAAACTGCATCACAGTGACCATGCAACAGTGGCAAACCACTTTGCAGTTAAGCCATGATAAAGGTCAAATTATTATTCCAGTGATAAAAATTCAAAGGGGGATATTCCAGAGTGACTCTCTGCCACCCCTGCTCTTTTGCCTTCCCCTTAACCCATTAAGCTGTCTCCGTAACAGATTCGGTCATGGCTGTAATTTGGCTCCCAGAAAGCAACAGTGTGAATACTTCCCATCTTCTCTTTGTTGATGATTTAAAACTGTATAGCTCATCAGATAAGGAACTAAAAGCATAACTCCAAGTTGTCAAAACTTTTTTTTTTCCAGACGATGTAAGAATGTCATTTGGTCTTGATAAATGTGCAAAAGCAACCTTTTAAAGCAGGAAAGCTGCAGCACTCAGAAAACATCAGTTTGGGACAAGAATGTGATATAAAAGAACTTGAGCAAGAGGGAGTATATAAATATTTGGGAACTGATGGATTAACAAAACATGACAAATGCAAATAAAACTCAGTAAGGAATGTTTTAGAAGACTTTTAATTAATACTGAAACAGCGTTGACATCTAGGAACAAAGTTTAAGCTATAAACAAATTTACATTTCCTGTCCTAACTTAAGTTTTGGAGTGATTGACTGGCCCCAAAAAGTATTGGATAGATTAGACAGGAAAGCAAGAATGATGCTTTATGCCCATCAAATGATTTATAAAAATCAGTGCATACCAAGGTAGTATATTCCCCGTTCTGAAGGAGGTATGGGCCTCCTTGAAATTGATTGCATGTATAGATCTGCCGTTTGGGGCTACATACATATCTGCTGACCTCACAAGACCCAAACATGGTGCAAGTTTTAAAACATGAGGAGAATCCATCTAAGATGACGTCCCTTCTTAGTCTAGCAGAAGCATATCATTGTGAAGCGGGAATGGAAATTACCTCAGAAGTAGATAAAAATCAGACAGCAACTGAATGCAGCAAAAAAAAAACAAAAGAAAGAATATAAGGTGATGGATCAGATGAGAAGGCAAGAAATGTGGAAAATGCATAAACACAGTTGCAAGTATAGAAAACTCCTGGAAGAGCCTCATGTTGACCAGGACTGAACACAAGAATGGTTAAGGAGAGGCGAATGCAAACCAAAAGATGAAAGTTGAATATTGGCAACCCAAGATAGTGGGATTATGTACACGTTTGTTTACAGAGTCCATTGAACATGTAGGTGAAGTGGACAAGTGTAGGTTTTGTAAAACAGAATTGAAAACAGTTGCACACCTTGTTGCTGGTGACATACTAATGGCAGAAGGACTGTATACTGAAAGGCATAATGTGGCAAAACTGTTGCACTGGGGATTATGCAAACATAGTATTAAAGTAGCTGAAAAACACTGAAAACATGAGCCACAAAGCATCATAGAAAATGCTGAAGTCTGTATCACATGTGATCACCCTGTTACCAACAGTTCAAAAGAGAGATGCGAGAAAACAAGCCCATGAAAAGACAAAAGTAGCATTGATCATTGAAATCGCTATATCCAGTGACTACCATTTCTTGTGTACAGAGAGAGACAAAGTCATAAAATATCAGGATTTGCAGGCAGAAATGAGAGTGATGTGGAAGAAAGATACTCCAACAGTTCCAGTAGTAGTAGGAGCAATGAGTCTTATAAAAAAGAATGCACAGTTGTATTTAGATATGTTACTGGACTCACTGTGGGGGCTGCAAATAGCACTTCTGGCTAAAATCAAAAATTGAAACCATACTAATTTCATGAACTTTAATCATGCTTTGACATAGGAATGGGGACATTTCCCATCATGGTACTAGAAACCCAAAAGATTTGGAGAAATTAAAAAAAAGTAAGTGCAGGTGAGGAACATAACTAAAGAGGAGAGAAACAGAAATGTGATGGGGTTACATTTAGTTGACTACATAGGTTGGTACAGCATTTCCTTATCACAGTAGGTGCAAGGTGTTTTTATTCTAAATGTGCTTAATAGCAGCTTTACGTATACACTACATTAAGGTGCAGTGTTTGATTAGGCCTAGTAATGATGACTGGACTACACACTGGTGTGTACAGCAAGGCCTGTGGTGTACCTTGGATATTTCTGATAGCAAGAGTGAGGTTTAGAAAAGGTCATTGTATAAGTATTTGTCAGGTGTGCATGTGGACATGTGATAGTTTGTACAGGAGAGTGGCACTAGTTAAGGTGGGCAGTGTTACTTTTAAACATGTTTAGCCCTGAACAGGGTACTTAATCATATTAGTCTTAGATTCTGAAACTGCCACGAGCAGTCAGATGATTATGACCAGACTTTTAACTGTAGTGGATGCACAGCAGGTCCCAGGCTTCTTACCCTGAGATCTCGTGTGAAGACTTTAACCATTGTGTTTTTTTTTTCTTTTGGACATGAAGTACTAAGAATGTAATGATCTATTGCTGTTTTTGTTTTTTAAACTTGTTGGTATTTAAAGTGTATTAACTGTTGTTTAATACCTTAACTGCAGCTTCCACTAAGGTCAGTAATGCTTAAAGGGTTTGGTGTGGGGGTGGGGATGTTGGTATGGGTTTCCTGTCTTTATTAACTTAGATGTATACTTAAGAATTTCATTTTATGCACACTTGCATTGTGTTGTAGTGAGATGTCAACATCATCTATATACCCTCCCTACTCCATCTGTTGTCTTTTGCTAGTAAAGGTTTATACGTGGAAAAAAAGGATGTAGATCTTCATCCATTACAGTTTTGCTGAGTTATCCTCTTACAACTTAATGTAGCAGCAGGGCTACAGACTGCAGATGAGAGGGCCTCAGCAAGGGGCAGGTGTGCCATACAGTCATTACTTGTTCTTAAATGTTTGTCTTTAATGAGGCTGTCTAAAATGTATTTATTTAATACTTCCATTATTTATTTATTTGACATTTGTTGACTGGGATAGTCGGACTGGGACAGAGCCCTTTTTTCAGCGGAGGCCCAGGGAAAAAGCTCCAAATTACAAATATGTATATAAATAAAAAATACAAGTTACAACCCCTTGCTGAGGGTTGGGAGGGTGGCCTAATGGTTAAGGTGTTTGCCTTACAAACACAAGGTGCAGGGTTTGAATCTCACAAGGGATAATTGGCTAAGCTTAAAATGGCTCGTAAGGACAGTTAGCTTAGTACTAACCTATGAACAATAATTTTAAAATAGAAAAAAGGTTAGCAAAAGATTAAAATGTAATCATACTGATGGCAAAAGACATATGAAATATTAAACAGTGAACATTCAGTATGTAAATTAGAAACAAAATATAGCTGACAGAAGGTAAATGTATTAGAAAGTAAAGATAGAGTAAAATTAAAGTCTAAAGCAAAGAAGAGAAGAAAATAAGAGAGTCAGGCAAATGTATAGGTAGAAGAACTGTAGAAAAGGTTGGGAATAAGATGAGCATTGGCCAATGAGATTCTGGAGGGAAGGGTGAGGAACCTTTTGTTTGTATATAGACAGCCAAGCTTTTGATGGGTTTTCTAATAGAGTGATGTATGTGTATGTCAAATTTCAGTTGATCTATAATTACTCCGAGGAGTTTAGTCTGACTTACAGGGGTGATATTAATATTGATCAATGAGAGAATATTAAATGAGGCCTTGAGGTTGTAGAGGGGTTTTGGGAGGAAGAGTAGTTGTTTTGTCTTTTTGGGATGAAGAGTAGTTGTTTTGTGTTTTTGGGATTGTGTACAAGTTTATTATTAGTAAGCATTGTTTCTGTGTAATTGAAAGACGTTTGAGTGAGAGTGAGCAGTTCAGTAGTGTTGTCAGCTATCGATATAATGGTTGAGTCAGCATATTGTATGAGGGAAGACTGGGGACAGGAATTGTGTAGTTCATTAGTGAAAATATTAAAAAGAAGAGGTCCAAGAATAGAGCCTTGAGGGACACCAGTTTTGATAGGGAGAAAAGGAGAAAGAGCAAAGAGCCATTTAATGGACTGCTGCCAATCAGAAAGGTAGCTATTAAACCAGGAGATAGTTGGTGTGGAAAGGTTGTGTTGGGATAGCTTAGAGAGAAGTATAGGATGGGTGACAGTATCAAAGGCTGTTAAAAGATCTAAGAAAAGACAGGACACAAGTTTATTATCTCTGGTTAGGGAAATGGTATTGGTAAAGGAAATGAAAGTAGTAGAAGTGCTATGATGTGGGCAGAAGCCATGCTAGGTAGGGGTGATCAGGTTCCCTTGGGTGAGGTAGGCTATGAGTTGTTTGTCGATGCAGTGTTTGAGCATTTTAGAGAGAGGAGAAAGTACAGTGATAGGTCGAAAGTTAGAAAGTTCTGTGGAATTTCCACCTTTGTGAATCGGTGTAGTGTAGAACTTTTCCCAAAGAGTAGGTACAGCAGCTTCAGCGATGGAGCTATTTATGAGGATAGAGGCAGAGTATGCTACAGATGCAGCAGTTTTTAGAAAGAAAGATAGAAGATTGTCACCTAATGAGGAGCATGTTTTAAGTTAGAGGAGATTTTTTTTTAATGTAGCTTATAGGAACTGGGCTTAGTGTGAATGGGGGGTTATTGATTAGGAGCTGTGTGTGGTAAGAGATGTGATGGGTTAGAAGTCTGCATAAGATTACTTATGGTGTCAGTGAAGTAAGAATTGAAAATAGATGCAGTTTCAGAGGGTGTATTGTTAGGGCAGGGATTAGGTATAGAGGGATTTCATGGATAGATAATTTGTTTTATAGAATCCCAGAATTTTTTAGGCTTTCTAGACTGAGTGGTCTGAGACTGTTGGTAGAAGTTTCTTTTATCATCATTAATATGTTTTTTAGTGAGATTACGAAGTTTTCTATCTTTTGAAATTTGAGGGAGATTTAGTCTTAGACCAGAGTTTCCAAGCGGAATCACTTTTTTGTATAAGAGACCGAGTAGAGTTGGTTAATCAAAGGAAGTTGTGGGATTTAACTCTAACCATTCTAGGAGGGGCAAGGGAGTTGTGTATTAAGGAAAATTAAGTTAAATTGAGACACAGCTTCATCAAGAGGTAAGGTAAAGAGGAAGGACCAATCTATAGCTGAGAGAGCTTGATTAAATGTCTCAGGGTTGAAGGTAGTTAGTTTCCAACATTCTTTGAATTTATGGGGTCTGGAAATATGAGGAGAAAGACGGAGGATTCATACAGGGCAGTGATCACTGATGGAGTCGGGTAGAGTTTCTGGGTTGTGATACATGTTAGGGTTAGAAAGTAAAATCCAGTCAATAATAGAACTAGAAGTAAAAAAGTATCGAACCAACATGGCTAGGCAAAAACTCTGTTTATTGAACATAAATGAAATTGATAGAAGTGAGCGCTTTCGCAATAACACTATTGCTTCTTCATAGGTTCATAGGTTGGTACTAGGCTATCGGCCCTAGGGTCTATACAAGCCTAGCCATAACAATTCCTTGGCTATTTCTTCCCACACTATTTACTTCCCTGCACCCCTGATTCAGACTAATAAACAAGTAGAAAGACATGAGTTTCAAAAGAAAGCAAGACCAGTCAGCTATCATATGCATATCTGATAAATTAACTAAAAGGTACACACAAGCAATACAACAATTGTTTATAAATACAAGGGAAACAGTAAAAGTGAAATCTTAGTTTAAAATCTTCGTTTAACAATAACGTTAATGTTTAAGTGGGCGTGCTTTCAAGAATGGTTTAAGGCTAGAGATGCCATTTAAACCAGGGAGTTTCTCTGCATTTAAAAGCAAGATCCATTTCTGTTCAGCCCTTTCAGTTTTATTAGATGTATCATCCCCTCTAATACTAACATCCAAAACCTGAAGTACAAAGAACTTAAAAGTGTGTTCTGAACCATGTAAACCAATGTGTTGTGCTAAGGCATTTGTATCTTTCTGGCTCCTAATATCCCTATAGTGTTCAAAAATCCTGTCCTTCAGTGGTCTGTTAGTTTTGTCTATATGGAAGGCATGACAGACCTGGCAGCTTGCAAAATAAACAATATTTGGAGTTCTGCAGTCAGCATAAAAATCAAGTTCAATTTTAAAATTAATGTGAGGATGTATGTAGGTTGAGCCCAAAAGTATATACTTAACAGGCTGAACAAGATCTACAGGAAAAAGTCCCACTGAGGCCCTTTGATACAGAGTTGTGATTTATAGCACAAATATTTCTTCAAGGGCTTATTGTTTTTAAATGCAAAATGTGGTGTGCTGTCTATAGTCCCTTTCAATTCATCTATTGTGTGTAGGATATTCCAATTCTATTTAATGACCTCACAATATTTTTTGATGTCACTTGAGTAAGGTAGAGAGACTCTAAAAGTATCTCTCACAGCTACAGTTGCTTGTGGAGCATCAGGTGGAGTATGGTTGCCAAAATAGGCTCTATATGTCCCTTCCCTTTCTTTCCATGCAGCTTAGTCAATCTCTGCCTCTTTGTAGCCTCTGTCTAAACAGTCACGCTTGAGAGAGTCAAGTGCTAAACCCAACTGAGTGTTATCATTGTGCAATCTCATTACTCTATAAATCTGCCCTTTTAGAACATTCTTGGTGACATGCTTGGCATGCATGCTATTTTTGTGCAGGACGTTGTTCTTCCTAATGGGTTTTCTGTAGACACTAGTATACATATTATTAAGGTCTCCTTTATTGATCTTAACATCTAAGAATTCCACTTCTACAGCAGAATATTTACAGGTAAATTTTAAGAAACCAGTAGTGCCATGCAAGTAGTTGATAAACTCATTCAACAATTCTGACGAACCAAGCCAAAGCAAAAACATGCCATCCACAAAACGTACGTACCAGACTATGTTCTTCATAAGCATTGTTATATAACAGGATTTCTCCCATTGCACTAATGCAAGGTTGGTGTAGCTATTGGCACAGGCTGTGCCCATAGCCACACCAACCTTCTGTAAGAAGAACTCGTTTCTCGAATACAACAACTTTATTCTTAAGTACAAGCTCAAGTAATGTACAGAGCAAATTCACTTTCTCATTAGTAAAACATTTCCTGTCATTCAAAAAAGCTCTGACATTCTCTACTCCCCAGTCATTTGGAATCACTGTAAATAGTGATTCTATGTCGAGCATAACTAATGATCATTAGACAAAGTAGATACTTTGTCAAACAGTTTAGATAAAAATGACTTTGTGTCTTTTAGGACTGTGTCACATTCATCTAGAAGTGGATGCAAGTTTTTTTCAACAAAAATTGATAGTGGCTTTGTGCTCCA
The DNA here is from genome assembly GCF_019279795.1 of Protopterus annectens. Lineage (NCBI taxonomy): Eukaryota > Metazoa > Chordata > Ceratodontiformes > Protopteridae > Protopterus > Protopterus annectens. Next base: position 477,596,253 of record NC_056743.1, read on the forward strand.
ACACTTGTCTGTTCTTGTGTATTTTTACTTTTTGTGTACAATAATAGAACTAGTATTGGTAGGTTTGTGGTGGAAAGTGGGAGATGAGATAAGTTGTGTATAGCCAAAAAGGTTAATATAGTTGTTAGGAGAGTTAGAGCAGAGAGTAGACCAGTTGATGTAAACATCACCATGTATTACAGTCTCATTGGGTATATGGTCTGACATCCAGTTGATAATCTGTTCAAGTAGGGGTATGTTATCACCTGGTGGAACATAAATGGCAACAGTTGATCTGAAGTAGGTACTTCATTTGTCAGCAACCTTTGGGTATCGGATCCGATCTCGGATCCGAGCCGGCAACTTGTTTCACAGCTATAAGATCCGAGCTCCTAGCTCCTCCCCTTACCCATAATCCCCTGCCAACACTGACTGACCTCAGATCTAATTTGCCGCACTTAGTGAAAGCAGCTAGATTCAGAGCTCCTAGTCTGTTCAGATAAGTCTTTCAGCTTATTGTAATTATTGTTATATTTTTTATTAAAAGGTTGAGTGTGTTAGGTTTCCCCTTATTTTAGTCCTAAAATCTTATATTTTTTTAGTGTAATTTCCTCCCCTCGCTGGTGTATAGTTTTTGTGTGGGTCGGTGTGTGTTTGGGGCCTTGTGCGAGTGAGTTTGCTTTTTTGTACTAGTGTAATGTCAGAGGCCCCAAAACCGATCTTTTTTAATGCACCGAGTGTGGCCATAAGCTTTCACCGGCGGATGACCACACTCTGTGTGTTCGGTGCCTTGGGGTTGAACACCTCTCCTCAGGGTGTATTATCTGCACGGCATTCAACCCCAGGGCACTGAAAGAACGGGGGTTGAAGCTGATCCTGGTGGGACTTTTGCCCCCGGATTCGGCCTCCGGTGCTCCCATGGCCTCACCCCAGTCCTCGGTGGCGGCCACTCCTGCCTCTCTCCCCCTCCCCCCGGCTGGGACTCAAACTCCTGCTGCAGCGCCAGAGGAGAGGGAGGCCAGGAGGGAGAAAAGGAGGGAGAAGCACCACAAGCGGCGGGCCGAGGCCTCCGCTTCAGCCCTCCCGGCTAAGCGGGCTTCTCCCTCCACGGCTTCCAAGTCTCCTTCTCGGCTCCGGTCCCCATGCTTCTCACTGGGACCCGAGGAGGAGGAGACCCGATCTCCGTCGAGGTCATCGAGGTGGCACTCCCGGCCCTCCTCGGTGGCCTCGTCAAGATCCACATATAGCCTGTCGAATGCAGACATGGACCGGATGATGCGAAGGTTCATCCAGGCCCAGCTGCAGATGGGAGTGCTCCTCCCCCCCCCCTTCGGGGGGGAGCTCAACACCTTTTTTTGCCCCGATAGCTCCTTCTCCGACCTGCTTCCCGGGTTCGGAGCGCCCGGAGCCGGGCAGCATTGGAGCCGGGGGTGGGTTCGCGCCGACAGTACTTGGTACTTCAGCTCCGACCTTTCCCTCGAGTTTGTCGGATCCTAGCTCTCGGAGCCGTGGGCTGAGCTTCGGATCTGAGGGATTCAGTGTGCCTTCGGCTCCGTCCAGGTCTGAGCACACGGGTCCTTCGGATCCGATGGTCTCGGCTCCGGTTCCGATCCCCCCATCGGATCCGAGTGGGAGTCGGCTCTCGGATCCGAGAGAGAGCGACTCTCCCACGGCCTTCGATGCAGTGGAGAGGGCTCTGTTGAGTGCATCTGGACCCCCGGCCCTTGCCTCGGCCCCATCCTGCACTCCCTCTCGGCTGTGTCTGGCTTCCATCACTCGGCCACAGGGACAGCCTGCTTCGATGTCTCAGGTCGTTCCTCTTGAACAAGATGTTGCTGGTGAGACTTCCTTGGACAGCCCCCCCAAGGATGTTCCTCATAAGCGGAAGTGTAAGAGGAGGCATGTGGACTCCCCTGAGTCCTTAACAGAAGACACGGACTTGGATGAAGGGGAAGGCTCCCCAAGGTCATCCCCCGAGGATGTCTCCAAAGGAGACATCATAGAAATCCTCAGGATTAGGGGGGGGTGGTCTGCCCCCAAGGCTTCCTCCGACTAGTCCGTGTTCCTGGAGGTGTTCGAAGCAGGCCCATCTACCTCTTGGGTGTCCCCTCCACCCGACCCCCTGGTGTTCCTTATTACCACCAGGGTGTGGAAGGAGCCAGGCACTGTGGAGCCAGTTCCCAAATGCCCCAATAGGATTCTGAGCTCCCCTTCAGAGAAGTCCCACTGGAGCAAGGGTCCCCCCATAGATGCCATGTTGGTGGCGGCAGCCACCAAGAGGGAATTAGGTCAGGAGAGCCCCTCGGTCCATCCACCGAGCAAAGAGTCCCACTCATTGGATCGCCTAGGGAAGCGGGTCTTTAGTTCAGCAACCTTCTCAGTAAGGTCCCTGAACTACATGGCACACATTATTAGGATGCAGCGAGACCTTATCAAAGAGTATGTTGCTTCCCCCCCGGAGTCCATGTCGGTGGAGGACAAGCAGTTGTACTCCACTCGCATGGCCACTCTAAGATCTATATCGAATACCTCTATGCGGCTTTTATCTCATGCCACAGAGGGAGCCGCTAGAGCCAGCGGAGCAGGCCTAGTCATGAGATGCCATGCCTGGCTCCGACATTGTGACTTTGTGGAACCCTTCAAGGCGTCATTTGTGAATGCCCCCTTTGATGGTTCTGCCTTATTTGGTAAGACCGTTCGCGAGACTTTAGTCCAGAGCGAAAAGGACGGGAAGATGTCTGCCATCGGAGTCTGCTTCTCTGCTCCTCAGAGGTCCTTCTCCAAGAACCAAAAGGGACAGAAGAAGATGTGGTTCCGGAAATCGCAACATTCCCAGCCTGCTCCGGACAACCAGTCCTTCCCTGGCAGAGGAGGACAGGGAGGACGCCGCCCTAGAGGCAGAGGGGGCCCGAAGAATTTTGGGTCCAGGGAAACCTTCTCTGATCAGCCCACGCAGCAACCCTGAGGGGTTGCCCGACTGCTCCACTCTGGAGGCAGTCGGGGGGGGGGCGTTTCTCGAGGCACCTGGCAGCTTGGGAGTCCATCACATCAGAACGCTGGGCGCTTCGTATCATATCCAGAGGTTACCAAATTCCCCTGCATCATGTCCCCAAACTCAGAAACCTCCGCGATGTCCCACCCGATCAGAGGGAGGTAGCAGCTACAGAGATTCATCAGCTCCTAGAAAAAAGAGCCATCCAACCAGTCCCCCCAGACCAGCTAAGATTAGGTTTTTACTCCAGGTTCTTTCTGGTGCCAAAAAAGACGGGGGACTTGAGGCCAATTCTCGACCTCTCTTTTTTGAACCTGTCAGTAACCAAACAAAAATTCCGGATGGTCACTATTCAATCCATCCCCCCCCTATTGCGGGAGAACGACTGGATGTGCTCAATAGACCTCAAGGATGTGTACTACCACATTCTGATGGACAGACAATCCAGGAGGTTCCTCCACTTCCGGCTGGGAGCCAGTCACTACCAGTTCATGGTCCTTCCCTTTGGTCTCACCACAGCCCCCAGGGTGTTTACTAAAGTATTAGCAGTGATAGCGGCCCACCTGAGACTCCAAGGAATGCAGGTTTTTCCATACCTGGACGAATGGCTCCTGACTGCCCCGACAAGGCATCTACTTTGCTTAGCCAGGGACTACTTCCTCCGGCTTGCTCCCCAGCTGGGCATCACTATCAACAGGGACAAATCTTCTCTTGCTCCGACTCAGGTGATAGAGTTTATAGGGGCCAAGTTGGATACGAGAAACTTTCTAGCATTCCTGACAGCGGAACGACAACAAAACCTGAGACTTCATGTGCGGGCCATCCTCCAATTAGAAGTTCCACCAGCAGATTTGGTCCTGGGGGCTCTAGGCTCCATGGCGGCGGCAATCACTCTTCTGCCATTGGCTCGTCTGAATGAGGGTCCTGCAATGGATCCTTCAAGTCCAGTGGTTTCTACTTTACTCCCTAAGCTATCCTATTCCCCTCAGCAGGGCTTGCAGGAGGGCTCTCTTATGGTGGCTCCAATCTCCGGACCTCCATACGGGATGTCCCTTCTCCATGCCTCCTCCCCTCGCCACGGTGACCACGGACGCCTCTCGCCTCGGGTGGAGGGGACATTGCTCAGGCAGGACGGTCCAAAGCACGTGGAACGACACAGAGAACTCTTTGCATATCAATGTCCTGGAGATGAGGGCGGTGCTATTGGCGTTGCAAGCACTTCAAAACCTTCTTCCTGTAGGAACTATTGCGATACAGACGGACAACATGTCAGTTGTCTGGTACATCAACAAACAGGGGGGAATCAGGTCCTATCCTCTCTGTCGAGAGGCCATGAGAGTGTGGGAATGGGCGATCTCCACCAACCGCTTTCTTATTGCAACGCATATTCCGGGACGGTCCAACATACTGGCGGACAGGCTCAGTTGCACCATCCTTTCCCCTTATGAATGGTCTCTCAATCCCCAGGTAGCAAAGCGGATTTTTGCCGAGTGGGGGCAACCCTGTTGCAATCTCTTCGCTTCTCCCTCAAATACGAAATGCAACAGTTACTTCGCTCTATTTCCCCCCTTCGGGGAATCCCCGAGACATGCTCTGGTGCATGCTTAGCCTCCCGGTCTACTTTATGCTTACTCACCTCTACCTCTGATGCTGAAACTCATACAGAAAGCCAGTCGGTTGGGGAGCAGAATGATCCTCATTGCCCCATTCTGGCCTCGTCAAAAGTGGTTCCCTTACCTGTGGTCTCACCTGGTAAATCCTCCTTGGATTCTGGATCCCCTACCGGATCTAATATCTCACTCCCTAGATCTCCCGATCCCGAATCTGGACAACCTCAAGTTGACAGCTTGGCTGCTCCAGTTCCACTCCTAGTCAGGAGTCCCGGAATCTCTTCCCCCAGTTAACGCCATCCTAGTAGCAGCACACAAACCTTCCACTAGAAAGGTCTATCGCAGTAAGTGGAAGCGTTTCTCCATCTGGGCGGAGAATCATAACTTAGATCCCTTCACAGCACCGTTGCTGACTGTGTTGGATTTCCTTACAGGTATATTTCATCAGGGGGCTAGCTGCTCTATGGTCAAGGTTCAACTGGCAGCTATTTCTCATTACCATGTGGGACATGAGTGAGGTCCTTTGATTACGGCAAAATTGTGTAAAACCTTTCTCAAGGGTACCTTCCTGCTCAGACCTCCTATCAAGCAAGTTGTACCCCCTTGGGATTTATCACTAGTCCTACAGGCCTTAACAGCTCCCCCTTTTGAACCTGCTGCTTCGGTTGATCTTCAGTACCTATCTTGGAAAACAGCGTTCCTTGTCGCTATTACTTCAGCCAAAAGAGTTTCTGAGCTTCAGGCCCTTTGTGTAAAACCCCCGTACTTGGCCTTTCACCAGGATAGAGTGTACCTCAGGACCAATCCCTCGTTTCTTCCCAAGGTGGCTTCAGAGGCTAATATCAACCAATCCATTAACCTGCCAGTCTTCTTTCCTAAGTATCAGAACAAAGGAGATAACAAACTGCATTCGTTAGATGTGCATAGACAACTGCGCTTCTACATTCGCAGGACTGCTGGTCATAGACAATCCGACCAGTTGTTCATCTCCTTTGCCAAATTTAACTTGGGTAAACCTGTCTCTAAGGTCACTTTATCACGATGGATCTCACAGTGTATTCTATTGGCCTATGAAAGTTCTGGGAGGCACGCACCTCAGGGAGTTTGTGCACATTCTACTCGCTCTATATCTACCTCTGCTGCCGTTAGGTCTAGAGTGTCTTTAGATGATATTTGCTCCACAGCCACTTGGGCCTCATCTCATACATTTATCAACCATTATAAGCTGGACGTTATCTCCAGAGGGAGAGCATCCTTTGGCTCCGCAGTGCTCTGGAATATCCTTCCATGATAGCCGCCCAAGATCCAGGTAGCTGGGGACTCTGTCCCAAAGGTTGCTGACAAATGAAGTACCTACTTCAGATTAAGAAGTTATGTACTCACCATAACGTTCCATCTGAGTAGGAAACTTCATTTGTCTGCAACCATCCCCTTGACCTTCAGAATTTTAGTTCCTGGATGTCCTTCTTCTAGTCCCCTTCGGGACGTATTTAGCCTTTTAGCTGCTTGTATGAGGGCAAACTTGATCTGAGGTCAGTCAGGGTTGGCAGGGGATTATGGGTAAGGAGAGGAGCTAGGAGCTCGGATCTTATAGCTGTGAAACAAGTTGCCGGCTCGGATCCGAGATCGGATCCGATACCCAAAGGTTGCAGACAAATGAAGTTTCCTACTCAGATGGAACGTTATGGTGACTACATAACTTCGTATTATGGTTTTGTGAATGTTAGGTTAGTAATTCAAAGTTAGCAATTAGATGCTCAGCAGGGAAAAAGGGAGGGGGTTAATAAGGGGGTAAGGGAAATGAAGTCAGAGTGCAGAATATCAACTCTACCTACTTTTTTATTTGTTCTATCAAGGCATAGAATGTTATATCCTTGGGGGAGAAGTTAATTGTCTGTGTTGTGTGGTTTAAGCCAACTCTCCGAGAGAGTAACTATGATTTGGGAGTATTGAGCTATCCATGAGTGAAATTATTTTACCTTGTTAAGGATACTGTGGATGTTGATAGAGTAGGAGAGATGTTTTGAAATTAGGTTGGGAGTGAACAGAGGGCTTTGTGGAGGAGTAGAAGGAGCAGGTAGATTAGTTTGAGGACCAGGATTAGGGTGAACATCTCCAGAGAGTAAAAGAGTGTTAAAAAGGTGAAGAGGGAATAATTTAAAGATATATGGAGCGAGAAATTTTTGTTTTGTTCTGTAGAGTAGATAAATATTAGGAGGCAGTTTAATTTTGGGCAGAGTAAATTCAGTACAGGAGAAAAGTGAGGGAGAAATTGAATAGGAAAATTGGGTTTCAAAGTGTGTGATGGTATAAGATGATGGAGAGCAGGGAGGTGGGTTAGTTGAGTATGGTAAGAGGTTAAGTTGTAGAAGAGTAAAAGAAGAGTGGAAATAATGAATAGGTGTAAAGAGGATGAGAAAGGAGTAATAGGCATATTGGTAGTTTGTCAATGTAATAGTGGACAAGAGCGAGAGGGAGTGTGAGTGAAAGAAAGACTGTGTGAGTTAAATAAGGTGAAGAGTGGCATGGGATAGGTAGAGAATAAAAAGAGTTAAAGTGTAGAAGGGGAGTAAAGTGAAAGGAGGGGTAGTGGGAATAGAAAGGTGGAAAAGAGTAAGAGTTAAGAAAAGTAGAGGGGAAGTTAAGGTGAGAGGGGGATTCTGAATAAGAAAGGGATAAAGAAGGTTGACTTAGGAAGGGGAGGGATTAAGGTGGTTAGCTAAAGAAAGGGTAGGAATGGAGTAACTTAGGAGGAGGGGTGGAGGGATAGATAAGTGGAGAATAGTAAAAGGTGAGAAAGGTAGTAGGGAAGAAATGTAGGAGAGAATTTTGATAGGTTAGAGTCACAGGATGTTGGATTAGGAAAGGGGCGGGATTAAGAGGGATAGCTATAAAGGAAATTGAACTGGGGTGGGTGGGAATGGGGGTAGGTAGGATAGCGGAGTGAGCCTAAGTGCAGTGGGGTCAGACCAGGCTTCAGCAAACGTGAAGAGAAACAATGTGTAAAGCAGAAGTAGAAGACTGAAATTGCAGTTGCTAGAGAACCAAAGTAGAAAAAAGAGAAGGTGAGTATAAGAACCAACAAGAAAGGGAATGCAAAGTAAAGAGAGCAAATTAAGTTAAGGGTTAGCCAAGAGAAAGAAGCTAGGCAATGTCAGAAGATAAGGTATTAACAGGTCAGAAGGAAGGAGACAGGCTAAGAATGAAGACAATTAGGGGAGAGACACTTTAGACAGAAGTAGAAGAGAGAAAAAATAAGAAATGACAGAGAATTAAAGAGGCTCAAGAGAAAATGTAGGAGAGAGGGAGGGGGCTAAGGTCTGGCTCGGAGGTGTGCTAGTGACTTTACAGAAACAAATAATGAAAATAGACTTTTTGTACACATACTTCACTAAATTAAACACAAATGTGGAGCTGAGGCTTTCAGTTTTGAACAGGATGTATTGCTTGGAAGGGCAGGTGAAAAACAGCTTGCATTTAAGCAGAATACAATCACTGAATTTTCTGCTTATAAAATAAAAAAGAGAAAGGCATGCATGAGTAAATTAGAGAAGCAAGCTAGAGGATAACCAAAAACCGAAAGTAGTGAAAGGAAACAATGAAAGAGAGAGTGAGAGAGTGAAGGCAGCAGACTGCTACAGAGAGAAAGTGTTAAGTAAGATTAAGGTAAGTCAAAAGATACAAAAGATATGGCAGGCGAGGAAAGAGGAGAAGTAAGAAGAAGTTAGTAGCACAGGAGTGCGGAGGAAGTGTTTAGATAGGGAACAGAAGTCAAAAGCACTTTAAAAGCAGTGTAAAACTACCTACAAATAAGATAAAATCACAAACTTTAGGGAAATATTAAACATCTGCTAAAAACATAATTAAACAAAATTAAGTAAAAGTTAAAAGATTGCTACCCAGTATAGGTAAAAATTTATTGAAAGTGCTTAACTCAGACCAGGTATTTAACAGCACATTGTAGTATCCAGCTGAGTTTTGTAGCACCATCCGTAATGCTATGTTATTGCATGCCTCTGAACTGTTGGTCATAAGCATGTTGGTAAGTGCCTTCAAGTCAGTGTTTGCTCATGCCTAGCCATAGAGAGGTTCCAACAAGGCATTGTTACATACTGTCACTCTAGTTGTCAAAAACTGTTTATGAAGTCCAAAGATCTCCCAGTTCGTCTTGTCCCCAGTTACAGCGGGGAAGAGTAAAGGACATCCTACAATCCATGACTGAGATGACACCACAATAGCTGCACCAGCTATATTTTAGTCTTTCAGCTACTGTACATTTGTACAAAAATAATTAGTTTCATTTATCTGCTGTACATGAATGTTATGTTGACAACTGTGCTGTCCTTTGAGTAATTGAGCAGCTGAGTTTTGCATTTACTATAACTGGCCTGCTTTGATGCCAGAATGCCTGAGGTGTATAGGACATTGCGGTGGCTTGTGGTGTGAAGCTGCCAAGACATCAACTACCATTCAAAGATTCCTAGATAGAATGAGTGCTTATTGAAATACACTTCAGATGAAAATAAGATGATTTGTGGTCCCTAAATGTCAGTCAGTTATTGAGGAATATGACACATAGTATGACTAAATGTGGTTCATGCAGTCAGTGTCATTTTATTTTTGAAGGTGAAGGATTCGTTTTGGACAATGACATTGGGTCCAAACTTAAGTTTCTCAGGGGCTACTTTCATTCGAAAGGGATTATATATTTAGCTAAATGCATTGGCTGTCCTGCCTATTATATAGGTAAAACAGAGATGTCTTTGAAAACCAACCTAACACTCGCTTACTAGGCGACTTCAACTACCCCTCCATTAACTGGGTAAACTACTCATGTACCAATACACTTGCCCAACGTTTCCTGGTGTTCATTAATTCCAGTGCCCTGGACCAGCTCGTTCTTACCCCCACTAGAGGGAGCAGCATTCTTGACCTGGACATTACTAACATGGGTGATGTTTGCTCTACACCAATAGTCAGCTCCTTCCCTGGTTCTATCCGACCACAATCTAATCACCTTGGAAATCCACATCCCTCCCACCCCCCCTGCAAAGGTAACCACCATGAAAAACTTCTCCAAAGCTAACTTTGGGATCCTAAAAACAGAGGTGGCTAACTTCACGGCACCCATGCAAATGGAGAATAGTTGCGTGACTGCAGATTCATACACCAATGCACTGTACAAACACGTACACAAATGCATGGATCTCGCCATACCCAATAGAACCAAGACACTCTCCTCCAAAAAAAGGAAGCCAATCTGGTGGTTCCCCTGCCATAAACAAACTCTACAACAGGAGGAACCACCTGATGCAGAATAAGGTGAAGTCCCAAGACTGGAAAAACTCCCTTATCTGCCTCAACAAGTTGATCCCTCATCAAATTCTCTAAAGGCTAGGTATGAAAACAGAATTGCAGCAGATAGTAAAGCCAACAAAAGGCCTTCTATAGTTATGTAAAGAATCTTCATGGCAATACCCAGGTTTGCTCAGATCTATTGCACAATGGTACCTCCTACACTGAGCCAACAGATATTGCCAGTATACTGGTCAACTGATTCAGTGCCAACTTTTCCCCCCTCTCCCCCCAAAGGATCAATCACAATACCAGTAGATTGCCAGGCATCCAGTATTACTGCTGCACAGGTTAAAACAGCACTGTCCAAGGGTGTTGGGATTGACGTAATGGTTAAGGTGTTTACCTCACAGAAACAAGATACAGGGTTTGATTCTCACCTTTCAAGGGAAATTGGCTGGGCTTAAAATGGCCTGCAAGGGGAGCTAGCCTAGTACTTACCTATGAAACAATTAAAAAAAAAATACAGCTTATACGGGACCTGACAATATCCCTGGTTGTGTTCTACATGAACTACAGAATGAACTGGCACCTCACCTGTGTGCCCTGTTCAATCACAGTCTCATATCAGGCTTTGTCCCAGCCGAATGGCGCACTACTACAGTCATCCCTCTCCACAAAGGAGGAGCGACTACAGACCCTGGGAACTATCACCCCTTTAGCCTGACGAGTCTGATATGCAAAGCTATGGAACGCATCATCATGGACCTAACAAACAAGGATATAGGGAATCTCCAAACTCTGCATCCCACACAGTTTGGTTTTGTGAAGCGTAGATCATGCCTGCTCAACTTGGTCGACGACTTTGAGTCAGTCACCAGAGCTGCGGATGAAGGCAAGATGGTTCATAGAGCCTACCTTCATCTGGCCAAGGCTTTTGATACCATTCCCCACTCAAGAATCATAGCAAAACTCACTAAGCTTGGCATCAACCCCTATATCACTGGGTGGGTTGCAAACTGACTCACAGATAGAACCCACAGTGTGAAAGTAGCTACTCCAAGTCAGACTGCCAAATAGTCATGAGTGGAGTCCCACAATGTTCAGTCCTGGGTCCTCTCCTGTTTGGTATCTACTTTTCTTAAGTCCACGCCATCACAAAGGGACTCTGGCTGACAAAGTTCGCAGACTATTGCAAGTTGGGAGCTGCTATTAACTTCCCAAGTGATATTGACATTCTACAGAAGGGCCTTACTCTGACCACTGATTGGTGTCAGAACCATGGCCTTAAGCTCAATGCCAAAAAATGTGTTGTTATCCCCATTGGGAAAAATCCAGTTCCCATGAATTACCACATTGATGGTAGTCCACTGAACACAGAAGACGTTATAAGAGATCTGAGAACAAAGGTTGACGTCTACCTCTCTCTTGATCACCACATTGCCACTGTGGTCAGAAAGTCCTATGTGGCACATCTCATTACTAAGGGTTTTGCATCCAGGAAGAAAGAGGTCATTGTCTCCCTCTACTCTTCCCTCATTAGGCCAATCATCGAGTACAGTGCCCCATTTGGCATGTACCTCACTAGAGGCCGCAAAAGTGCCTCACAAAGAGGATCCTAGGCCTTAAACACTTGTCCTGTATGGACAGACTAAAAAAAACTCCAACTTATTCTCTGTCTCATATCGTCTACTTAGAGGCAATATCTGCTTAACTTACAAAGCCATATCTGACCCATCTCTGTTAGAAATGCTACATCTGAAGAAATCCCAATCCCTCTGCACCACACGCTCCAGAGACCTCAACCTCATTACCACAATTAACAGAACATGCTGGGGGGACAGGCTCATAACCCAGAGACTGACCATGCTATGTAACAGACTTCCCATACATGTCAAGCAGAGCACCTTGCTGACCCTCTTCAAGAGAAATCTTGATGAGTGGATGGGAAACGGAAAATTCACCCTGGGGAATAACACCAGCGGCTCTACTCGACAGAGGCACTGGGAACTAAGATTGGGTGTTGCTATGCCAGGGTAATCCTATGGCTAGGCTTCTAAACCCCCCAGGGCCATTAGCCTAGTACACACCTATGAACCTATGAAAACAAATTTACGAGCATCAGTGTCAAATAAAGGAGAACATCAGTAATGCTCTATATAAGCATTCCACCATTTGTCCTGCTTATAATAATTACAAGTTTAACATATTAGATCAAGTGAGACGTAATCCCAGGGGAGGTACAATTAAGTATTAATTAGAAGAGAAAGAAATTAAATAGCAACTTAGGCTGCATGCTTCAAAGTTTCCATGGTTAAACGGAGTTATCTCCCTGCAACCTATTTTAAACATTAGGGCAGTAATTCAGTAATGGGTGATTAGTTGTTATATTTATTGCCTTTACTATTTATTGTAATTTGTTGTGGTTATGAGAAATGAGTATTTGTAACTATGGGATTTTATATGTAATGGAGTGGTTTTTATTTATGTGTGTAACTTTAAGTGGAGTGAGTTCAATTAAGCAATTATTTTTTTATTGTATAAAAGTAGTTGGTGCTCACTTTGTGGGTAGATTCTGATAAAGTCCTAGTTTAGGAGGACAAAAGCGCTTAATCTGTTGGTTTTAACATTATTTTATTTTGTAATGAAGGGTAAAGTCCTAGTATGTGACTCTTTTTTTTTTATTTTTATTTATTAGCAGTTATTGAGGAAAACAATACTGCATAAGTTAGATGAAAATTTCAGCTTATTCCCAGCAGAAGTAAATGGTAAAAGTGGTTATCATAATCTCTCAAAGTAACATGCTTCAGTAAGACTTCAGTTTTAAGCGTACTTAGTTTTAGCCAGCTATAAGGAAGCTAATGAAGGATGATTTCTAAATTGTCCAGTAGAGAAACACATTTGCCACACATTTCTTGGGGAAAAGAGATGCAATTGTGTGTTATTGGTGCAATGATAAGACAGCTGTCTCTCTCTAGTTGAGCTGAGGACAACGTAGGCATTGTGATGAAATACTGACCAAAGAGCAGATCTGTGGCACTGTATATTCCAGGGTGTATGTGTGGGAGGCATTGATAGCTCTTTGTGTACATCTTGCAAGGTAGGAGGCAAAGCAGTAGTCGACAGACTAGGAGAGACCAGAGTAGGAATAATGGCCCTTGAACTGAATTCCTTACACATTGTCAGATGTTTGAGAGAGAGCGTTCAGGACCACAGCAGAAGTAAAAGCAATGGGCTTTTGCCAGTGGAAGTCTATAACTTTCCAGCTGAAGGGGCAGTCTTAGTACTGGGGTAATAGAAAAGACTAGACTGGTGCGTTTCTGTGAACTCATGGGCTAATAAGTAATCCTGCTGCATAAAAATAACTGTCCACATGTAGCAAGTTAGAGATAGTACGAATGGATTTTGTGCCCAAAAGATGACTTTATTTCCACGATAACAAGGGCCCACTTTAATTAAGCAAATTGAAAAGAAAAACTTGAAACTCAGACAGTACTCCTAAATATGATAAATAACCAAATCCAAAACATCAGTGAGGCAGTAACTAACATCAAGGGGATAAGGCTTTTGTCTATAAACTATAAGACACATAACTGCCATCACATATATGAAATCATCTTAACTAAGAGCACAGTACTCCATCCAGAAACAAGGATTTTTTTCTTAGCCTCAGCCAGTGTACAGCCCATGGAACAAGATGGGGACAGTATCCATCTAAGGGTGGCAGCCTTTTCAAAAGCAAGATGAGAGGCTATCTCTTACCATTGAGCTGTAGAAGGTGTACATGTGGAAATCACGCTAGGCTGCACAACTGTGACTCAAAAAAACTTCTGTTTGTCACTTCCGAGAAATCTCTGGGCAGAACATTTTATTTTTGGAAGATGTCAGGCTGGTAATTGGCATAATGCTCATTCAGTTCAGCACATCTCCAGTGGCATATCTTCCTTCATTCCTCTTGCCTCTGGGATGGAGTTCCATATCAAGCCATAGATCGAGTCCTAATGTTGAGAGGATGCATATAGGGTGGGGTGAGCATCTCTGGAACAGTGTGACTAGCTGTGAACAGTGACCAACTTCTCAAATATACACTGTTCTTCAGAAGGAGCAAAAGGAGAGCCACAGAAAAAATAAGGTGAAGTATTATTCCAGTTAAGGTATTCAGTCTAATCAAATTCACAGGGAGTAACTGGGTGCAACTCCAGAGTGAAATGGACCAGGAAGTCTTTGGTAGACACCTCCAGTCAGTGGTTGTCCTATCCATTAGGAATAGGAATATCAGTTTGATTATTGCAAAGTGATGTGCTACACTAATCACCTGAACAAACACATATCCTTCATGATACAAACAGTACTTAATTCAGAGTCAGAATGCTAAAATCACAATGAAGTTTAAGGTTTTGGTTACTTAACATGAAAAAAACAAGGAAGTCTATGAATTAGGAGTACTCATCACTCTTCCTAATTTATAATGCAGTCTTCATGTATACCATTCTAGACTGTTAAAACTCATTACTTCAAAGTCAGTCAAAGAAAACTTTCTCATTCAGAACTACACAGCAGTGTAGCTGAACAAAATTACAATGCTTCATTGTCAATGCAGGAAACAGTTGGACATATAGATAGAGAAAAATTAATAAAATATCACAGTAGAAATTTAATAAGTAGCATTTTGTAAGTAAAGTAGGACAGCAGTGACACACACCCATCCCAGAACAGGAGACAAGGAAGACAAGGAACAATATGAAGGTGATATTGTTAAAGTAAAATTGAAACAATAGCAGCATATCTATGATTAGACTGAATTATTGCAGTTTGTATATTGCACTTTACAGTCCTTCAGTGTGTAGGTGAGCCACCTTAGTATTGCACTTAGTTATTGCTCATCCTTAAAATAAGCCCCTTGATAGGCTAGTTATGTAACAAACGTCATGGTTCATTTTTCCAGAGAGTTCAACATTCTAACAGAGAGCGGAAAGAAACTTTTTTTTTAGTCTGGTGGTCTTACAGTGCAGGCTTCTGTATCTCCTGCCAGAGGATAGGCTAGTGTGCAGACCATTGGCAGGATATGTTGGATCGCTGGAAATCTTTTTGGCCCTGTCTATGCACCAGCATTTGTGTAGATCTTCCAGAGGAGTAAGGGAGGTGCCAATGATTCTTTCTTCTGACCTTATAACTCTCTTGAGAGCCTTCCAATCCTGATTATTACAGCTCCCATACCAGACTGCAGTGCTGTTGCTCAGGACACTTTCAATGGTACCCCTATAAAAGGTCTGAAGTATGGAGCTTAGTAATTTTGCCTTCCTAAGTTTCCTTAGAAAGTGCAAGCGTTGCTGAGCTTTTTTGACTGTGCTGGATAAATGGACTGACCAGGATAAGTTCTCCGTCAGATGAAGACCCAAGAACTTTGTACTCTTGACCCTTTCCACTGTCATCCTTTTCATCACTAGAGGTTTGTGTAGTACTTGAGATCTTCTGAAATCAACAATCAACTCCTTTGTCTTGCTAACATTCAGTGCTAGATTGTTGCTGTCATACCAGACCAGTAGTTTATCAGTCTCGTTCCTGTAGGCCTCCTCCTGTCCGTCTTTGACCAGGCCTATAACAGTGGTGTCATCCGCAAATTTGATGATCCTCTTCGTCTGATGATCCTATTCGTCCTTTCTTTTGTTACATGTAGTTAAATGACAATATTGTATTGGTAGCTACCTTATCACAGCTTTGCTTGACATCATTTATGTAGCTAATCCCGACCAAATGGCGCTTATTGTTTTTCTGCAATATAATTTCTGCTGTGCTCAGTCAACTTCATTTATGCATACCTGATTTTCATCTTTCCTCAAATTGTTCTTTGTCTCCACTAAGCACTTTTTACCAAACGTGAAATTGCACACTCACTGTATGTAATGTCTTTTTAAACACCTGTGCTAAATTCTCACATTTTAAAAAATAACAGCTATACATGCATTAATAGAAAATAAACAATAGTAATATTTCCATTATGTTCACGCATTGCACATTTATATACGTTTTCTTTTTAACATTTTTTATTCATTCCAAAATTATAAAAATTACTCTGTGTCTGCTTTCCCTTAAACCTTCCTCCTAAACATTATTCCGCATGTATTTTTCCCACAAATTCCATTTATTTCTTTGTAATTTGCTCCTTTAATTTTCTTAAGATCTCACCTCCGCTTTTTTATCTCCTTTACAGTGTTTAGCAGTTCATTTACAGATGATACCAACTTAATCTACACTGTATTTTTTTCTTTGCTACAATACTACTTGTATGTTTCCAATGGAACTTTTCTCCCTGGGCCTCCACTGAAAGTAGGTTCTTTCTGGCCCACTTGCTCTTTCCTGGTAAACAGATGTTAAATAAATAAATTCCTTTTTTTGTCCACCAGTAGCATTAAACCTTGTGAGGCCTTGCTATGTCTGCACAATTAAGATCATATATCCCAGCTCTAAAGAATAATTTCCTTGGTTAAAACTGTTTTTCTCCAATATTTCTTTTAAAGTTCCCTGTAGGCAGTTTGTAACATCTGCCAACACTTTTATTAAAAAAATGTGTTCTTATGTAGTTCTTTCATTGCCATCACACCTCCAGTATTTTCTGTCTTCCTGAGGAAAAAAATCTCTGAAGTCTGCTTGAGGTATAAGAATGCCTCTGCAAATACTTTCATTCAAAACCCCCAAACCTTCTGGACTTTGTACACTCTCATTGCTCTTTTGTGTATTGTCTTTCCATTCTCTCTTCCCAACCTTTTCTAACATTCTCTGGTTGATTATTGTACCTCTGATACAGTAGCTCTCAAGACTATATGGGTTTGTGTAGTTATACATGCTCTACTAATTATCCCTTTTTTAAGAGCAGCTTCTGTTTTAGACTGTAGTAAAAACTTTACCAAAGCCAGTCTTTCACTTAGCATTTCCTTGTCCCTTTCTCTTTGCCTGTAGTCCTTTCGCAGTCCTTTGCTACTTTTTCTCCAGTAAATTCCAACCCTTCTTGCCTGTTTTTATACTCCCTCTTGCACTCATTCTTACTGGTAAAATATTTTTCCCATCCCATATTGGCTTAGTTCTTAGACTGCTTTCTGCTTCTTTATGAATCGTATACACCTTGTGGTGGTTGTTTTTTTTAAGGACTTGTATCCAGAAATCCTATTCTCTCCTTACTGGTTGATTTCCCCCACCCCTGTTTCATCATTATCCCTTTCTACTTTGATATGTAACCTTATGTGAGTGTTGTGTGTGTATGAGCTTTAACTGCATAAAGTACCCCTTCAGATCAGGTAGTTCTGCTTTCCCCAGTTTTTAATGTTTTTTTTCAACTCTGCCACAGATTTTGTCAGGAAAATCTTTCTGCTGGTATGATTCCTTATTTACCAACACAAGTCTTTGTTGCTTTCTTGTGGCCAAATTTAGAGCACACATAAGAAGTATCCTCTTAATTAACAAAATCCTGATGTGGAACACTAATCTAGGTGCTTATTTATATTTTCACAAAGCAGCCGGTTTCATCCAACTTTTCTGGTATAGCAGAAAATCTCATGATGTTCTTCGTGTTTCACTGTTGCAGTCATCACACTTGGGTTATCTGCTTGCAGGTAGCAGTCGGCCCGAATATCAGACTTTGTATTTCTGCGTTGGTTGCTGTTGCTTCAGGACTGACATCAGGTCATCAGGGGTATAAAAACAGATAGCCGACGCCATGTACCCCAGTCTTTCTTGCCGAGGAGGAGCCCGAAGCAGAAGCAGTTCGCAAGTGCCGGTCGGCTGGTACCTGAATTTTTCTTTTTCAAATTGAATAATCCTGAAGTCTTCTAAAGCTAAGTACCCCATTGGGGATCATTTTTCCTTGCTCTAACCGATTTCAGAAAAAATGAGCAGTTGTGTTGTCTGTGGAAAGCAAATACCTCACAGAGATTTTCATTCTTACTGCGTCACCTGTTTAGGCCCAGACCACGACGTCCCTCACTGTCATTTTGTGCCTTGTTTAACGCCCGAACTGTTCGTCGTCGGGCTTTCTTTGTTGCTAAATTCTTTCACTCTCCATATTCTGAAATGGCGTCGGTAAGCCATCTGACTACTGATTTTCTGAAAAAACATAAGGATAAAGACAGAGGCAGACCGCATAGGTCCAAAACTGCCAACGACACTTCCGTCAAGCTAGTCGCCAGTCTGCCGGTACTGAGTGAGGTGCCTTTGCAGCCCTTGATGCTTGCTTCACTGGATTCACAGGCCTGTGCTGAGACCCATTCCGAGTCCGGTATGCCATGAGATGCTTCTTCGAATATGGAACCTGCGGATGTCTCAACCTTGGATGGGTCCAGAGCCGCTGTGCATGCACTGGCTTCTGAGGCAGTTCTTTGCTCTACCGATGTTTGAATTAGACATCTTCATTTCTAACCAAAACTACTGAGTTTCTTAGGCCCGGAGTACACACTACGCCTAGAAAACCGACGACCAAAGCACATGCTCAGGCTCCCATGCCACAAAAACAAATGCTTAGAATGGCTGAAGACCTTATTACACTGATTAGGGGAAGTCAGCCTTCCCCTGCAGAGAGACAAAGAACCCAGTCCCCTTCAGGTTTTACAGACCAGGAGTCCGATGACTCTGACATTTCTGATTATGAAGACATGCCCTTATCCACCTATGAGGATTCAGATGCAGAGGAATCCATTCCCTCTGCCTCCCCTCCAGAGGATTTTTCTTTTGGTGAAACCTTGCATACTTTGAGAGCATTTCCATTGGGAATGCTAAGACTATCCTCAGTCCAAGAAGAGACTCAGAGAATTTTTACAGTTGCCTCAGCACAGGCCTTTAGCTCTACCCCCTGTCCTGGATGTTGTGGATGATGATTTCATGGAATCCAGTTTTACTCCTGACATTTTACCTCCTGCCCCTAGGAAACCTGACAGGTACTACAGAGTACCTGATACTCACAAGTTTCTGTTCAAGAATCCTACTGCTGACCCAGAGATCATTTCCCAGGGGCCTAAAGGTATCACAACTACTACAGCCAATAATCCCACCCCTTTGGACAGGGATTCCAGAGCTTTGGACAGATGGGGTAAGAAGGTATATAACTCTGCAACTCTTACTATCAGGGCTTTGAATATCTAGTTTCACATGCTGAAGTACCAGCAGCATATTATAGAGCTTATTAAACAAAAAGTGGTAACTTTTCCAGACTGTGCAGAATGTAAAGAATTGCAGGAGCTTATGCACTCTGCAAACCAAGTCAGTAAGCATACTTTGCAGTGTGGCTTTGATGTCGTAGAAGCATCTTGCAGGGCAGCAGTCACTGGCTCTATACTGAGAAGACATGCTTGGCTCAAGGCGCAGACCTTGCCAGATCATGTCAAATCTAAATTACTAGGCGCTCCTTTGAATAAGGACTCTCTGTTTGGCACCAAAGCAGAAGAGGTTCTTAAAAAAAAAATGGAAGAAAAAGCTAAATCTATACAGACTGTTAAAGAATTCTTACAAGTGCAACCCCGTAGATTCAGAAGGCATTGCCCTTCAAAACAGTGGTCCTTTCCAGACCCCTCCAGGCCTTCTCAAACAAGACGCAGGGGAGACGGACCACCCAGACTACAGTCTCAGGGTATGCAGAGATCTAAGCAATGGAGTGCCCCCACCCCTAAAGCAGGGAGGGGCAAGCCACCTCCTTTCGGAAAAAGCTCACAATGACTTCTTTAATCCACTTCCCAGCCCTGTCCAACTGCTTGTGCCCCTAGGAGGAAAATTTGCCCTTCATGCAAAAAACTGGATGTCCATCACCCAGGACCGATGGGTCCTCAACATTGTATCCCAGGGGTACAAATTTTATTTCCATTCTCTGCCAACCCCAAGCAAGTTTCCAGACCTTCCTCCAAACTAGTGGGCAGAGGCTCAAAACCAAGTACTTTCCCTGCTCAATATCAGAGCTATTCAGCCTGTTCCATTAGAACAGAGGGGTCAAGGATTCTACTCTAGACTCTTCCTGGTACCCAGGAAAGAGGGCTCTTGGCGTCCAATCCTGGATCTTTCAATTCTCAACACCTTTCTAGTGGTACCAAAATTCAAAATGCTTTCCCTGCAGCAGCTTCTTCCTATGTTAGCCAAAGATGTCTGGTTAGTCACCCTAGACTTAAAAGAAGTCTATCTGCACATCCTTATAAGGCAGTCATGCAGGAAATATCTGCGTTTCAGGGCAGGATCTATGCATTATCAGTTCTCTGTACTTCCCTTTGGCTTATCTACTGCGCCCAGGGTATTCACAAAATGCATGGCTCCAACCATTGCATACTGCAGGCAGAGAAATAACCAACTTTACCCATACTTGGACGACTGCCTAATTCAGGCAGACAGTCAGGAATTGCAGCTTCAGCACCTGGCATTTGTAAAAAGCCTTCTCACTTCCTCGGGGTACACCATCAAAGAAAAGAAATCACAACTGGTACCCAGTCAAAAGGTTGTATTCCTGGGAGCAAGCTTGGACACAACTTCCCAGATGGCATTCCTCACTTCAGAAAAGCAAGTCTATCTGACAGATTACTTCAAACAAATGGCCACCAGAACCCAGCTATCTGCAAGAAAAATACTGCAAGCCCTAGGGTTCATGGCCTCATGTGTACTGCTAATTCCATATGCAAGACTGCATATGAGGAAACTTCAGTGGTATTTAAAAAGTCTTTGGTGCCAACATTCTCAGGACCTGGAAACAGTCATTCCTATCATACCCTGTCTAAGGACAGAGTTCCTTTGGTGGGCAGAAGCATGCAACCACAATGAGAGACAGACATTCACTCTACCCCACGCCGCCCAGACCCTGACCACAGACTCATCAGACTATGCCTGGGGGGGGCTCACATGTCTAGCAAATGTATTCAGGGCCACTGGAGCCCAAGTCAAATTCATCTGCACATCAACCAGAAAGAGATGCCAGCTGTACAAAATGCCCTGACATCCTTCAGATCCCTACTCTTTCCAGGACAACTGCTAATAAAAACAGACACCACAGTTATGTGATACATCAACAAGAAGGGGGGAACCCATTGCTACCCACTCTGCAGGTTAGCCATGGCCCTGTGGCACATGGCCTTGGACATTCAAGTCCACCTACAAGCTCAGTTCCTGCCAGGCAAGCAAAACTCACTGGCAGAAGATTTAAGCAGAAATCTCTTTGACCCACACTAGTGGAAATTGGAGCCCATCACCTTCAACCTTCTGATTCAGAAATGGGGGATGCCAGAGGTGGATCTCTCTGCCTCCCCCTACAACCACCGGCTCAACAAATTCTGCACCAGGAATCCTCACAGTAGGGCCTGAAAAGTGGATGCCTTATCCTTTCTATGGGAAAAGCTCTCAGTCTACGCCTTTCCCCCCTCTGCCCCTTCTCACAAGAGTATTACTCAAGATAAAACAAGACAGGCCAAGGACAATTCTGATTGCCCAGGACCGGCCATGCCAGCACTGGTACCCACTCATGTGCAGCCTGACAATGGTGCCACCCTGGCACCTACACCAGACCTCCCTCAACCCTGCTCCCTCAGCAGGAGGGACAGATTTTGCATCCACAATTGCAAACCCTAAATCTTGCAGCCTGGCTTATTCATTGAATTCTGCACCAGCAACCCTAAGCAAATAGGTGCTGTACGTTATCCTTGAAGCCAGAAGGCCCAGTACAAGGAAATTCTATACTTATAAGTGGAAAAGGTATTGTTCCTGAATTCAGTCTAAAGGCGAGGACATAGCACTGCCCTCCTTACCCCAATCCTGGATTACCTAGTTGAATTATTCCACAGAGGTCTATCCTTCTCCTCCATTAAGATCCATGCCTCTGCCATCTCAGCTCATTACAACACTGAGCCACCCCTGTTCTCTCACCCTCTTATCAAACAGTTCCTGAGAGAGGCAAACAACTTAAGGCCACCAAGGAGAGCACCCACCCCTGCTTGGGACCATAACTTTGTACTGGAAAAGCTTCACGCTACCCCCCTTTGAACCAGCTGCTTCAGCAGAGTTAAAATTCCTCTCTCGGAAAACAGCCTTGCTTCTAGCCATCACTTCAGCTAGAAGAGTGTCTGAGCTACAAACACCAATGGCTGTGGAACCCTTCATTATTTTCCATGCTGACAGGGTTTCCCTCAGGACTAACCATTCCTTTATGCCTAAAGTGGTGTCCAGTGTGTCTCTCAACCAATCCATCCATTTGCCAACCTTCTTCCCTAATCCTCAAAAAAAGGGGAAAGGATCCTGCACTCTTTAGACGTGCACAGACAGCTCAGATTCTACCTTGACAGGACTAAACCCATCAGAAAATCTGACCAGTTACTAGTCAACTTTGCAACAGGGGCAGAGGGCAAGGCCATTTCAAAACAAACCATTTCCAAATGGATAGCACACTGTTTCCATTTCTACTACAAGCTCCATGGAAAGCCAACCCCTCAGGGGGTCAGAACACATTCAGCTAGGGCTACATCTACCTCTACAGCATTTCTCATGGGAGGTTCCTACCAGGGACATCCTGGAGACTGCTACCTGGACCTCTGTGCACACCTTCACCAAGCATTGCCACATGCCTATCTTTTCCAAATCCAGAGCAGGTTTTGCTACATCAGTCTTGCAAGGCCTACTAGTCAGCCCTAACTCTTCTTGACTGCCTCCACCCTTCCTCAGCTTTGGGAATCCACCCTCGTGTGATGACTGCAACAGTGAAACACGAAGAACATAGTACAGTTGTGCACACTTACCATAAATGTAGATGTTTGAGTGTATTCACTGTTGTAGTCCTGGTTTCCCTCCCTCCAGCCTCCTGTTTTCTCTTTCTCTCCTCTCTATGGCTATTACTATTGGTATTTACTTTTTACTGGTAGTGTTTTCCCCACCATAACTTAGCTCCCTATTTGGGGGCACCTGACATTTGGGCAAGAAAAACTGATATAATGGCGTTGGCTGCCTGTTTTTATATCTGTGATGACCTGACGTCAGTCCTGAAGTGACAGCAACCAACGCAGAAATACTAAGTCTCTGTTATTCGGGCTGACTGAGGGCTTATCTGTAGGCAGATAACCCAAGTGTGATGACTGCAACAGTGAATACACTCTAACATCTACATTTATGGTAAGTGTACACAACTGGTACTTTCTGTCTTTTAGCTCTACTATTTTGGTAAAGCAGGTCTTCTGAGAAACCTCATACTCAGCCAACATTTTTTTTCTTTTCATTCTCTGATTTTTGTTGTTTTATTGTTTAGTCCGAGTATCTAGTTAAAGCTTTTTCTTTTCCAGCCTTTTGTTTTTTACTTTTATATTCCTTCAGTGTATCATTTATTTTAAACACAGCTGAGTGTATTTGATTTTTTTTTTTCATCTAAATTTCTGGAAGCCATCTGTTGTACCAAAACTGAAACTTGAACTGCTTTTTGCCGAACAGCTGCAAGAGTCTTTGCAGCCAATTTTTTTGTCTCCTTTTCTTGTTAATTTCTGGTTATTTTTTTCCATATTTCTTCATTGCTGGCATCCAGGCAGCGTAATTACCAGCCAGTAACTGAATTTTACCCAGATTGATAGCTTTCACTGGCTATATTTTCTCCATTTCAGTTTTCACCCTGAGAGAGCTCTAATTGACTTGTTGATCAGTTTTTAGCCAAATTGGAAGTGTCATAGATGAGGAGAATCTTGAAGATTATTCTTGCACCTATTGTAACTCAAAAGAGTTGGTATTCTTATCGTTAGCTTAGGCAACTAGAAATGGTTGTAAAATGGATAGCCACCCATCCCATAGTCATATCCCTTCTTTGGCAATGGATAATAGGGATAGTTGGAGGTGCTTATGCTTTTATATGGGTAGTATTTGATTGTCAAGCAGTCAATATGCTCAAAACGTGACAGCACTGACCCCTATTCTCCACTTACTGCCCTCCTCTCAGCACAAGCCGTTGAGTCTTTTAACCAGACAGTAGTACGCTTCCTCAGTGTTCGGCTTGCCCCCTTCTTTTCCAGTTTTCTTTTCAGCCACGCTTGTGGGACTAAGAAGACTTCTGAAATCTGCTAGACCACATCCCCTGTATACCCCCATCGTGCTTTGTAACCCAGTCACAAGACTGGTTTAGATTTGATGACAACTTCTTTTCTCCATGAACCAGTGTTGTCTTGGTGATTGCTGGCCTCTAGAAAAGTGGCCTATATTTTCCTACTACCACTAATAGGCTAACAAACCTTTACTTCTGTAGGTTTTTCCTTGTTTTCCCCTTGCACAAGAATGCTGCAGCATCTACCTTCAGGCCTCTGACAATCCAGTAGTGGCCACTGTTCTACTGAAAGCCATCAGGAAATCTGCCAGAACACTGATCAGATTTTTATGAGCAACCAGTTCGTAACACCACCCCTTCCTTTTCTGCTTTGTTGAACTGCCTTTAGTATTATGATCTTTCTCCCTCCCAGCTTTCCTTTATGAAGTCACTCTTAAGTATTCCTTGGCTTTCATTCCATTATTGCAACTTTGTTGCTCTTTTACGTCCTTTATTGCCCTTCTACATGTCTCCTTTTATTGTATACTCTTCTTCCCCGCTTCATCCGCAAACTGTTGTCTGTAGTCCTGATATATTTTCATAGCTTTACTTTCAGTTTTCAGACCAGTGTTATATTTCATCCTCTCCTTCCCTTACGTATAATTCTGTATTCTGTCTTTTTTCTCTTTTATCACCCCCAAAACTTGTACCACACAGTGATATGATCATTTGGCTAATGTTGCCTTGATCTGGACATCTCTGAGCTGTCTTCACCTAGATTAGGACCACACCTGTAATTTAATCCTTTTTAGTACATTCTTAAGTTGGTTGAGACATGCAAGGTCCAAAACTAACTCCAACTCCCACTCCACATTTAGCTTGTAATTTTTATTTTATTTAACATTTGTTTACTGGGAAAGTCCGACTTGGAACAAAGTCAATTTTCAGCTAACGCCTGGGGAGAAATGCAGGAAAGATTGGACGTAACTCAAGATAGAACTGTATCTGATTCAATGTCATTTCTAACTTTAAATAATTTACACTGCTATGTGACATTAAATACTTTCCGCAACTAAATGTATTAAGAAGCACCAAAACTAGAGTTATCCCATTGGACAAACATTTGATTAGGGAAATGTTTATCCTTTGATTTCAAGATAAACGGGAAACCGATTAGCATTTAGTACAACAGAATATCGGTTCTAGGACACTCATTCTGAGCATATTAAACACTGCATTACATCTAATGAGAATGCAAAATATCAGATATAATAAGATTATCTATGGATTGTACGTGCATGGGCATAAGTAAGGCTAATATTATGAACTATATAATTGTAAATGTACATGCTGAAAGGCAACCAAGCTTGGTTAGTGCTACTTCCTTAAAGCTGCCTACACAGCAATAAACAGCTCAGTATTGGCTGAAGCACGAGTATCTTAGTTTAAGGATCTTGACATAGACTGTAGCAGCCTTTGAGAGTGATTGGACATTAGAATTAAGAACATGAGAGATTAGCTTCTTCATTCGCCAACCTTCCAGCTAATTTCAATATAAGAAGCCCTCAACGAAGGAAATTAATCCACCCCTAAATAATATGGAGGTGTGTCAGCAACAGGGTAACCTTATTGGCCTTGGTAATCTCTGAATAGGATGGGCAAACATGAAAATTGATTGGATGAAATGCAAATATGTGGACTTTCATTGGTTACTTAATCAAGTACATTTTTTATTTAAGCAGAATTGATGTCCCATGTCTCTTAACGATCTGATGAAGATTATTTGAAAGCGCTTGTCATTTGTGAAAGAAAAGGGACTTTTATTGTTTTTTAACTTTGAAGAAATTAAAAAATCACTTTTAAACGGAACATCAGTTTACATTCTGTGGACAGCGTTACCTAGCTTTAGCTTTCACATCTACAAACACGACGTTTGTAGCACCAGCCTAGTTTGTCTGCTGTTGGTTTTTGCTAGGTGCTTACATTAGTTTCTGATTTTGCTCAAGCCACTGTGTTGCCCCCCTGCAAGGGTTGGTTCCCCTCTTCTCTGATTATTCATTTGATGCTATCCTTTGTGTAGTTTATTGCTGCATATTAATCCCTTCCTTCTCTGCCATTCCTGAATAACCTAGTCCTAAGCACCTTATTTATTACTAGCAATGTCCACCTTCCCATCATGCATCACTTTTTACATTCCCTGTCTTTCTACGTAGAATAACTTGCATTGTATAGTTATACTGCCCAGCCATGCTGTAAGTCACCCCTTTTTTCTTCTATTATGTCCTGCAATTTTTTTGCCTTAGTTCTCCTGAGTACCTGCCGCCTTTTCTGCTTCAATGCCACCCACTTCCATCTTAGTGTAAACGCATGATGTTAATCATTTCCATTGCTACAGTAGCTCTCGAGACTATATAGATTGTTTCTCTCTTAGTAAACCACAACCGTACAGCTTCAAAAAGCTGTGGTCTCCCCAACTCATTCGCTTTAGCTGCTTATTGGCTAATCAGCTGTAGGACTGAAGCTTTATTCAGTACTTTCTTGCTGTTTCAAGATGAAACATCTCTCAAGTTCCACAGCTGCGCAGGTGCAACAATTGGAAAAAACAATTGATCTGATATCAGTCCTCATTTATTCTTGACTGATGGGACTCTGCTTGGAGTCTTAAAACCAGCTCTGCTATTATAATAGTTCACTCAAGCCAAAAAACTCCTGAGCCAAGTTCCTACCCAGAATACCTCTCTCTGTATACCTCAGATCTATTTGCCACTCTTCTCTTAAATACTCAACAGCTGAACTCTCCTGAAGCCAAGTAAAACATTTTCTTGTTTATTCTGGTCCTAGTTCTAATTTTCAATCTCTTACCCAGTTAGCTACTTGTGTACATATATAGTACACTCTCTCTCCCTCCTTTAATCTTTTCCTCTCTTTAGAGTGAGTGGTTTTTATCCATACATTTGGTATCTGCCCTACTATTGCTGGTAGTGCTTTCCATTTCCTCTACCTTTGGTAGTTTTTGGCATACCATCACTGGTAGCCTTCTTGTTTTTCCTTCTTTCTCTGTGTGTGTTTCTTGGGGTGAGTGCATCTGCCATTGATCCTTGTCGTTAATATGGCAGAGATAAGCAAGGGGACTACCAGTTTCAAATCCTGTTCTGATTGTGGCAGAAAAATGCCAAACTCGAATGGCCACACTTCTTATGTATATTGCTTGGGCGCGGCACACTTAGAGCAACAGTATGACAGTTGTGGGGCTTTTAGTAACCGTGCCCAAGTTGAGAGAAGGAATAGGTTAATTTTTAAAGGTTTATTAAAATCATCCTTTAAAGAGGCCTTGTCTAATCAACCTTCAAGTGCCAAATCCGAGGGGGTCTTCTTAAAAAAAGAGAAGTTAATCAGTGCTGAATCCTCCTTCAGCTCCGGCTCTTAAAAAGTCAAAACTTTCGGTTCCCACAACTTCTACAGAACCCAAGGTAGATATAACTAAATGTACTGAACTGTCTTCTTCGGTTCTGGTTGTGGTGACTACCTCAGCACCTCCTCTTTTGGTGCCAGCCACCTCAGTACCGACCATTGAAAGTGCCCCCCCCCCCAACTTTCAGTGCTGTTCTCAGTGCTGACAGTGTTTACAGAACCGTTTCCTTCCCCGGTGCCTATAGCCAAGGTACCATGGTTCCTTTTGGTTCCCAGAATCAGATACTCCACTTCATTAGACCCTTTCATGGGGCAACTACCTAGTCCCTTTTTAGAGTGGCCAGAATCTCCTTCAGCCTTGTTGGTTCGGTCCTCCAGATGGAAGTCGACATTGTGAGGTTGGTGGATCTGCTCCTCGTGGCAAGGGAGGTCTCCACTTCTTCCCAACCTTCACTCCCTACTGGAGATGGGCATGTTTCTCCAAGGACTTCACCAGATATAATTTCTCTAACTATTGTGGCATTAGAAACCTCGGCTCCTACTTCATCGATTCCAGATGCTTTGGTGGCGACAGCTCTTGTATCTTCAGCTGCAGTTTCTGCCCTGAGTTCTTCAGTTGCATCTAAACTGATGGACTCCCAGGGTCGTAGCTCCACAATGCCATTTGTGAGCTCTTCCTCAGCTTCGACCTCGTCAGCGGTTTCCTTGGAGCAGAGTGGGACCACGGTTCCGAGGTTGTCTTTCCTGACTCTGGGCTCCCATCCCTTTTCCGGGGGATCTGCTTTTCAAGTTATGGAAAGGGTCTTGGCCTCTGCAGGCTCTCAGCTGATTTCTCCCCCATCAGAGCTGTTCCCCGGGATCCTCTCTGGTCCAGAGCTTGCACCAATCTCCATGCCCAGGCAGAGAGCACAGACACTGCTGGACACCGTTGCACAGGGTCCTACTTTTCCCAGTTCCTCCACAGAAGCTTCTGCTGAGGATGTGGCTCGAAGAGGTTGTGTAAGAGGTAACACTTTGATTCCCTGGAGGAATCTTTCACAGAAGAGACAGATTTCGATGACAGGGAGGGTTCCCCCTGGTCACCCCCAGAAGATGTCTGCTTTGGAGACATTCTTGAAATATTAAAGCAGAGGGGTGGCTGGAAGCCCCAAGACCCATTCTCAGAGGAATCTGTGTACATGCAAGCATTCGGTGCTCGCCCATCTACCTCTTGGGTGACCCCGCCAGCTGTCAAGCTTATGAAACTGATCACCCAGCGGGCATGGAAGGCCCCTGCCTCCATAGAGCCAATCACCACATGACCAGATAAAATACTTTCAGTTCTGGAGGACCATCAGCATTGGGCCAAAGTTTTAGTAGTAGATGCCATAGTGGTTGCGGCAGCCACCAAGAAGGAATTGGCAAATAAATTTCCACTGTTCATCCCCCTAACCAAGAGTCTAGGGCGATGGACAGATTTGGGAAGCGGGCCTATGCTTCTTCGACCTTTGCCTTGTGGTCATTGAACTTGTTGGCACACTTCACTAGACTTCAGAAGGATCTGATCAAGGAGCTGTAAGGTAACCTCGCAGGAGCGGAGTCTGATGAGGTTCAGCATAAAGTAGCCTCCCAGCTTGCCACCATGGAGTCTATCTCTAACTCATCCATGACGCTCATTCCACATGCAGCCGAAGGGACGACTAGGTCAGCGGGTTCAGGAGGAGCAATAAGGAGGCATACCTAGATGTACCTGTGCATGTTTGTGGAGCCATTTAAGTCTTCGTTTATCAACACTCCATTTGACAGGTCTTCCCTTTTTGGACCAAAAGTTTAGGAAAAAAAATACCTTAACCAGGTGTGAAAAAGATAGAAAAACCCTTTCGTCCGTGAACATATGTTTTTCCACTGCCCAACACTCCTTTTACAGGAACCTGAGAACTGGGAAAATGTGGTTGAAGAAAACCTAAGGACCTTTCCAGGACACACGTGGTAATGACTCCCTTCAGGGCAGAGGGGGGATCTATAATGGAAGATGCCAACCACGCAGCAGAGGTGACCTGCAAAAATTAGGATTCCAGAGATTCCTTCTCAGGGAAATCCTACCAATGCTCCTGAAGGGAGGCCTGATTGCTTGCCTCTGGAGGCAGTTGGAGGGAAGACTATCCTTGCACCCACTCATCTGGCAAAAGATAACCACAGATGCTTGGATGCTAAGGATCCATTACCAGAGGTTACCATATTCCTTTCCAACTGACCTCAAAAGTAGGAAGAAGGTTCCCCAATGTTTCACCCAATCAGAGGGATCAGGCAGCTCTAGAAATTCAAAAGCTGCTAGAAAGAGTCGTCCAACAAGTCCCACCAGACCAGATAAGATATGGATTTTACTCAAGGTTTTTTTGGTGCCAAAAAAGACAGGGGACTGTTGATCAGTCTTGAATCTCAGTATTCTAAACAAGTTTGTTCAGCAGACAAAATTCCAGAAGGTCACGGTTCGGTCCATTCTTAGGGAAAGACGATTGGATGTGTTCTGCAGACCTCCAGGATGCATATTACCACATAAAAATGGACAAATGCTCCAGGAGTTTCCTCCACTTCCAGCTTGGGGGGTGGGGGACAGTCATTATCCGTTCTGAGCCCTGCCCTTCGGTCTCACCACAGCCCCCTGGGTGTTCACCAAGTGTATGGCAGTGGTAGCAGCTCACTTAAGACTGCACAGATTCTAGGTGTTTCCATATCTAGATGACTAACTCCTTACTGCTCCCACCAGGCATATACTTGAACAGAGAAGAGATTTCACCTTACACATTTGCTCTTGCTTAGGGAGAACTGCTAATCTTGCCAAGTCCTAACTAAGTGCCACCCAACAGTTAGAATTCATAGGAGCCAACCTGAACACAACCTCATGCATGATCTCCCTTCCTTTTCACAGATTGCAGAAAATAAGATCTCAGTTAGACATGATTCTTTCCAACAAAATTGTTCCCATATTTCTAGTTCTACAGGCATTGGGATTGATGGCGGCTATCCCATTAATACCTCTAGCAAGATTTCACATGAGGTACAGTGGCTTCTTTCCTCCCAATGGTCCATCCTCACTCATCCTCTGTCTCATTGCATCCGAATCACCAGTTGTTACAAGAAGGATTTATCTTGGTGGATGGAATCCAAGGAAATTCTTCTGGGCCGACCATTTGCTTCTCTACCCCAGGCCATAGTGACCATAGATGCCCCCTATATTGGGTGGGAGGGGGGACATTTTGCGGGAAGGACTGTCCGAGGCACGTAGTCCCCTACAGAGGCCAATCTGCATATCAGTGTTCTGGAACTGAGGGCAGTGCTCTTAGAGTTGTAAGACTTTCAGACTGTCCTCCCGCTATGAACAGTTGCCATTCAGTCAGACAACGTCAATAGTCTGGTACATCAACAAGGAAGGTGGAACCAAGTCTTACCCCCCCCCCTCCTGTCGAGAAACTCTCAGAGTGTGGCAATGGGCAATATCTTCAAACCACTTCTGGTAGAAATGCACATCCCGGGGATCTTGGACGTGATAGTGGACAAATTGAGCAGCTGCATCCTCCTGCCTTACGAGTGGTCTCTCAGTCCCAGAGTAGTGAAGGAGTTTTTCCGTTCCTGGAGCCAGCCTTGCTGCAATCTGTTTGCATCTACCCAGAACAAGTGCAGCAGCTACTTTGCCCTAATCTCCCCTCAGGGGGAGCCCTTAATAGATGCTGTCCTTCACAGTTGGCCCTCAGGACTAACTCTATGCCTTCCCCCATTCCTCTGATCCCACTTTTCATAACAAATGCCATAAGGTTGCAGAACAAGGTTATTCTCATTGACCTCTTTTGGCCTCGACAAGTTTGGTTCCCCTTTCTTTGCCCTTATCTACTTCAAAGCCCATGGATGTTGGACTCAGAACCAGATCTCCTGTACCATCCTCAGAGACTAATTCACCACAGCCTACAAAACCTCTACCTTACAGCTCTGTTGCTTTCAGTTCCCTTGATTGTCAGGCTTAATAACTTGTCTTCCCCTGTTAGAAACATTTTGCTAGCTTCCCATAAATCTTCCACTAGAAGACTGTCACTCAGCAAATGGAAAATATTTTCTTTATGGGCACGTGATAACAAACTGGATCCTTTATCAACTTCAAAGAGATTTTGAAGTTCTTGGCTGTGCTCTTTGAACAAGAAGCTTCCTCTTCAACTATCAGGGTTCTGCTTGCTACCATTTCAAATTTCCATAATGGTTTTGAAGGACAGTCTTTAATTTCACATAGGTTGTGCAAGGCCTTTCTAAAGAGAACTTTAAGGTTAAAGCCACCTTACAAGAAGCCTCTCGTTCCATGGGATCTTACTACACTTTTGCAATCCTTGACCCCTCTGAGCCGGCTGATGCCTGTAATCTGAAGTTTCTTTCGTGGAAAACCATTTTCCTAATAGCTATTACATCCAATAGAAGGATTTCAGAGATTCTTCCTTTGTCTTCAGAACCACCAATCTTAATTTTTCATAAGGAGAGGGTATCACTGAGAACCAACCTTTCCTTTCTTCCAAAGGTCTGAGAATAACATTAATCAACCCATTGAGTTACCAGTGTTCTTCTCTAATTTTTCTAACAAAGGGGAATACTACTTACATTTATTGGATGTACACAGACAATTGCATTTTTTACCTTGACAGAACAAAAGATTTCATAAAGTTGAACCAGTTATTTGTTTTCTTTTCCATTTTCTAAAAGTACATTATCTAAGTGGCTGAGATTGCATTATCTTTGTCTACAACAGGAAAAATCTCACATTGGCAGCTCCAGTTAGCGCACACTCCACCAGAGCTGTGGCCACGTCCGAAGCTTCCTTGGATGACATTTGTGCAGCAGTGACATGGGTGTCTCCTCATACCTTTATTACTCATTATAAAGTGGATATGGTATCCAAGGGAGAGTGTCATTTGGTTCTGTGGTATTGAGGAATATCCTCCCGTAAGGCCTCCCAAGATTCAAGGTAGCTGGGGAATCTGTCCCATCAGTCAAGGATAAATGAAGATTGACAACATCAGGTAAAGAAGTTACATGCTCTCCATAATGTTCCATCGGTGTTGTCTATCTTCATTTATCCTTGTCACCCCGCTCTCCATCCACCTCCTTCAGACTTCTTGAGGATCTGACCACAGTCATGGCTTTTGCTTCCTCCTTGTATGACCTTGGACAAAACCTCTTTAATGGTTATGTCATTACCGTTACCTAATTTGTTATAGCTGCAAACTCGATCTAAGGTATTTAGAGAGAGGCATTCTGAGTAGGAACTTGGCTCGGGAGTTTTTCGGCTTGCGCAAGCTGCTGTAATGGCCGAGCCAGTTCTGGCAACACAGATGAAACATTATGGTGAGTACATAACTTCTTTTCTCTGACAGATAAGTCCGCACTGGGTAATCTCTCAACCCAGAAATAATTGCCTTTTTGCTTTAGCCTTCAGAATTCTGAGTTACTGGATATATATAATGTGAAATGTATGCTTTGTCGTATAGACAGTCTGAAGGAATTAGCTTCCAGTCTTCCTGCAGAAGAAAGCTCTTTTTTAAACCTGTCAGCTCTACCCTTTATCAGGTATCAGAAAAATGCCTTGCAATGTCTATGATTTTGCAGTTACTGTGTGGG
Organism: Protopterus annectens; assembly: GCF_019279795.1. Lineage (NCBI taxonomy): Eukaryota > Metazoa > Chordata > Ceratodontiformes > Protopteridae > Protopterus > Protopterus annectens. Next base: position 477,629,176 of record NC_056743.1, read on the forward strand.
GACAATGTTACTGGTACCAAACGTTTGCTGTTGAATTGAAGTCTTAAGTCTTCAGCTTTAGATGTATTGTTTGGTTCTTCTGCTGTACATGTCCTCAAGCAATATGATGAAAGAGAGAAATTAATTCAAGGAGTTTCTAAGATATTTCATCTATGCCAGTAGAAATCTTATTGGCTTCCCTTTCACACAAAAAAGCCCAATAAACAAAATCATTCTTTTTTTCTGGCAAACAAAATGCAAAAGAGATGGCCAAAGGGTAGCAACATTTAAAAAAGGAGTCTTTTCAAAAAAAAAAGGGACAGCTCAGCAGTACAGAATGACTATGCCAGAATTCCATACCATTTTCCCTTTACCCTTGCCAATATATTTTCAAATCTTTTTTAAACACCTTTATTGAATTATCACTCGGACAAGGTGATCCGCTGTATCCGACTAACCCGGAAGAAAAAAAGAGAAGAAGAAGAAGAAGATTGAATTATCACTTGTGACATAGACAGATTTACATTTATATAAAAGTAATCAAACTGTATTAACAAGTTCACGTTTGCAAACATTATACTTCACATATGTTGCTATATATTGTATAACCTAAAACAACATTACATAAAAGTATTCAATTCCTGTCCTTTTTTAAACAAGAAACATCTTTATTATACCATCACTAATGACATAGGCAGTCATACATTTATATAAATAAAAACAAACTACACCAACACAAGCTTAGTTGCAAGCATTTTGCATCACAAACCATACTGACACAGTCCTAGTTGCAAACATTATGCATCACTTATAATCTACCCAGTCATTTTCCGTCAAAAATTACATAGCTCATTTAAGTCCTGCCTTCTTTTAAACTTCATTCCTTCCCTGTATGCATTGTTCCCACAATTCCCATTTTTTCCTGTGTAGTTTGCTTCTACTTTTTTCTAAAGATCTCAGTTCCAGTTTTATCTCTGTTACTATATTCACGATTTCCAGTATAGTTGGTTTAGATTTTGATTTCTAGTTTCTAGTAATTGCTTTTTTTGGCAGTCACCTTACTTAAGACACAGCAAGGCCTTTACCATATCTAGGCAATTCCAATTCTGTATCATAGCTTAGAAACAATCATATCCTTTGTCACACCAATCTGCCCACCCAGCATCTCTGATAGTGCATCCCACAGGGAATCCTTAAAGTCCACCAATTCACTGCACTCCCAGAAAATGTTTCCAATTACCTCTTTATTCCCTGTCGCACCTCTAACATTTGCCATTGACCCGAGTCAAAATTCTTTGGAGTCGTCTTTGGGTATAAAAATATCCATGTAAACATTTCCAAGCAAAAATCCAAAGTCTTCTAGATTTTGTTGCATATTTAGGAGACATGCATATATCCTCCCATTGTTTCTTTGTGAATTGCTTACCCAATCTCTGTTCCTCCGATTGATTCTTATAGTTGTCATGTAGTATTTTATATGCTCTACTAATTATTCCTTTTTTAATGGTAGCATCTGTTCTAGATTCTACTAAAAACTCTACCTGTGCTGGTCTTTTATTTAGAACCCTCTGTTAATATTTCTTCAAATCTGTCCTAAAAACTGGGCCTCGTTCCTCTTTGGCAAAACATTGTTTCGGACTCCTAGGTGTTACAAGAGGTGCAGGAGGGTTACAGATAGCACTGGATACAAAAACCTCCTTTCAAAGAGTACCTCCCCACCCACAGAACCAAACACTATTTTTTTCCCTCAGATTCTTCAGTCGTTGCACACCCAGGAAGTCATGGAACCAGTGCCTTTAAGTCAAAGGGGGCAAAGGCTTCCACTCCCAGTCGTTTCTGGTACAAAAGAAAGAAGCCTTTTAGAGACCAGTAATAGATCTTTCATTTCTAAATATGCACATGGAGATTAAACATTTCAAAATGTTGACCTTACAGAACCTGTTACCTCTGATTCGTCACATTATTTACTTGGTAGCTCTATACCTAAAGATGCATACTACCACATTCCCATAGTCATAGGCATCAGTACATTTCTAGGGTTCTCAGTTTCTGAGTCACATTACAAGTTTTGTGCATTATCCTTTGGTTTATGTACAGCTCTAAAGTTATTCACAAAATGTCTGGCCCCAGTCATAGCTTATTACAGACTGAATGATATTCACGTCTTCTTTATTTAAATAATTTGCTTATCTTTGCAGTCTTTCTCCAGATGTCAAGAGTCATTAACGTGTTATGTCTCTCACGACTGATATGGGCTTCCAGACCAATATTGCAAAATCCTCCTTGACTCGGTCCTATGGGATTGAGTTTGGAATGATTACAGATTCTTCTCTTCAGAAGGCCTTTTTAACAAAAAATAAGCTGGATCTTTATTTGGATTTTTTCCTGAACTTTTGTAATCAGCCTCAAACATCTGCAGGAGAATTTCTCAGGATCCTAGGGTTCATGGCTTCTATGATTCTCAAGATACCGCATGATAGCTGTAGCCAGTTTACCCATGAGAAAGGTACAATGATTTCTAGACAAACATAGGAATCCAGCATTTGTATTCTCTGAAATATCAGTTTGGGGTTTTATAAAAAGGAAACTGCATTAGTACAGACAACAGTTTCATTTGAACCCAGGTCTCCTCTTCTGTCGTCAAACCCCAAACCAATCTGTCACCACTGACGCATCAGATTCTGCTTGGAGAGTACTCTCCAGAGGGCGTAAAAGTGCAGACCCTCTGAAACTGTTCAGACAGATCAAAGCACATCAGCTTACAAGAGATGGCAGTGATTCATGCCTTTGAAGTCTCTCTCACGTTAGGCTCCCAGGACCTTCAACTAGAAGGTTGTGCCCCCCCCCCCCCCCCGTGCAAGCTGGCGCAGTGATGGCTTGGGAGTTAGCTCTTCAGGATTCCTTAACTCTACAAGCGTCTTACATTATGTCAGAGCAAAACATAGTGGCAGACAAGCTGCGGAGGACCAGGACAGGCCCTCACAAGTGGAAATTGAATGTAGAGGTCTTCCATGAGTCAGTCCAGTTGTGAGGAAAATCTCAAATAGATGGATCAATTCCTTTCAGACAACTAAAGTTTTGTTCTGGATTCCTTGCAAACAAGTATAGAAAATAGATGCATTTTCATTCCCTTGAAAGGGAAAGTTTCTTTATGCATTCCCACCCTGTCCACTGATATCCAGGGTAATTCTGAAGACTTAGAAGGCTACCCCAAATATCATTGTGGTGACCCCCTTTTGGCACAGGCAACATTGGTTCTGCCTTCTTATGAAATTGGCCGAAGACAATTACTATAAGCTTAATCACAGACAGGGTCTACTCACACTAGGCAGGGGAAATTTTATACACCCCAGAACCAATCAACATCAACTGATTGTCTAGATAGTTCAGTTTTAGTACTTTTTGGACAGTTTTTCATGAGGAAGTGCAGCAGGTACTGAAGAAGGTAAGTAAGGCTGCTACTAGAAAATATGTTGATAAGTGGAAGTGATTATATAGTTCATATGTAATCAACAACCATGAGCCCATCAGGAATTTTTTTTTTTTACCACTGGTGCTCAAATATTTGTGATAGTTTTTCTCTGGCCACAGTTATTCCTCAATATAGGTTCCTTTCGTGGCCATTTCAACATATTGGTCCATGGATGATCCTTTCTCTTCTCTGTGGTAAAACAGTTTCTGAAAGGAGTTTTATACCTGAGGTGACCTAGTAAACAGGTTGTGCTTCCTTGTGGTGTCAACTTTGTGCTGGACAAATTGACTGTCACATTTTGAATCTGTGTACCAAGTTGATTTAGGTTCTTGACTTTGAAGACTGTACTCCTCATTGTACTAACATCTGCAAGCAGAGTATACGAGTTGCAAGCTGTCATAGTGGGTGAGCCCTATCTGATTTTCCACAGGGATAGGTTCACTTTAAGAATAAATCCATCATTTATGCTTAGTGGTTTCAGTGTTTACTTTGAATCAAGCCAGCAGCCAGGGATAAAGGATTCTGCATTCTCTGGACATGCATAAGCAGTTCAGGTGCTGTCTTGACATAACTAAGCCCCTTAGAAAAGCTGATCAGCCTTTTATTTCTTATCAAGAGGCAAAAAGGAGGCATCTACTGTCTGAACAGACAGTTTCAAGGAAGTTGTCCTCAGTGATTGTTTTATTCCCACCATGGCAGGTCCATTTCAAGCAATGTCACGGCACATGCAACTAGAGCATTTTCTCCTTTGGTAGCATACTGGAAAGGGGTGGACTCTGAAAGCATTCTTCATGGTCCACTGTACATACTTTTACAAAGCATTACAAGCTAGATTCCTTTTCTAGGTCCCGGTCAAATTTTGTTTGGGCCATTCCCCAGGGAATCCTGGATCCATTTCCTTCCTCTTCACAGGCTTGATATGCCTTTGTAATCACCCCATGTTGTGTTAAGGGCTACTTCAGGAGTGGGAATGCTGAACATAGTGCAGTTTTGTAAGTTCACTTACCCATAACAGTAGGTGTTCGAATTCCTCACTGTTGCAGTAGCTGCACCCACCTTCCATCACCCTAGCCTTGTATAAAGTTTTAGTTGGGATATAAAGTATGATTGCGTTTCTTTCCACTTTGTTTTATTGTTGGTTGGTTGGTTGAGGATTGTTGGGCTCTTCTCTCATTGTATGTGCAAGAAAGTCCAGAAGAAAGCTTCTGTGCTGATTTCCCCTGTCTAAGATTAAGCAATCAGCAATCAGAGTGAAGGAGTTGGGAGGTGGGACCAGAGCCTTTTGAAGCTGGCTGGTTGTCATTTCCTATGCATAAAACTGCCCATATAGCCTAAGGGCAACTCCAGCATTGAGGAATCTGAACATCTACTGGTATGGGTAAGTGCAACTTAAACAATTGTACTATCTTTGAGACAACCTGGGTCTGAACACTACTGTCATTCTTGGCCAAAATGGAACATAAAACTTCTCTCTCAGTATATTGTTTCACACATTTTCCTTGCAAACACCTCATCCGTTTCCTTTGGCATGGCTTTCTTGCACAAAACATGTTCAGCCCTTTCCTGTTAGTGGCCACCTTCATCACCTCCTCTATTGTTTGCCGAAAGCCTCAAAATTTATTTCATTGCAACCTGGTCTCACTTGTCTCCCTTGCTATGACTGTTACCTTGGTGATTGAATCTCTGGTCACCAGTCCCTTGTTTCTGTCTGCATTTGATTTTGCTCCTTCATTTCCTGCCTTCATGTTTCCACCTCCATTTACAACACTCACAGCAAACTTTGCTCTGTTTTTGTTGCCTTCCTCACTTTGCTGTACTTCCATCACTTTCTCATCTCTCCCTTTTTCTTCCTACAAGTCTTGTCCAGTGTTCTGTCCCTTCTGCTGTCCTTCCCTTCTATCTGACTGGCTGTCTCATCACTTCCTTATTGCCGGCCTTGTAGATCTTGCTCTGCCATTTCTGGCTTTGTTTCACCTTTGTCACTTAATCACTGCATCTTACACCTATCCTTTAATCTTGGCTTCCTTTTCTCTCTAGTTTTGTTGCTCTATCTCTGCTAACCTTTCTCCTTTTTATGTGCAACCTCAGTTGTTTAGACTCCCGTGCCCTTATTCTGAACCAAGACACCAGCTAAAAGGCATAATTTCCTGGGTTACTTTACTATGTTCCCATAACAGTTGTGTCAGGGCATTCTGTAGGGGGTCCTTAAAACTTGTCAAATTCCCAGAAATTCTGTTCTCTGCTTCCTCTCTCATTCTCTTCAGATATCCAACATATGCTCTCTGCTTGAGAAAAAAATCCTCTGATGTCAACTTGGAGTAAAAGTACCTGTGCAAAGATTTCATGCAGATATCTTGAATCTTTTGGGCTTTGTGTTATACCAGAGTGCCTTAAAGTTTTCTGCCCATTGTACCTTTGCAGTATGCCAGTCTAATCTTTCCTCCCAGTCTTTTCTAATCTCATCTGAATGTTTACTGTAGTTCTCATGTAATATTCTAAAAACTTTGCTAATTGTCTAACATGCAATATTCTATAAACTTTACTGTCATTTTCTTATTAGCATACTCTGTTCTTGGCTCCACTAAAAATCTTAACACGAGCTGGCCTTCTGTTCAGTACACCCCTCTGTTTATTTCTTTGCCTGTATTTTCCCAACACTCCCTAGAAGATAATCTTATAAGATGTAGATAAAACAACTGTTTGGCTTTTTCCCCTTCTAGGTTATTTGCTCCCAGTAATGTGTTTCCTTTGTCACTTTCTTCCAGGTGCTTCCTGTCATGTCATGCCTGTTTGCTGTATCCTTAATTGTATGTTTTGATGTTGGCACAGTCTTTTTTTTTTTCTCCATCACTGGCTTAGTGTTTTAATGTTATCTGTCCCCTTTTAGTACTCTAATTATTTTATTCTCCATAGTGGCATGCTTCCAAATCACTAACCTCTCTACATCCCCATACTTCCATCTTGAGCCATCACAGTCTTTCATTTTGATCTATATTCTTCTATTTGTGCTATATATAAAAGTTTCAGTTGCATAGTTTTAAAATATCATTTCAAGTCTGGTAGCCCTAACCACCACCCCCCATTCAATCAGAATAGTCAACTTATCTGACTTTAAACTTGCCCTCTTCCCTTCCCAGATAAATTCCTTTGACGCTCTAATTTTCTTCCACAACTTTTCCTTTGACTGATAAAATTATGTTTGGCCTTTGTACAGGATGAAAGGAAGTAAAAGCATTTTGCTGCCTGTATCCAGAGGTGTAGCTAATGCCACGGTGGTACGGCAGTAGCGTTGTTACCTCACAGCAAGAGGTTCTCCCGTTCAATTCTTGGCTTGGCTTGGGAGTGCCTACTGTGTGGAGTCTGCATGTCCTCCCCGCTGTTGGGTAGCGTTCGAAAGACATGCGTGCGTAAATGGGCGTACCTTCGTTGAAGGCTGGGCATCGAGCTGGCTCCTCAGTGTTACGTAAAAAATCTACTGCCAGTCATTAGCGGACTGGAGTTATGCTGTGGCGACCCCTTACCGGGAAAAAGCCGAAAGACAAAACAAATCCAGAGGTGTAGCTAGAGCAGGGTAAAGAGGGCAGCTGTCCAGGGAACAAGGTGTTAAGGAGTTGGCAGGTTAGGAGAGAGAGAGTGCAGTAGTTTTGTAGCACGACACTTGCTACTTTTGTATCAAGCTGTTTGCTACAAGAGCATTTTATTCTGGTCCTCAACTTGTAGTTGTGGGGTGCCATTTTGTGGAACTGCACATGATGCCAGAATGCCAGAACACTTGGCTATTCTTCAGTCTGCATAATATTTTCCATGCCCCTTACCAATCATTTCCTGTGTCTTAGTTTTTAATAATAATGTGCTTATTCTCTTTCAGCATATATTTAGCTGTCAGAAGAGAACCCTTTCTAATTCATTCAGCTATTTCATCTTTTCATGTCCCCATAAATATGGGTATTGTTGAACTAGTTAATGTATATGCACATCATTTATTATTATAGCCTGTGGTTTAGCTTTATTTATTTTACATCATCAAATGGCAACTTTTAAAATATCCCACATCACCCTATTGCCATATTCAGGATTTGTCAGGTACAGAACAATATCCACGAACAGAACTATTTCTTGACAGACACACCTATTTGTGAATCTTGTTTTATAATCATCTCTGGGTCACTGCTGGACAGAGGCACAACAAACTAATGGGCACAGTATTTTTTTTATAATAAGGGGGGGTATAAGTAAGCCACAAAATTTTATAAAATACGCAGGGGGCAGCAGAGGGTAGATAGATGAACCTATGAACCTATAACTAAATGCTCCAAGTGTATCACAATTAGGAGAGGGGAAAGAGAGCAGCCCCTACCTGGTTCCTCTATTTAAACTCAAGTTGTCAGAATGGACACCTCCCCATTTTAGTTTTACCTCTGTGATCCATCATATATTCTCCTTATGAACTGTGTTGTACTATTTGGGAATGCTAATATTAACATTACCCTACTCGTGAATTCCCAGAAAACCCTAGCTAGCACTTTCTCTGCATTCAAATTAATCAACAGTAGTGAATTTTTTTATATTCCTGTTCTGTGTGAGTCATCATTGTTCTTAATGTTTTCAGATGTTTATATTCCTTCCACAAAACTACAGTGATCAGTATCCGTCAACCTTGGTAACATTGTGGCGTTCTATTAGATAATATAGACATAAATAGTTTGTAATTGTGGATTGTTATAGAAATGTGTCATTTTGATGCTGGGTTTGCAAGTTTATTGCCCTTACTAACACCACTGCATTCACATTCACATTATTATACAGTGCCTTACAAATTTTCAGCAGCTTCTTCTCAGTTTCCAGATTTCTACATGAATTGCATCTATTTCTGGAGATTTCCCTTTTGCTTTGTTATACATCACAGTTTTTATTTCTCCTTTCTTTATGTTCATTATTTAACTTCCTCTTCAACAAGATTTGGAATAGCTAGACTTTTCAAAAAAAAGAAAAAATCTCTCCTTGATTTTCCCTCTACTCCATTCTGTATATATTTCCATATTCTGAAAATGTCTCGATTATCTCATCAGGATCCTTGTTTAATAACCTTCCTATCATAGGGTTCCTAGGTTTAGTCACAGCTCTTTCCACCTTCTGTTGCCTATGTTTTCATACTAAGAATTTCTGTGCTCTCTGATTATTATAAACAAAACAATTATATAACAGCTATTTCCTAAACTAATGCATATTGCCCACATTTTTGCTTGTTTTCCTCTTAACACTGTGCAGTTGCTCCTCCTCTTGACCTGCAAAACTCCATTTCCTTAGTAACATTTTAACTTTTGCCATCTTTCTAAATATTTTTTTTCTCCTACACCCCTCCCCCCCCATTTCCACTATATTTTAAAGTCCATCTAGATTTTATCCCATCCATTAGCTTGCCTTTCAGAAGCCATTTTATTCTGCCATAGTAACTTGGATTGTACGTATTTACCCTGTCCTTAAATCTCCCTTTGTTAATAATTGTGTAGAGGAAATGCCAATACTTTTTTTTTTAGTTCCTTGTATTTTTATCTTAGCTCTTGTAAGTGTATGGTCAGATCCCTTTTTGGATGAGTTTCAGTTCTGTCAACCAAATATACATGCTTTAGTGATATGTAGTTGTTATCCAGCCTCATTTACTGTATCTTGGGAAGTAATATGTGAACTCTGAAGTGCTGCTTCTGAAATAATTTCCTGTTTATTAAATACCTTTGTATACCTTTTTGGGGTTTTGTAATTTACCTTCTGTAGTTATAGTTATTCTTCTAGGGCTTCGACATATCCTCTTTGCTACAAATGGAGTTCCAGTCACCATCTATAAATAAAATACCCTGCTGAAAACATTATTTCTCCCTAAATTCTTAGACTCTCTATAATTGCAGTTTTAGATGAGGAATGTAGATGCATGCTAAAGTTAACTTTTTCCCCTGACGGTATCTACTCACTGCCACAAATCTCCCATTATTTTCCTTATACCGCAACTGGATCTTCTTAGTATGACAGTAGTTCTTTCATTTGTCACTAGTATTCTGCCAAATATCCACACTGAAATCCTGCTTTTGTTAAAGTCTTATGTTTTTTTTCAATTCTAACACATTTGCAACATGACAAATTACACCTTGTAGTTCATAACATAGTTCAATACTATTAGTTTTTATTTTTCTTTAAAGCCATTTGTATTCCATATTAAAATTGATAAGGCAGCCATTCTGTCATTTTGAGGTTTGTCATTTGTCATGCATGTTTCTTCTTCCTAGCAACTTATGCATATCCTTGTACCACTTGAATAATAGCACACTTAGTCAATTCTGCACATTTGTGTGTCTGCTTTTTTCCCCCTTTTCCAAACCGTTCAAATCATCGTACCATCCTTCACCCTTTAATACAATATGGTATAATATAATGTAATCTATATTTATAGTTGTGTGTGGTTTATGCAAAAAGGATGTTACCCCTGAAGTTTCTCTTTTAGATCATTGCCCACTTGGACTGGCATTATTTAACCTAAGGGTCTCCATACAGAGACACATATACCATTGCTTGCCCATAAATGTGCTACAAGTTTAATCCGTGTGTATTGTCATTCATTAACTTAGTTCTGTTTGGGGAGAAAAATACAAGCTCTTTTTAGAAAATTCACCAACTAACCTTGAGAAAACAAAGCAATTTTGTATCATTCTCCTTAGTAAGTAAGCTAAGGCTGATGGGGAGATGCTCAATTTTAGCACTATTAATTTTCCATTTTTTTGTAACCCTCCATTCTCTCAAAACTATTTTTCATTGATCTTCTAAACATTAATTGGCATCTTTCTAACAGAGCCACTGAAAAGGTGACAGAGTGGGGTATCTGCAATAATCATAATGCTGTCTTCCTTATCTGGAGTGCATCAATTCAACAGTTGTCATTTACAATTAGATAAACCCCTGTGTCTGACTCTGTTTTCTCCTTATGAAGACATTTCCTTATAGGAGATGCCAGCTGATGTTCACAAAATTGTTTGACATACTTTCACTTTTTGTTTCATGTTTTAGCCAATTTAACTTGAAAATTTAAGAAAAATAGTACCCTTGGCTTACTCTGTATTCTTTAGCCTAGTCTTCATACCTTATGCATATAAAAAAATGCTGTGATTAACCTTTACATTTTTGTAAACAGAGTCGTACATACTTGTAGTCCATCTACCAATAGCTAGAAGTTTTATGTTAGTATTCAAATCAGTTAGCCCTTAAGTAACAAGTTCTTTCTATGTACTGTGCATTGCTATGTTTATAACTTTAGCATTTACATTTAGAAACAGGATTTCTCCTACTATATTATGTTTTACAATAATGTTAAAGTAATGGAAAATATATTGAGAAGTTGAAGAAGTGTTGTACTTATTTTTCTCCATTCATTTCTTTCATGGATAGCCATAGCCAAGTGGGATTCATTTGTTATGCTTTCCCCGCCATTTCAAAATAAACAGTATGCAAAAGGTTTAATGCCGCAAAGTTTGACTACTTTCCAAGTTCACTTTGTCAGTCTTATTCATAATCCACAACTTCTTAATATGCCAACTTTTGGTTCACATCCCAGCTTCTCATGACTGATTAAGTCTTCTTCCAGTTCCCCACCTTGTCCCAGCACTGGTAACTAGTTCAGATCCAAGCTTCTCATACGTGGGTGTGTCTGTCTGTCTCTCGAGTATTTTCTTTTAAAACAAGGGAAGGGATTTCACTGGCACAATCTTTCACTCTCGTGCTTGTACAGAATTAAAAAGCATTTTCTTTTACCCTGATGACTGGAATTCCATTGACTTAACTTTTATCTCCTCCAAAGTCTGACCAGCTTCTGTATTTGCTTTTGACCCACCTTTAAAAAAATATTCTAAAGACTGCTGGGTGCAGCAGTTTAAATCTTACCCCAGCCTCATAACTCATCATGTCTGGAATAAACGTGCTCCTTTTTTGTGTAGTATAAAGTGAGTAATCACTTTCTAAAAACATCCTGGTGTCTTCAGTGATCAGCATCTTTCCTTTTTGCCGTAGTTTTCTTGGAAGCATACCCTTCTGCTGGTTTGACTGCATTTGGCACATGATGCCACTCGACTGCTTTCTAGAGGCTGAATTTAGCGCAAAGACATAATGCAACCTTTTGACTAACAAAGTCTTCTGTGGGGAACACCAGTCTGGTTATTTATACTTTCATAAAATGAATATTGTCCACACCTTCTAACTTCTTTGATACTGCAGCGAACTTCAGGTTTTCGGTTTGTACTCTGTCTTCTGTTACTATTTTTTAAACATTTCTTCATTTAGCATCTCAATATCTGTCATTCTGTCCCTCTTTTCTTTTTAACTTCTTAAAACTTGACAGTTCATCAAATTAGTTAACTACTTGTATTTTTTCTAACCATTTATCATTCATTCATTCTTATACATTCTTCCCAAGTCTCACTTATTTAAGTACTACTGAGTGAGTGCATCTAGTCTGTTTTTTTTTTTTTTCGTGATTTACTTGAAGTCATCTCCTGCACTGATTTTGCAAGCAAGTCTCCTTCCTACTTGACAGCCATGGAATTCTTTCCATCCACAACTTTCTCTCTTCCTTTTCTAGCTGACTTAAAATTTCCTCTTTTTTTTTCTTTGCTGTAAAGAAAAAGATCTACAAAGTCTCTGTAGCTCTAAATCTCTGTTGCAGTATCAAGTCTGCAAGACACCAGAATATGAATTTCACATCAGTTGTAGTCCACTGGTTTAATAACTAATTAATTCAAATGTCCACAAGTTTAACTTAGAGGAAGAAAAGGCTTTTCTTTTTTGAAGTTGTAGCGCAAGTCATTTCTCAGCTCCTTCCTTCATGTTTATGTGAGAGTACTAATTGAGAATTTTTAAGTCTTTATTTCAGAAACTGGGTAATGAGCACACCACATTTCAGTAAATGCGTGAACCGAGTTTATTATTCTTGCAATACCGATGCTTATAGTAATAGTCCACACTGTGAGTACAGTCATCTTCTACAATAGAGCAGTTTGTAATTTGCGTCCTGAGTGGCTTGTGGGCGTGCAGACACAATAATGCTATAAACTGCACAGTGCTCTCATGTTGAGAATCCTCAAAGTACTCTCATGATACATATGCACAGTTACTCTAAAGAGTGCAAAAGTACTTCTTTGTTGTGCAGTCTCAGTACAAATATCCTTCTCTTCCTTGAACATATTTTGCGTGATTTATAACAGGGCTATATAGTCAGCATTGCTGTGAATCTTTTATGTAATGCAATCCAGTCCCCTCCCCAGGTGCTTCATCCACAGTGAGTAATGTATGGTCTGCATTGCTGTGCATCCTGTAAGTCGACCACCCCTCACTGAGCACTTCTTGCACTGTTCCTAAGAGAAGAATGCACAGTGATTCAGTGTTGTGCACCATAGTTGTTGGTACCTCTTATGTCCTTTATTTCCATGTGATTATCAATCCTCACGCATCCCATTTAAATTAATATACTATTGAAATGCTGCTTATTGTGTTCATTTTATTTATTATTTTATTTTCAGTTTGATTACCAGGGAAGTCCACTGGGCCCAGAGTGCCCATTTTTAGTGGAGGCCCGGGGAGAAAAGCTCCATGAAACAGATTATAATAAAGACAGCAGCCCAATAAAAATAAAAGTACAAGTACAAATACATATCAAATAATACAAAGCGTGAGCAATATTGCCCATAGTGGAAAAATATTGTGCAGATACATTTTAACTAAGTCACACAGTTAAAGTCAAAAGTTATTTACAGTGTGTGAGAAATCTTATGGGAATTAGCTGTAGAAGGTTGCAGCCAGCTTATAAGGTGCTTAGGAACTCAGGAGGATACCCTCCCAGGGGCTTTTGTTAAAGAGCTCTAGGTAGGGAGAATACATTTAAATTTCCATTTGAAGGAGAGGTAGGTGTAAAGCTGAGTTTTGAAGTTGCTTGTGTTTGACATTGTCCGTGGTGTGGAAGGGAGAGAGTTCCATTTCTTACCTAAGGAGAAGGAGAGGAGTTGTCCAGCAGGACATTTAGGTTTGTGGATTGTAATTAAGTTTTGGTGTTCAGATCTAAGAGTTCTGTTTGGGGTGAATGGGGGAAGGATATTAGAGTGGGGCATTTGGTTGGATTAAATATTAGTCTGTGCGCTTTAGTGAGCTGGATGAAGTCCAGGCAATTTGTGAATTCTAACCAATTGAGGGATTGGAGGGTAACACAGTGATGAGTGGAATGTTTGGCTTTGGTGGCAAATTTATAAATTTTGCTATAACAGCTTTCAAGTTTGGAAGTGATGGAAGAGGATAGGTTAGTTAGTAGTGGGGCGTCGTACAGAAGGGAGAGAAGGAGGTAAGAGGAGACCAGAGTATGCCTGGTAGAAGTAGAGAGGAAGTGGTTATTCCTGTATAGCATACCTAGTTTTTGATGGATTTTCTCTATATGTTGCTGAATATGGATGTTGAACGTGAGGTGTTCGTCTATAGTTACACAGTGTAGTTTGGTAAAGGGAACAACTTTGATCGGAGAGTTGCTTTGGCTAAGGACTTGGAAGGAATTTTTATCAAAAGAGAAAGATTTTGAGGGTGTGAATAGTAGTATTTTTAGATTTGTTAGCATTGAGAGAAAGGTGATTTTGGCGCATCCAGATCTTAGTAGTTGAAGGCAGTCTGAGTTTTAGATAGGAGTTCAGGTTGGTTGGAAGCAGAGCATACCAGTGTAGAGTCATCTGCATATTGGATGTCTTTGGCATTAGGAATAGTAGAGAGAAACGTATTGATAAAGATATTAAACAGCATTGGTTCGAGGATGGACCCCTGTGGTACTTCGGTAGGGATGGGTAAGAAATGTGAGGTGCCTTTTTTCTATTTCACATCCTGAGATCTATCTGACAGTTTGAGAACCAGGAAAGTGTTTTTTGGGAGAGATTTAGGTTTAACAGGTGACTTAGAAGGTGCTTATGGGAAACAGTATTGAATGCTTTAGAGAGATCTTGGAGCACTGTGGATACTAAGTTCCCAGAATCTCGTGCCTGATTGACAGTTTCTAAGAATGAGAGTAGAGCTTTTATGGTGCTATGTCCTGGTCAGTAGCCATGTTTGGTAGGGGTAAGAAGTTGTTTTTTAGTCAGAAAAGGCATAAGTTGGAGGTGGATGCATTTTTCTAGGATTTTGGAGATTGCAGAGAGAAAAGCTGTAGGGCGGACACTTGAAATGTTAGTATTTTTGCCTCACTTGTGGAGAGGAAGAATAAAGACGGAACACCAGAGTTAAGGGACATAGGATTCCATTATGGATCTATTAATTAGGACAGTAATTGGGAGAGCTATATCATCGGCAGCAGACTTGAAAAAAGGAAGAGGGGATGTTGTCAGGTGCATTGGAGCAGAGTTTAAGTTTGGATAGAAGTCTTTTATTTAGTTAGTGGAGACAGGTTTAAGTTCAAACATTGGGAGAAAACTATTTGGAGACATAGATGAGGTGGAATGTAGGAGAGATGGGTCGTTGTTGGGAAAAGTTTTTGTAGGTTGGATATTGACTCTATAAAGAAAGAGTTGAATAGTGAGGCTAATTCGAGGTCAGATTTACTTGGGTCCGGACAGGGGTTATTCTTGGAGCCTGGGTTGAGGAGTGTGTTTATGGAGTTCCAAAAAAGACTAGGGTTTTGGGGATGTTTGGACTGGAGCTTAGTGTAGTAAGATTTTTTGTCTTTGAAGATTTGTTTTTTTGCAAAGTTATGGAGCTGTCTAAATTGGAGAAGGGTTTCGGGAAGTTTATTCTTTTGGTAAAGCTTCCAGGATTTCTTTCTTTGATAATTTGCTTTGTTTCTTTGGTTAGCCAAGGGGCAGTAATAGTTTTTAATTCTTATTTTCCTTGGTGGAGCTAGTGAATTTAGAGCATGTAGGAAATTAGAATTAAAGTGGTCTATGGCTTTATTGAATGGAAGTGTTTTTAGAATGTTCCAATTCATTTGTTTGAGATAGAGAATATTTTGGGGTCATATTTACTAAGGTTGCGGGTCTGAATATGTTGATGTTGTGAATGGGAAGTGGTTGCACGGTAAATGAAAGCTGGGAGCTGGTCAGTAATAAAGTCAGGGATGGTGCCAGAGTTGGTAATTTTATTTGGATGGGTGACTAAGATCCAGTCGAGAGTAAATCCTGGGGGATTTGTTTTATTAGGTCTGGTGATGGAGAGGGTTACTTGAGTAAAGTTAGAGGTTAATGGACAGGGAGGGTATGGGACTGTTGATTTTATTCCAGTCGATGTTTACACCACCCAGTATACAAGTTTCAAGGTTAATCTCACCTGAGGCCCATTGGAGTATGTCTTCAAGGGTTGAGACGTTATTTCCAGGTGGGATATAAAGGGCGATGATACAGAGGCTGTTGTGATTATTCATTTTTAATAGAACGACTGTTCTGCATTGGCAGTTTAGGAATGGGGTTTGGTAGGGGAATTAAGGTAAGTAGACTGGAATAGATTAATGCAACGCCTCCGCTTTTTTTCTTTGGGTGGTCACATCTAAGAGTGTGAAATCCAGAGGGTAGGATTTCAGAGTCAGAGATGTGGGGTTTGAGCCAAGTTTCAGAGATGGCTGCAATGTCAGGTTGGTTATGACTTAATGCTTTGTTGTTGAGACTCTGGGCATCGAGTGTGAAAAATGTAAGAGTATTGTAGGGAGATGAAAGGTTAGAGGAAGGGTAGGGTATTTATTTGTGGGTGTGTTAGGTCCGGGGTTGGGGTGAATGTTGGCCTCCATTAATGAGCCCCAAAATAATGTATCCAACAGACATTATTATGAGTCGGTAAGGAAAAGTACGTATAACCCCCCCCTTTACATAATGACATTAGCAATTTTGAAAAAGTTTTAATAAAGGAAATAAAGGGTATTTATTACCAAAATAAGCAAAGGTACCTTCATTGTAACCTAAATTCAGAGGAAAGGGTGGCCTTGGATGAAATTAAACACCAGTATTCAGACATTAGAATTATGAAGCCTGATAAAGGGGGTGGAGTCGTACTAATAAATAATTGGTCCTACATTACTAAAATGATGGGACATTTTAAACACACAGGGGGCGATGCACTATTATTTCAAGGAATGAGCTGAATATAGCACACAAAAAGATAGATTTGATTATAAAAGAGAATTTATTGCAAGGTTTAATTGATGATAAATTATATAGGTTTTTTAAGATAGAGAAACCTTTTCTCCCTACTATGTTTGGTATCCCGAAGATACACAAAGACAATATAAATCCATCTTTAAGATCTATTGTGACACTGGATGGCTCCAAAACTCAGCCATTAGCGATATATGTTGACACAAAACTGAAGCCTTTTTATAAATTATACCCACACATTTTAATTGATTCATGGGATTTATTAAATAAAATCAATCAATTACAATATCAAACCCATTACTCATTTCTTACTGTTGATGTAAAAGACTTATTCTCTGTGATTCCACACAATATAGGTTTAGAGTGGTTTGAATGTATGTTAACGGAATTCAAATTTCTTAATGACTGTGAATTTAGACTAGTATTAGAGAACACTGAGTTGGTGCTTAAAAATAATTTTATTTATTTCCAGGGAGATATTTTTCACCAGTTGGATGGTGTGGCGATGGGGGCAGCTTGTGCCCCCATTTTTGCCAATATAGTTATGTTATATTGGGAGTTACATTTTGTTTTCAACTCTGCATTTGTGGATTATATTGTGAAATATTTTCGTTTTTTGGACGACATACTGATAGTATGGAAAGGTTCACATGATGATGTTCCTAAGGTTATGGAATATTTCAACAATTCTACTCCGTTTCTTAGTTTCACACATGAATTTAATATGGAGGAGACGCACTATCTAGATGTAGCTATTTCAAAAGATAATTTAAATGAAAAATGTGCAGAGGATTTATAGAAAGGCCGGTTTTTCTAATTTCTATTTACACTACAATAGTAACCACCCTCCATTGCAGAAGAAGAACATTATAAAAGGACAAACGGTCAGGGTGGCTAGGATGACATCTAATTATACTGATTTCATCAATGAAATGGAATACGTGCATAAATTATTTTTGGAGAGAGGATACCCCGACTCTCTAATAAATTCTCTAAAGGAGGAGGTGATTAAGGGATGGAGGACAAAATTTGTACCCTTATTGAATTCATGTTGTAATATGGAGAATATTGTTTTAAATAACATTGGTGAGGGTCAAAACGGGGAGACCTACGTAAAGAAGGATGTCACTCCCTTTCTAGTTATAACATAAAACTCTGATACTAATCTGATAAGAAGGGCTATTGATAAGACATGGGATATGCTCAACAAGATAGAAGTATTTAATAGGCACTTGTGTTATAGTTTTAGAAGGGGTCTTAATCTCAGAAATATTTTTGAGAAGACTAGACAGGAGGACAAGAAAGAATTGAACAAGAAAAAGGGAACTTTTCATTGTGGAGGATGTTCCCAATGTACATTTGTAGCTAACAAGGGTGATTTATCATTACCTACTAATCCAGCAATTCTCAAGAGTAATCAATATTATACTTGTTATACACAAGGGATTGTATATTTAGCCTAATGTACTTTCTGTTGGGCCTACTACATAGGGAAGACAGAAAGACATTTACGACAGAGGATTTACAAACATATGTATGATGTTAACAGGAAAAGGGATACTAATGCACTTTATAGACATACCTTGTTATGCATAGAAGCCAACTTTAAATTTTGGATTTTGGAAATGCTACCTAGGGATAGTAGAGGGGGAGATTGGGAAAACAAGTTGTGTTTTAGAGAGTTAATTAGGCAATTGTGTTTGGATTCCAATACACCCCCTGGGATGAACGATCATGTATCACTTTTACCATCCCTAAGATTAAGGGCTAATAAAGTAAAAAATAATAAAGTAAAAAACAAAATAACAAAATAATTCAAGAACATACATTAGAAACTGAGAACTTTATTAATATTGTTTGGTTTTAAGTTTTTAGTTTGTTTATTCTGGAACATGAAGTAATTGTTTATTTATTTATTTTACTCGTGTTTATTCATATTTCTTGTATTTTAAGACACAGGTACCAGTACAGTATCCACTATCATCATCACATACCATAGTTTTCAACATTATACATATTTACATTTAATACTATTTTTAACATTTTTTTAATATATATTTATGTACATATTCACATATTTAGGTTTATTTATACACTTAGCGTATTAAGAGACATTATTATCATTATTGTATTATATGCAAGATCTAGCTAGGAATTTTTTATGAATTTTTTATGAATGTATAGAGAGAGATTTGTATATATAGGTGCGTCTTTGTATGCTATGTCTTACAGTGGTATTAATTTTATATACTTTTATGTGTATCATATGCACATTTTATATTTCATGATATATGTATTGGTTTTAATATTTTGCTTCGATACCTTGTACTGTATCTTTAATACAAACCACAGTGATTACTGGGTTAAGGATGTAATTGAAATGAATTGAAGCTAATTTAGTATAAATGTCTGCATACCAGCATTTTTTATTCTGATGAAGTTTCCGGAGTGGAAATGAAAGCGCTTAATCAACCTGATTTCTTTTAAGATTCAATAAATTATTTTACTCCTATCCGGTCGTTGACTGACTAGTTTTTGGTGTGCACTACTACTACGAACTGTTTTTTGTGGGACTGCCTTCATTGGGATCCTGTTCAAGCGGAGGAATTTTGTGTACTTAACCATGCTTTGTTGTTGAGACTCTGGGCATTAAGTGTGAAAAATGTAAGAGTATTGTAGGGGGATGAAAGGTTAGAGGAAGGGGAGGGTATTTGTTATTTGTGGGTGTGTTAGGTCCGGGGTTGGGGTGAATC
This sequence comes from Protopterus annectens, assembly GCF_019279795.1. Taxonomy (NCBI): domain Eukaryota; kingdom Metazoa; phylum Chordata; order Ceratodontiformes; family Protopteridae; genus Protopterus; species Protopterus annectens. The sequence continues at coordinate 477,648,519 of NC_056743.1, forward strand.
TCCAGCTAAGACAAGGTTATTGAAGGAAGTTATTTTAGTGTGTTTTCATTTGGATTTAGGGTATTCTGGATAGTATTTGTTTAAGAGTAAGTGTCTTAGCAGTAGTGGAAATAATTTTAGGATTAAAAAGTGCAGAGGGTTCAGCTGAAGCAGAGAGGAGGAGATGGAAAAGAAATGATTATTTGTGTGCGGGAGGATATGGTTTTGTGTGGAAGTATGGTAAGGAGTAGAGAGTGGAAGCTAATTGGAGGTATAGGAACTGCCATGGTATAAAGTTGTTAGGAGTAGTAGTAGGAGGGAGATGGGAGTTAGGAGTGTTAGGAACAGTAAGGAAAGCATGGTTAGAAAAAAGAAGTTTAGTATGGGAGGATTTGTAGTTTGGGAGAAGAGTTGTCGGGTGAGTGGGGGTAGTGAAAGAGTGATTATTTAATTAGTGATGTATTTAATTACTGTTGGTGAAAGGAGGAGGGATAAAGAGGGGAAGGCTTTGACTGGATGGTTGACTGGTAATCAATGGAGGGGCAAAAGCAGACACCCTGGCTAGGCTTATAAATGCCCTCGGGCAGATAGCCCTAATACCTACCTATGAACCTATGACTGTGGGTGAAACGAGTAAAGAGGGGAAGGCCCTGACTAGATGGCTGTCTTGAGTGGGTGGGGAGTGGTTGGAATAAAAGTAGTAGTAGTGGGGGGCGGGTGAGAATTGGGGGCAAGGTAGGGGAGCGAATTGAGCACGCAGGGCGAACGAAGCGGGTAGAGCCAAGGAGAAAGAAGAAGAAAGCCAGTGAAAAGTTAGAAGTGAAGCTGAGAACTAGCTCAGAGATAAGGAGGCACTGGCATAAGGCACTCTGTGTGTGAAATTAGAAGGATACAGAGGGTTGACACGGGATAGGAGCTGAAAACAGGGCAGTAGCAGTTTAGTAGAATATAGTAAATATTAATAGGGCTAAAACAGGGCTGCGGTGAATTAATAGCAGTTACAGTACTTTTGGCTTGTATTAAAAGATAGATAGTGGTTGAACAATGCCACCTGGTGGCCTAACAGAGTAAGTACAGTGGTAAGCTACAAGCAATCAGAGGAGGGGGAAAGAGCCCAGGAGATTAAAGCGAGATAAAATCCATGGTAGACTGCTAGCGAATGCTCGCAGGGTTAATATACAACAGTGGTAGCTATAGGATCTATTTTTCTTTTACAGTTAAGGTACATACACATTTAAAGTTAGTTCTTCGGGAGGCAGAGTGGTTACAGAACCATTGCAGGATCCCCTTAGGATGAACTTTATAATAATAGCAATAAGAATCACAAACAAAAACAATACCAGGTAGTACTTACATGCGAGCACACTACTGGCGATTCCTGTGAAGCAAGGCAGAAAAGCTAAGTCAAAAGATGATGCCTTTCTACATCAGGTTTTTGATACCTCTGTAATTAAGCACAAGTGGGAGGGAGGTGTGCAGTTTCAAGGTGGGGGAGGGGGGTGGACACAAAGTAATACAAGGTTGTGAGTCAGAAAAACTAGACTAGGCCAGCTGCTAAAAAGAAAACAGGAAAACCAAGCTAAGTCGGTTCCAGGTCAGTGTAGTGCTTTAGCTTCCTAATAACTACAAATCATATGCTACTAATCTAGTACAGTGTGCTGAAAAGGACCACCACTTCTACAGGGAAAAACAATTGAAGTATGGAAGTAAAATAAAATAAAATTAAAATATCATTGTTCTCCACACAAAAAATATGTTTTGGGTTGCCCCCCATATTTTATGACAACCCTATTCCCCTCCACACTTATCAAGCTTGGTATATGTGTAATTTTTTTCTCTTTCTGTTTTAAAACAATATTACAGTCTCATCCGCAAGTCCATAAACCCCTTTTATCATAAACTTTTGCAATGCTCAGTACTTCTTTACATAAAGGTTTCAAATGCCCTTTCAAAGTCTCTTTCCACCTCTGAAGTTGTACATGAATTTTCTTTTTTGTCTCCCTGTTAAATGCTTGTTTCACAAACATTCCATGTGATATTTTTTCTTTTTTCATATTCTCCAAGAACATTTTCCATTAAAAAGATAGTTTCAAATATATCATCACAAAATGCTTCTTTGATAATAAGAATAAATACTCTTACCTCATGTGTTTTTACAGCCAGAAGAGCTAGTAAATTGTCTCACACTTCACACCTGTCCATTTCTTCTTTTTTACTTTAAATCCTTACCGCATACTTCTGTTTTTCATTTTCTTCTGCCTTTTTCTTTTCTGTTACTCCCCTTTTGTCTTTTACTTTCTATACATATGTTTTATTTTCCATGTCATCACTGTTCTTCAGGATTTGTTTGCGTGTCCTCCTTTTGTATTTTGTCTATAATGCCCCCAGGAAACATCTTCATTTTCTGGCTCACTCTTCATCACCATTTCTTTTAAGTAAATCATCTGGCAGCCCTCACGATTGGAGGATTGTGATTGTATATCCATCATTTGCCGACTAGCGCCATCAAAGAAATTTCTTTGAAACGACGACTCAGAATCCTGCATACATTCTTCGGTCTCAATATTTGCTTTCTTTCATTTCTCTCACCATTCCATTATGTCTTCCTTTCTCCATCTGCCTCTGCACCTGGACGAAAACAGGAAGTCGTCATGAAAAATGCCTCACACTTGCAATGACAAGTAGGGGAATTTCCCAACAACCTGGCCAAATTTCCATTAGTGGTATAAATACGACCTAGGTCTCCCCTGAAAAGAGGCCATTAGCCTAGCTGGACTAAACTGGTCAACAAAGGATTAATAAATAAAATAAAAATAGTTATTACAAGCCTCGGTGTGTCTCTCACCATTTTTGGTTTTCTACAAGAATAGTGTCTCTCTTAAAAGTAACCCATCTTATGCATAAAGCTGATACTAAAGATGTCTCTGAATCATTCTGTTCACATTCTTGCATTTTTTCCTAATCCTCAAAATAAAGGTGAAAGAATTTCCCAGTTGAAAGATGTTCATAGACAACTAAGATTTTATTTAGGCAAAAAAGAAATCAGAAAGTCTGATCAATCCATTTCTTGTGAAAGTAAAAAAAAAAGGTCTTCCAATATTCAAACAAACAAACATTTTCCATATGGCTATCCCTTGTCTTGCTTTTTGATACTCCTTTCATGGTAAATCCCTCTTAGAAGGCATCAAAGTGTGCTTTCTACAAGAGCTGTAGCTTCCTTGGGTGCATTTTAAAGGACTGGACACCAGATCTATTCTAGGAGCAGCTTACAAGGTCTTCTATTCACATTTACAAAACATTACAAGATAGATACTTTTTGTAGGGGCAGAACTGGATTTATCAGAACTATTCTTAAAGGGTAACTAGACCATAGTTCATTCTCTCTTAAACCCACCCACTTTTTATAAAGCTTTGGGAATTATCATCACCATTTCTTTAAGTAAATCATGCAGCAACCCTCATGACTGAAGGATTGTAATTGTATATCCATCATTTGCAGACTGTCGCCATCAAACAAATTTCTTTGAAACATCTCCTCAGAATCCTGCACACATTCTTCGGTCTCGATATTTGCTTTCTTTCATTTCTCTCACCATTCCATTATGTCTTCCTTTCTCCATCTGCCTCCCGTTTTTTCCATGCTGCCTCTGCACCTGGATGGAAACAGGAAGTGCTCATGAAAAATGCATCCCACTGGCAATGACAAGTAGGGGAATTTCCCAATAACTTGGCCAGGGTGTCACATGTGTAAGGTGTATGCGGGAAACGTAATGGTGCAGTAAGGTGGGGCAGGTGGGAATTGGGGGATAGAGGATGTTGAAAGGTTTCCTGCCAAGGATAACATACTTTCAGCCAATATGCCAAAGCTTGGGTGCTCTTTCCTCATGTGCCATACATCTGATTTTAGACTTTGGTATGAGGGCTATGTATAAGGGATGTATGGGCACCAAAATCCTCAGTTTTCTTGCCCAAGAAAAAAAAAACAATTGAGGCTAGCTATGCTTGAGACAGTCTAAGGTGTAATAGTGGATATTGTGGGGGATGGTAGGCAAACAGGGGCTCCACTTCAGCCTAAACAGAAAAAGAAGGGGGGGGTGAAGGGAGGTTACATGTACTTCAACAGTGATATGTTCAAACATCTAACCTTATGGTAAGTTCTTACACAACAATACACCTTCATTGTTGGATCACTACTGCAGTAATGCTGACAAATGGGATAATTCCCAAAGCTTTATAAAGAGTGGGTGGGTTTAAGAGAAAATGAACTACGGTCTGGTTACCCTTTAAGAATAGTACTGATAAGTCCAGTTCTGTCCCTACAAAAAGCATCTTTCTTGTAATGTTTTGTAAATGTGAATAGAAGACCTTGTAAGCTGCTCCTAGAATAGATTTGGTGTACAGTCCTTTAAATTGCACCCAAGGAAGCTACAGCTGTTGTAGAAAGCACGCTTCGATGCCTTCTAAGAGGGATTTACCATGAAAGGAGTATCAAAAAAACAAGACAAGGGATAGCCATATAGAAATTGTTTGTTTGAATATTGGAAGACCTTATTTTTAGTTTCACAAGACATGAACTGATCAGACTTTCTGATTTCTTTTTTGTCTAAATAAAATCTTAGTTGTCTGTGAACATCTTGCACGTGGGAAATTGTTTCACACTTAGAGGGTACTAGCAAATGTGCTTTTCTGTTTTTGGATCACATACTATTATGTTTAGTACATAAATTTCTCATTGCTGTGTCTCTGAATCTCAACCATGAAAACTGCAAGAATCTTAGCAGTAGGGAACAAGATTAAATGAGCCAAAATGTTTGGTCACATAAACACCAAAGCTTTTATACTACCGCATATTTATTTTAACTCGGAAGTTAGCAGTGAACCCATAATTACTATTGTGCTATAATACATATTTTCCTACCATTAAAAGAAAAAAATATATGGTATTGGAATTGCATGTAAAAACATCATTTGTCAAGCATAAGTCTAGTTGTCAGCTCTTTTTCTTTTTGTTTTTTTATGTCTCTAGTAAATACCTTCATGCTGAAGAACAGCTGCATATACTTAAGGGTATATAGGTGTAAATGGGTCTAAGTTTTTTAATCGAACAGCCAAATGTTTTAACCTCAAATGATGCATCTAAAAAGGCTAAAACTCAAACACATGAAAAAACCCAGATAAAACTTGGCCTACTGTACAGAAATAATCAATTTCTCTCCCCCTCTACTAGACATACCTTGACCACTACATATCTCCTCCCATCTCTTCTGTATGGTGCTCCTCTGCTTACGAATTTATTATCTACCCTAACCTCCAAACTGGAAGTATGCTACAATAAAATCTCCAAATTCGCTACCAAGGCAAATTCCCTCTCTCATCACTGCACCTCCCTACAAACTTTAAATTGGCGTGACCTCCCCAATCAACTAGACTACCTCCAAATTGTCTCAGCCCACAAATTAATATTTCAAGCCACCCTCTGCTCCGCACTCTCCAATATTCTTCAACCTTATACCCCTCCAGACCCCTTAGATCTTCTAACCAAAACCTTATTTCTGTCCACAAACCCAAGCGTCCAGCTGTTCAGCTCTTACTCTCCTTTTCCCTTGCTAAAAAAATGGAATGACCTTCCCTCTACACTGAGGACCTGTGACAACCTACACTCCTTCAAAACACAACTCCACTCTTACCTGCATAGTCACAGAAAATGTAACTGCACACTTCACTCTATACCTCCCAAGCACCCGTCTTCCTTCTCTCCTGGCTAACCTTCATACTTTTCAAATTTCTCTCATAGTCATACATTGTTAATGTAACTAATTTCTACATCCAACCCTATGCTTATTGCCTATCATCCTCCAGGACATTTTTCTTTAACCTCCTAGTTTCTTAACTGAAGGACTACCTACTTGACTGCATTTTATCAGCTGTTTGGAAATTTAACCCTTTTGTATGTAAATCAAATTTATCTTTGTACTTTATTTGTATTTTTTACTTGCATTATCAGTATGTGTTGTAACATTGTATTGTGGAGATTATCTCCCCGTCCTCCACTGAAAATGGGCTCTTGAGCCCAGTGGACCTCCCCGGTCACCAAACTGGAATAAATAAATAATATAAATAAATAAACAACCAAACAAAATGAAAACGTCTTGTATATACCCCCCTACAACTTAACATAAACCAACTCTTGACAACTCACAACAGACAGGAAAGAGAAAATTCCCACTCCTTGCTGTATTGCAACTTCCCACAAATAGTTGCCGGCATTCTATGATATCAAAAGAATTAAATCTCTTGAGCTAGCAGGAAAAAAAGTTTGATATTTCAAACTTTTGAGAAAAATGAATGGCTCCCCAGTAAGTATATCCATATATTTAATGTATGTCCGCATTTAGGTAACCGTGATCTAGATAAAGGAGTAGAGTAAAAATGTTTATTCAGATCAGGAATTTGCATATTTTTTCACTCTGTCCACATTATTAGCAGCTAATGTGCATAGTACCTGTATAGATGCTGTTTTGTACATACTGTACCCATAATGTCGGTCCCCTCCACAAAAAGCCCAAACTCTGATGTATTAATGCTACTCACTACAAATAAAAAAGTAATATGAAAGAAAGAAAAGTAAAGCAGGACTATCACTCATTTAGTGTTGTATAAAAAGAAAAGTTATGACTTCTTAAACTGTGGGAAAAATACACACATCCATCCTCCTGAGAACACACACACAAATGTTGATATATACTGAACATACTGCAGTAGCAGTCTAGTAGTGACAATTTTTCCAAGAGATTTCAAAGTATGAGTTGATTTCTCGTTTCTGAAGATCTTCAGAACAACACGGCCCCCTTGGTTCCTGGCCTTCATCTGATACTTCCTAATTTTGATGGTCTGATTATGTTCATTTCCATTTAGCACATAGGTTCATAGGTAGGTACTAGGCTATGGGCCCTAGGGCCTACATAAGCCTAGCCAAAAAGGCACCCTGGCTTTTGCCACCAAAGAACATTATTCTCCTGTGCCCCTGTCAAGCAGAGCCACAGAGGTGATCCCGGGGTGAATTTCCTATTTCCCATCCAGTCAAGGCTTTTCTTGAAGAGTGCCAATGAGGAGCTTTGTTTGATATAGATAGGTAGTTTGTTCCAGAGTATGGGAAGTCTCTGTGACAGGAATCTATTCCTCCAGCATGTTCTGTTTATTGCGGTGACAAGGTTTAGGTCCCTAGAGCGTGTAGCTCAGAGGGATTGGGATTTCTTTAAGTGGAGCATGTCCAACAGCTCTGGGTTTGACATAGCTTTGTATGTTAGGCAGAGATTGCCTCTGAGTAGGCGATATGCGACGGATTAAAGCTTGAGTTTTTTGAGACTGTCTGCGTAGGGCATCTGTTTGAGGCCGGTAATCCTTTTTGTGAGGTATTTCTGCGGCCTTTCCAGTTGTTGTAGATGTCTTGTGAGGTACATACCAAAAGGGGAGTTGTACTCTATAATGGGTCTAATGAGTGACGAGTAGAGGGGAACAATGAACTCTCCTTTTTTTCCTGGATGAGAAACCTTTTGTGATGAGGTGTGCCATGTAGAAGGATTTCCTGACTACTGTGGGGATGTGATTATCAAAGGCGAGACTACTGTCCACCTGCGTCCCAAGGTCTCTTATCACACTTTCAGTGTTAAGTAGACTACCACCTGTGTGGTAGCTCATGGGTACAGAGTTTTTACCAAATGGGATGATGATGCACTTTTTAGCATTGAGCTTGAGGCCATGGTTTTGACACCAGGCATCTGTCTCAATGAGGCCCTTTTCTAGGATATCCACATCGTTAGGAGTTTTGATTATGGCTCCTAGTTTGCAGTTATCTGCGAACTTCATTAGCCAAAGACCTTCTGTGTTAGCCTGTACTTCAGAAAAGTAGATACCAAACAGGAGAGGACCCAGGACTGAACCTGTGGTACTCCACTTGTCTCTAGACTGAAGTTGGATTTGGAGTCTGCTACTTTTACAGTGCGGGTTCTGTCACTGAGCCAGTTGGCAACCCATCTTATGACATAGGGAGTTATACCTAGTTTAGTGAGTTCATCTATAATTCCAGAGTGGGGGATGGTGTCAAAAGCCTTGGTGAGATCAATATAGGCTGTGTGAACCATCTTACCCTCTACGGCTTTGGTAACTGCTTCAAAGAAATCTGTCAGGTTTAGGAGACATGATCTGCCTTTTACAAACCTGAACTGGGTGGGGTCCAGATTTTGGAGATTACCAATGTCTTTGTTTATAAGATCTATGATGATACGTTCCATGGCCTTGCAGGCCAGGCTCGTTAGACTAATGAGGCGGTAGTTCCCGGGGTCCATGGTGGCTCCCCCTTTGTGGAGTGGGATAACTGTCACTGTGCACCATTCAGTGGGCACAAAGTGTGAGGTGAGGCTATGATTGAACATGGTGCGTAGGTGGGGTGCCAGTTCATTCTGTAGATCGTGTAGAAATCAGCCTGGGATGTTGTCAGGTCCCATGGATGCTGTGTTCTTGGCTTTGGAGAGTGTGGTTTTTACCTGTGCAGCCATGATTACAGGAACTTTGCATTCTTTCGGTATAGAGATGGGGCCTTTAGGGGGGTGAAAGGGGGTAAAGTTAACACTGAACCTATCTGCCAGGATGTTGGCAGTATCCGTTGGTTCTGTATATTTAGTGACATTGTGCTGTAACTCAAAGCAGATATGAGCGTTGCCATTGAGTTTCTTGACATAGCTATAGAATGCTTTGTGGTTGTCTTTAGTATCAGTGTCGATTTTGTTTTCATAACTAGCTTTGGAGGATTTTATGAGGCATCTCAGCTTCTTACTGAGGCTGACCAGGGAGCTCCTCCAATCATGGGATTTTGCTCTTTTTTGCAACAGTTTATTTCTTCTGTTGTAGAGTTTGTTTATGGCAGGGGACCACCAGATTGGCTTCCTTTTTTTGGAGGATAGCATCTTGATTCTGTTAGGGATAGCACAATCCATGCACTTGTGTAAGTGCTTATAAAGTCCCTTTGTGTAGGATTCAGCAGTCGTTCCTGTATTCTCCGTCTGCATGGGTGTCATGAAGTTTGCCACTTCTGTCTTAAGAAGCGTGAAGCTGGCTTTGGAGAAATTTTTTACGGTGGTTTCCCTAATGAGGGGTGGGGGCGGGATGTAGATGTCTAGGGTGATTAGCTTGTGGTCGGATCTGACCAATGAGGAATTGACCTCTGGTGTGAACACCGGTCGCCCATGTTGGTAATGACTAGGTCTAGGATATTACTGCCCCTTGTGGGGGTGTGGATAAGTTGGTCCAAGGCATTGGAATTTATGAATTCCAGAAAACGTTGAGCAAGAGAGTTTGTACATGAGTAGTTTTCCCAGTTAATGGTGAGGTAGTTGAAATCATCCATTATTAGGGTGTTGGATTGTACCATAATATTTTCCAGTGTATCAAGAAATGAGGAGTGGCAATCCTGGGGCATGGTGGGGGATCTGTAGCAAGTTACAGTTTGGATTGCAGTCTTGCCCAGAGCTAGTTGCACTTTGATAATCTCAGATGCATTATGCTGAGCAACTAGCCTGGAGGTGTGGATATCCTTAATGAATATGGACATACCTCTGCCTTTAGTATTTCGGTCCAAGTTAGGTGGCCGAAAGGTGTGGTATGAATTATAGCCTGGTAATGCAGGGGTGCTCTCTGGAGCCTTGAACCAGGTCTCTGTCACTGCACAGATGTCTATGTTCTCTATTTTAAGGAGTGCCTCGAGTGAATGCATTTTGAGGTTTAGACTTCTAGCATTGAGTAGCGTTACCCTCAGATGTTGCTTGCTTGTACCTGTTACGGTGGTGAATTTGTCATTTGAACCTTGCCTAAAAAAGGCACTATAGGGGAGACAAGAGCCTTGGCCAGTATCCAGAATCCCAAGTGTGACAGGTGCAAGCCATCTCTGGCAAAGCATTGTGGTCTGTCAGTCATGTCATCCCAGGCAGACAGATACTGGATCCCCTTAGAATGACAGCAGAAGCTTAGCCATTGTTGAAGTCAGTCATTTTATCCTTGTACTGTGGTATCATTCTGGGTGATGGCAGGATGCTACTCAGGGCTAGGGTCATACCTGCCTGGGCTACAAGATCAGAGAGCTCCTCTATGTCTCTTTTCATGTAGTCCAGGGAGGTACATCTCAGGTCATTCACACCAACGTGGACAATGACAGAGTCATATATGTACTTGTTGTGGAGTGACCTGCGTGCGTGTGCTATGTGGCAGATTTTGGTGCCTGACAGGCAGCTGACAGTAACTTTCTCCTTGTTTAGCCTGGAACATCAGTGTGTCTGACTATAGAGTCACCTGTGACTAGAGTGTTGGGTACGTTGTTATGCTTTATGGGCTGATGTTGAGTGGCACACTGAGTTTGTGATGTGTCATTTGGCTTGTGTTGGAGGGTGGAGGTTGCTTGTGTTTCTGCTTTGGAGGTCTCTGTTGCTTGAGCAGATTTTTATTGAGAGCCTTCATGAATGTAGGTGTGTGTTTTGGTGGTGTAGGTTTTGAGGGACTATGTGATGAGTGTGGTGTGGTGCAAGTGTTTACCTTCTCCTCTCGACTGTCTAGTCCAGTCTTGGATAAAGAGAGCTTTGCTTTCATTTTGGCTATATAAGTGCATCTCTCACAGGTTGTAGTGTTGGGTGGTAAGAGGACAGGGTTGTCTGTGTACATGAGGCAATTGCTGCATTGACCCAGTGCTAGTATGACCATGTAAAGTTGGCCCTGATCAGCTCACAGGACAAGCATGGCAGTTCACAGAGCAGTCTGTAAGTAACAGCAGTTCAGCATTTTATATGGAAATTGTTTGATGATATTGTTCTAAAACTTGTGTAACCTCTGCATAGAAATAAATGCACTGTTCATAGTCCATTATATGAATATGCAATTAACTGTTGTTACACATGCCTATAAGTCTGATCATCCTTCAGAAACGTCAGTAATATTTTTGGAATGGTGGGCTTTCTAGTTTGTGAAAGAAACTGATGCTGTGAAAACTTAACTACAGTAAGTTTCTTGAGAATCTGATGTATAGCGTTTAATAGTGTGGTTAGTTAATAGGGTTTTGGCAGTAGGCCATTTTCTAATGCTAGGATGCAGTCATCTGAGCTTACAAGAAGACAGGAAGATAGAAAAGTTGTAGTGTACAGGTAAGATGTCTACAAGCCAGTGCAACCTGTCTTTGGTATATCCTTTTAGAAAGTTTTAATGGAACCAACTGAAAGACATCATTCTGAAGTCACCTCTCCCAGTAGAGGTTACTGCCTTTTTAAGCTCTACTCCCCTCTGGTTTTTGTTTGCCCTTGTGCAACCATTGGAATTATGTTGGGATTTTTACTGTGTGTACTCTATTATATGAACTTGAAAGTCATTACAGTCATTAAAAGTTTTTGAACTGGTTAAATTTAGCAGCATGCACACTAAAAGTAGTCAAGGAGTGAGGCTGAGGGTTTCTACACCAGATGAATTTTCTGTTGCCCCATTTAATACCTTGTTTACAAGCTTGGACATTCTCTATGTTGACATTTATTGATGAAATGAGAAAAAGTACAAATACAGAAAGAGCTGATCACTACTTATCTTTTTCTGAACCTTTTGCCATGGAGTGAAGAACTGAAAGGGATGATTGTGACAGTTAAGGACTCGTGCCTTGCTATAACTGTCTTTTGTTCCATTTTTTTCATTTATTAAAATGTTGGGGGTTTTCTGCAAATCCTTCTCATTAATCTGGTTAAATGAAATTATAGTCTTTGATTCCATTGGCTATATTAAGTACTGTGAAATGTTTAACTTTATTTCAGAAACTTTTTGACATGTTTGTATTTTATGTGCTTTTTTTGTACTATATAAATACAATGTACATCTGGTTATCTTCAGAAAATGTATTTGATAAAGTATCTTGACTTAGATGTTGTGTAATACTGAGGTTCATTAGAAGATTCAGGAGACTATTGAGAGCCCAGTGGTGACTCCTTAATTATATATTTTGTTATAGTCAAGATTGGCTTGTTTATTTATTCTCTTTATCCTAATATCAAAAGAAAAAAAATCCCACGTGCTCCAACACATTTGTTGTCTGAGCAGTGGAAACCACAGCTCGAGTACTGTCCCCCCTCTCTACTTGGCTGATGTTACTTTAAAAAAAAAAGTATACAGGCAGACCAAAAAAAAGTTTGCATTACTGTTGTATTGTATGATGGCTACAGATATTGTAAGGCCTCCATTAGAATGCATTTACACATTTTCACCATAGACCCATTGTATCTTCCACATACTACTTTGTAGCTAACATAATGGCGGTTATAAATGAATTGTTCCTACAGCCAGTCCTGTTTCTTTGCATAATTCTGGTCTCACAGTACTTTCATTTGCAGTCTGAATATGTCTTCACTGAAGTAGCAGTAAGTGTCTGCCTTTGACACAGTATGTCACAACCATGGGCCATCCAGCCCCTTCTCACTGATACATTTATATTGTGTAATCGAAAAGGAACTAAAATAATCATCTTCAGTTTTTTTGTGAGGTACAAGCAGGCCTTCTCTGAGGAAAAATGTTACTTGCTAGTAAGACACAAAGGGGAACACATTTGTTAATTGCTAGTAAGACAAAAAGGGGAATACAGTTGTTAATTGCTGGTAGGACCCAAAAGGGAATACAATCCCATTTTTAAGAGATTATATTTATTTTTCTTTGTGATACAGAAGCAAAGTCCAGTCAGAAGTTTGTTTCAGTATAGTTTCTTAAAGGATTGTCTGTACTGAAAAAGCCCATTCAACGTAGCAGTGATTAATTTCCTGTCTGTATTTATTGCAAGTTATCTATAGAAATAAAGATGCTTCAACCCAAAAGGGCAAAAAATGTGGCTGCTTTTTGTGAATATCATAAATGTTTTCGAAAGTATATTGCTTGACAACTATGGACTGTGTTGCTTTATATTTCTGCATTTTCTTTTCTCCCTGTTTGCTGCTACTTGCATTAAAGAAAAGACAGCTGATATATTAGGGCTCGAGTCTAACCCTCCACTTCTGAACATCTCTGATCCATTCAATCCTCTCCCACTGTCTGATACCACAGGTAAAGTTAAAAGCTGTCTCCAGTGCAACTGTATTTATTTTAGATATTCTGTAATTAGTGCATGTAGTTTGGTGTGCGTATGTGTTTTTATTTTATATTCTTTGATTTTATGACAGAATTATTCATTTGACGGCCTTCGGTTAATAACAGAACTAGGGTAAGTTTGGTGCTGTTACTTGATTTTCTTAAGGAAGAAGAGCAATGCTTCCTCTAACAGATTTTCCCAATGCATAGCTAGTCTTCAGTAAGAGCAGGGAGCACACTAATGAGCATCTTTCTTTCTTTAATGATACCGAAGCTATTTAACTGCATCACAGGGTCTGAACTGGCTTCAGAAAATTAAATAAATTTTGACCATCGAGACAAGAGTGCTTGGCCTCCATGCAAATATTCCTGTTTACACCTGCGTAGAAGAGGATAGGTTGTGAGAATTTGTCAGTTTGAAGATGTTCTTAGTGTTTCACTGTTGCCGTCCTCACATTTGAGTTATCTGCTTGCAGTAACCCTAAGTCAGCCTGATTATCAAATTCTTGGGTCCTACATCAGTTGCTGTCTCATCTTCCGTGACGTCAAGTAGTCAGGGGTATAAAGCATGCAGCCGACACCATTACATCAGTCTTTCTTGCCGTGCGGTGCCAGAAGCAGAAGCAATTCTCAAGTGCCAGTCGGCCAACTCCTGAAATTTTTGTTTACGAGTTTCAGAACCGAAGTCTTCAACTAAAGCTAAGTACCCCGTTGGGGAAACTTTTTCTTGCTCTAATCCAATGTCAATAAAAGTCAATTGTATTTCTTGTGGAAAGCAAATACCTCACATAAGATTTTCATTCGTACTGTATTCCTCCTTGCCTAGGCCCTGACCACTTTGTACCTCACTGTTGGTTTTGTGCCTTATTTAAGCAACAAACTATTTGTCGTCAGTATATTTACGCTTTTAAATATCATGGTACTCGGTTCAGTTATCCAGATATGTCTTCGGTAAGCCATCCAACTACCGACTTTCTGAAAAAATGCAAAGATAAAGACAGAGCCTAGGTCCAAAGCTGACGACGACGCTTCTCCTAAGTCAGATGCCAGTTTGCCAGTACTCAGTGAGGCACTTTCGTAGCCTCTGATACCCGCTACTTCATATTCACAGGCCTCTACTGAGACCCATTCGGAGTCCAGTATGCCGCGAGATGCTTCAACTGTGGAATCTGCAGATGTCTCTACCTTGGATGGGTCTGGATCCGCTGTGCAGACACCGGCTTCTGAGGGTGTATTCAGGCCTACTGACTTGCATATTAAACAGACGCCATCTTCTTCTTCAAGGCCTAAAACTCGAAGCATGCCTAGAAAATCGATACTCAGACCGCATGGTCAAGCCTCTATGCCTAAAAAACAAATGATAAGAATGGCTGAAGACCTCATTACTTTAATCAGGGGAAGCCAACCTTCCCCCTCTAAGAGACCTAGGACTGAATTTGCTTATGATACTTCTGACCAGGATTCTGAAATTTCTTTTTCCTCTGATGGCCAAGATTTCCCCTTATCTACCTATGAGGATTCTGATGCAGAGGACTCTATTCCCTCTGCTTCCCCAGACGATTTCTCTTTTGGTGAAACCTTGCATACTCTTAGGGAGCATTTTCGCTGGGAAAGCCAGGATTACTCTGATTCTAAAAAGAGGCTTAGGGATTTCTTACTCCTGCCCCAACACAGGCATTTAGCTATCCCTCCTGTACTAGACATTGTTGATGAGGGAAGTAAATAGTGTGAAGAAATAGCCAGGGAATTGTTATGGCTAGGCTTGTATAGGCCCTAGGGCCGATAGCCTAGTACAACCTATGAACCTATGTCTTTTCGGAATCTAGCTTGGCCCCTAACTCTCTACCTCCTGCTCCCAGAAAACCTGATGGCTATTACAGGGTTCCTGACTCTTACAAGTTCCTTTTTAAAAATCCTACAGCGGATCCTGAGACCATTTCACAGGGACCCAAGGGCATTAAGGCTACTACTGCCAAAAATCCTACCCCCTCTGATAGAGACTCTAGGGCACTGGATAGATGGGGTAAGAAGGTATACACTTCTGCAACCTTGGCCATTAGGGCCTTAAACTGCCAGTTTCATATGTTAAAGTATCAGCAACATATTACTGGATTGCTTAAACAGAAAATTACGTTGATTCCTGACTCTGCTGAAAATAAGGATTTACAGGAGTTAATGCTTTCTGCTGAACAGGTTGGAAAACGTACTTTGCAATGTGGTTTTGATTATCTAGAGGCATCTTGCAGGGCTGCTGTTATTGGGTCTGTACTTAGAAGGCATGCTTGGCTTAAGGAGCAATCTTTGCCAGATCATGTTAAAGCTAAATTGCTGGATGCTCCCTTAAATTAGGACCGCCTGTTTGGCAGCAAAGCAGAAGTAGTTCTTAAAAAGATGGAGGAAAAAGCTAAATCTATGCAAACTGTTAAAGATTTCCTACAAGTACAGCCCTCCACGATTTAGTAGGCATTGGCCCTCTAAGAATTAATTTTTATTTATTTTATTTTACATTTGTTAACCGGGCTAGTCCAACTGAATATATTTCCATTTTCAGCAGAGGCATGGGGAGAAAAGCTCCACAGTAACATTTAAATGTTTATAATGTACAATTCTGAGAGAGAGAAAAAAAAATGTAAGACAAAACAGTACGAGAGAAACAGTAGTTCCAAAGTCAATACTATCTAAGAAGATACCATATTCAAAGAGAAATATTTACACCAATATAAAGAAATACATTAGTTAGAAATAATCAGAGAGCCTTAGCTACAGTAAAATAATCTAATTAAGAAATGCAGAAAACTTTGCAAGGAATAAGATACTCCTGTAGTAAGGTATGTGAGGTTGTTAACAAATATGTTCACAGTTATTTCATCTCCTATTTTCAGGAAATAGTTTAAATAGTCTATGCTACAAGGGGAAAGTATTGTTTAAAAAGTAAAGGGGATGGAGGATAGAGAGAGAGGCAAAAAAGAATGCAGACAATTAGTCAGGGTAACAGCAAGGGCATAACCAGTGTGTTTTAAGATGTTGTTTCAGCCTTTGCTTAAAGAGTGGGAAGGAGGGAAGTGCAGTTAGATCTGATGGCAACATGTTCCAATATTTTCCAGTGGTATTAGAAAACAAGGAGTCACCTGCCACGTTATTAGATTTGGTAGTGCTAGCCAGTAGTTTAGTGGAAGACCGTAAGGAATTTAGGTTTACATAGGGGTAATAAGGTTAGAGAGTATCGGTGTGTTCCTGGGTTGGTAGAATATCCTATGAACAATGGTAAGTTGGGAGAGTATCAGAATGTTTTTTAGTTCAAGCCAATCAAGCTGCTTTAAGTTCAGACAGTGGTGAGTTCTAAATGGGTTCCCAGTGGTAAACCTGGCAATATTATTATAGGAGTTAGTTTAGTGAGATTATTTTTCTTTAGGTTGGTATAAATGGGGGAAGCATAAAGAAGAGTGGAGATTAAATGGGAGTGGGCAATAGTAGCTCTGGCTGTTGGTGTTAAGAAGGGTTTTATTCTATATAGGGAGCCCAATTTTCTATTTACGGATTTTATAGTGTTATTGATATGATTGTCAAATGTAAGGTTATTGTCAATTAAGACTCCTAATAGTTTGGTGGTAGAGTCTGGGGTTATAATGGTACCATTATTTGATTTGATAGAGAAATTGATTGGGGGGACTTACTGTTAGGTGTAAAGAGTAACAGCTTGGTTTTTTGGCATTCAAGAGGAGGCAACGTTTTAGGAACCATGCCTCGACTGAGTTGAATACTATCTGAGTTTGGGATTGTAGTTTAGATGTGGAGTATGCAGAACCTATGAGCGTGGAATCATCTGCATATTGTATGCAAGTAGCTTGAGGGATTGCTAAGTAAAGGTCATTGATGAACACTGAATATAGAAGTGGACCGAGAATGGAGCCCTGAGGTACTCCAAGGGGGACTGGTAGGTGGGGGGATAGTTTATTTTCCCAAAGGACTGCTTGTTGCTTATTGTAAAGGTAGGACTTAAACCAGTGAACAGCCTTGGTGTCAAGAGCATGGGATTCAAGAGTTTTTATGAGAAGTGGGTGGTTGACCATATCATAGGCTTTTGACAGATCAATAAAGAGTGCAGATGCGAGGATGTTGATGTTACGGTTTTTATTGATAGAGTCAGTGAAAGATAGGAGGGCTGTGGTGGTACTATGAAATGGCCTGAAGCCGTGCTGACACTTAGCTAATATATTATGTTGGGTTAGTTGGTTGATAAGTTGATGGTGAATACATTTTTCCATAACTTTTGCTAAGGGTGATAAGAGAGCTATAGGCCTATAGTTGGAATACTCATTGGAGTTTCCACCTTTATGTAAAGGGATAATGTGGGAGATTTTCCAGATATCTGGGATGGTTCCTTCATTTATGGTTCTGTTTATAAGGATGGATATAGGATAAGCCACTGCTTTGGCTGCTTTTTGCAGGTATTCAGATGGTATTTGGTCTGCAGAGGGAGTACATGGCTTAAGTTTTTGGAGGTACGTGGTAGCGAAGGGTTGTATTTGGAATGTTGGGAGATTATTAGGTAAAGAGGCTTGGAGATTAGAGTTGTTAGTGGGCAGCTGGCAGGCTAGAGATTTTATGGTGTCAATGAAGAAGGTATGGAAGGCATTTGCAGTTTGAAGGGAGGTATTGTTATCAGCCCCTAGAGGGGTTGGTGTGCTGGAGTTCCCTGGGTGAAGGAGTCTATTAACGCTAGACCAGAATTTTTGTGGATTGTTATGATGAGATTGCTGTAGTTTACAATAGTAGTTTTTTTTGTCAGTCAGTATAGCTTTTTTAGTAGTATTCCTTAGCTGTCTAAATTTCTGTTGCTCTGAGATATTTTTGGATGCTCTCCACTTGGCCCAAGATTTATTCCTAAGCAATATGAGTTGTCTAGTTTCTTTTGAAAGCCAGGGGGCAGGTTTAGACTTCATTCTGATAGAACGTTTAGGATCATGCTTGTCAAGGATAATTAAGAATTTAGAGTTGAAATATTTGACTGCCTGCTCAAGAGGGAGAGTTTTTAGTGGATACCAGTTACAGGCACTAAGTTCATTTTGGAATAATGCAGGGTTAAAATGTTTGTTACTTCGAGAGATCTTATAAGTGGGGGTGTTAGGGATATCATTCTTTTGTCTTATGGTGTAAGTTAACATATGATCACTTAAGTCATCTGGTAGAGTTCCTGCCTTGTAAACTTGTTGACGTTTATTAATGAGTATCCAATCTAGGATACTCTCTTTGTTATTGGGTTTGTTAAGTTTAGTGGTGGTGGTAATAGTTTGACTAAAGCCATGAAGATTAATATGTGATGAAGGATTCTCTGTGTTTACACATTTCTAGTCAGTATTAAAATCACCAAGTATAAAGGTTTCTTGTAGGTAAGAAGTTGATACCCAGCTTAGAATGTCTTCTATTATAGAAATATTATTACCAGGTGGTAGGTAGATGCAGATAATATATGGGGCTTTGGAAGGATTTAGTTGAAGTCGGGAGATCAAAACTTCAGCTTTATTATCCTGAGGTGGGTTGTAAGATAAGGAGGAGATCTGTAGAGCTACTCCTCCACCAGTACGTTTAGTGTTGTCGAGTCTTAATATGTTGTAACCTGGGGGAAATTATTTCATTATCTTTAGTTACTGGTTTTAGACGTGAAAAGAGTGTCTGACAGAGTGATGTTTATGAAGCTCGAAGATGATGGTGTAATGATGAATGTTGTTAGTGCATATGCTCCACAAGTTGGGTGTGCGATGGATGAGAAATTTTGGAGTGAGTTGGATGAAGTTGTGGTGAGTGTACCCAAGGGTGAGAGACTAGTGATTGGAGCAGACTTTAATGGGCATGTTGGTGAAGTGAACAGAGGGAATGAGGAAGTGATGGGTAGGTATGGTGTTAAGGAGAGGAATGCAGAAGGTCACATGATTGTGGATTTTGCAAAAAGGCTGGACATGGCTGTGGTGAATACATATTTTAAGAGGGAGGAGCATAGGGTGACGTACAAGAGTGGAGGAAGATGCACACAGGTGGATTATATCCTATGTAGGAGGGCCAGTCTGAAGGAGATTGGAGACTGTAAAGTGGTGGCAGGGGAAAATGTAGTTAAGCAGCATAGAATGGTGGTCTGTAGGATGGCGTTGGTGATCAAGAAGAGGAGGAGGAGTGTGAAAGCAGTGCCAAGGATTAAATGGTGGAAGTTAAAAAAGGGTGATTGTGAAGTGGAGTTTAGGGAAGAGTTAAGAAAGGCACTGGGAGGCAGTGGGGAGTTACTGAATAGCTGGGTAACTACAGCAGAACTAGTAAGGGAGACTGCTAGAAAGGTGCTTGGTGTGACATCTGGACAGAGGAAGGAGGACGAGGAGACCTGGTGGTGGAATGAGGAAGTACAGGAGAGTATACAGAGGAAGAGGCTGGCGAGTAAGAAGTGGGATTGTCAAAGAGATGAAGAAAGTAGACAGGAGTATAAGGAGATGAGGCGCATGGCAAAGAGAGAGGTGGCGAAAGCTAAGGATAAGGCGTATGGAGAGTTGTATGAGAGATCGGACACTAAAGAGGGAGAAAAAGATCTGTACCGATTAGCTAGACAGAGGGACAGAGCTGGGAAAGATGTGCAGCAAGTAAGGGTGATAAAGGATAGTGAGGGAAAGGTACTCACAAGAGAGGAGAGTGTGTTGAGCAGATGGAAAGAGTATTTTGAGAGGCTGATGAATGAAGAGAATGAGAGAGAGAGAAGGTTGGATGATGTGGGGATAGTGAATCAGGAAGTGAAACAGATTAGCAAGGAGGAAGTAAGGACAGCTATGAAGAGGATGAAGAATGGAAAGGCAGTTGGCCTAGATGACATCCCAATGGAAACATGGAGGTGCTTAGGAGAAATGGCAGTGGAATTTTTAACTAGATTGTTTAATGAAATTTTGGAAAGTCAGAGGATGCCTGAGTAGTGGAGAAAAAGTGTTTTGGTACCTATCTTTAAGAATAAGGGTGATGTGCAGAGCTGCCGTAACTACAGAGGGATAAAATTGATCAGTCACAGCTTGAAGTTATGGGAAAGAGTAGTAGAAGCTAGGTTAAGAAGGGAGGTGATGATTAGTGATCAGCAGTATGGTTTCATGCCAGGCAAGAGCACTACAGATGCAATGTTTGCTCTAAGAGTGTTATTGGAGAAATACAGAGAAGGTCAGAAGGAGTTGCATTGTGTCTTTGTAGACTTGGAGAAAGCATATGACAGGGTACCTAGAGAAGAGTTGTGGTATTGTATGAGGAAGTCGGGAGTGGCAGAGAAGTATGTAACAGTGGTACAGGATATGTACGAGGGTAGTGTGACAGTGGTGAGGACTGCAGTGGGAGTGACAGATCCGTTTAAGGTGGAGTTGGGATTACGTCAAGGATCAGCTCTGAGTCCTTTCTTATTTGCAGTGGTGATGGACAGGTTGACAGATGAGATCAGACAGGAGGCCCCGTGGACTATGATGTTTGCAGATGACATTGTGATCTGTAGTGAGAGTAGGAATCAGGTTGAGGAGACTCTGGAGAGGTGGAGATATGCTCTAGAGTGCAGAGGAATGAAGGTCAGCAGGGCTAAGAGAATATATGTGTGTAAATGAGAGGGAGGGTAGAGGAATGGTGAGGATGCAGGGAGTAGAGTTGGTAAAGGTGGACAAATTTAAGTTCTTGGGATCAACAGTTCAGAGTAATGGGGAATGTGGAAGAGAGGTGAAGAAGAGAGTACAGGCAGGGTGGAATGGGTGGAGAAGAGTGTCAGGAGTGATTTGTGACAGACAGGTACCAGTAAGAGTGAAGAGGGTAGTGAGACCAGCTATGTTATATGGGTTGGAGACAGTGGCATTGACAAAAAGGCAGGAGTCAGAGCTGGATGTGGCAGAGTTAAAGATGTTACGATTTGCACTCGGTGTGACTAGGATGGATAGGATTAGGAATCAGTATATTAGAGGGTCAGCTCATGTTGGACAGTTTGGAGACAAAGCAAGAGAGACGAGATTGCGTTTGTTTGAACATGTGCTGAGGAGGGATGATTGGTATATTGGGAAAAAGATGCTAAGGATGGAGCTGCCAGGTAGGAGGAAAAGAGGAAGGTCTAAGATAAGGTTTATGGACGTGGTGAGAGAGGACATGCAGACGGTTGGTGTGACAGCAAGATGCAGAGGAAAGGAAGAAATGGAAAGTGATGATCCGCTGTGGCGACCCCTAACGGGAAAAGCCGAAAGATGATGATGATGATCTTTAGTTACTGGTTTTAAGCAGGTTTCAGTGAAGCAGAGTGTATGAAAGGAATGATTATCAAGGAGGGCATGGAGATGTGCAATTTTATTGTTTATCCTGCAGATATTAAGACGACCTAAAAGTAAAGAATCTGAGAGACAGGTTTGGGTAGTTATGGTGGGGGAAGTGGAAGAAGGAGTTGTAAAAGATGGGATGCTTGTAGGGCCTGGGTTAGGGTGGATGTCACCATCTTTTAAGGTGGGAGTTTTTAGGGCAGAAAATGGGTAGTTGAGGAAGCCTGTTAAGTATTTTAGTTTTTTTAGAGTTGTGTTATTGAATTTAATATGAGTAAGTCGATGATATTTGGGTAGCAGGGCGTGGTTGTGGTGTTTATTATTTGAAAATGGGTAAAGGTGTAGTTATCACTAGCTGTTTGTTTAGGAGAGTAGTTATAATTAACTTTATTAATAGGGGTGAAGAGATAGGCGGAGGTGAGAATAGATATAAGAGTAAATAGTATTAAAAATTTGGTTAGGACAGGTTTAGTTGTTGAAGACATATTTTAAAGAGTTTCTTATGTGGTTATAGCAGGAAACAGGGTAAGAAAGACAAAGGAAAGTAAGGTTTTTATAAAGTTGTTAGTGTGGGAGTGGTGATGGGTAGTGAAATAGCCTTAAGAGGGCTTTAGGAGGAGGTACAG
This sequence comes from Protopterus annectens, assembly GCF_019279795.1. Taxonomy (NCBI): domain Eukaryota; kingdom Metazoa; phylum Chordata; order Ceratodontiformes; family Protopteridae; genus Protopterus; species Protopterus annectens. The sequence continues at coordinate 477,670,555 of NC_056743.1, forward strand.
GATGTTGGGGGAGGGAAATGTGAAATAGGTGGAGTATGGTTAAAATAATTAAGTTGGTAGAAGTATTGGATTGGATGGTTGGGATAGGGGTGTGGTTTAGGAAGTATAAGTTTAGGACCCCTGGGGGTGGGTGGGAATTGGGTTAGTGTAGGGGAGCGGAGTGAACCCACAGAGCAAGATAAGTAAGAAGCCGAGTGAGAACAATCAGTGGAATGTTGACTGCTGTCGGTGAGTGTGGGTGGAGATGAGCAAAGAGAAAAAGAAATGTAGTTGTAAATAGTGGAGTGAGTAGTAAATTGAGTAACAGAGACTTGGGAAGGGGTAGTGTGGGACTACAATATAGCAAAAAATAAAATTAATGCTTGTGAGCTAAGCTCTAGGACAGTAGGAGCAGTATAAAGGAAGGTAAAAACTAGGAGAGGGCACTGAGGAAGACGGTCCTTCCCTGCCTCTTCCAGGCCTTCTCAGTCCAAACTCAGATCCAGCAGAACACCCAGGCTTCAGTCCCAGGGTACGCACAGGACTAAACAGTGGGGGGCTCCCACTTCCAAATCAGGGAGTAGTAAGACTCCCCCCATGGTAAACTGTCTCAATGACAACTTTAAAACCTCCAAGCACTTCTCAACTGACTGCTCCTTTAGGGGGAAAGAGTGCTCTACAGGCAAAAAACTGGGAACTGATTACCCAGGACAAATGGGTTTTAAATATAGTTTCCCAAGGATACAGATTTCACTTCCACACGTTACCAACCCCAAACGGTTGGCCAGATCTGTCCCCAAATCAGTGGTCAGAGGCACAAAAGCAAGTACTCTCTTTCTGAAACATAAAGGCTATTCAAACTGTACCAGAAGAAGAAAAGGGACAAGGTTTCTACTCAGGAATTTTTCTGGTACCCAGAAAAGACAATTCATGGCATCCTATCCTGGACCTTCCTGTCTTAAACACCTTTTTGGTGATTCCAAAATTCAAGATGCTAACTCTTCACCAGTTGCTTCCTATGCTAGGCAAAGATGCCTGGTTGGCAACACTGTATTTAAAGGAAGCCTACCTGCACATCCCAATCAGGGAATCTTGCAGAAGATACCTACGCTTCAAAGCAGGCTACATACACTATCAGTTCTCTGCACTGCCCTTTGGCTTATTTACTGCGTCCAGGGTATTCACAAAGTGCCTAGCTCCAGTCATTGCATTTTGCAGGCAAAGAAATATTCAAATATGCCCATGCCTGGATGATTGTCTAATTCAGGCAGAAAGCCAGGACATACTTTTGAATCATCTGGCATTTGTACAAAAGGTGCTAACTTGTCTGGGGTGCACCATAAACAAAAATAAATCACATCTGGTACCCTCTCAACAAATTGTATTCCTGGGAGCAAGCTTGAACAGATGGCTTTCCTCACGCCAGAGAAACAAATTCAGTTGACAACTTACTTCACACTAATGGCCACAAAATCCCTGCTATCTGCAAGGCAAATACTGCAAACCTTGGGGTTCATGGCCTCCTGCATTCTACTAATTCCATGTGGAAGACTGCATATGAGGAAACTACAATGGTATCTAAAAAGCCTATGGTGTCAACATTCTCAGGATCTAGAAGCAATGATTCCTATCATACCTTGCCTACGGTTAGAGTTCCTTTGGTGGGCAAAGGCCTGCGACCAAAAACAGGGACTACTATTCATTCTACCCCCTGCTTCCCAAACCATAACAACAGACACATCAGACTATGCATGGGGGGCTCACCTGGCAGGGAAGTGCATTCAGGGCAAATGGAACCCAAGTCAAATGCACCTGCATATCAATCAAAAAGAAATGTTAGCTGTACAGAATGCTCTGACAGCCTTCAAGGACCACATTCTTCCAGGACAATTAATGGTAAAGATGGACAACACCACTGTTATGTGGTACATAAACAAGCAGGGGGGTACCCATTATTACCCCCTCTGCAGACTAGCCATGGCTCTTTGGAACACAGCCTTGAGCTACCAAGTGCATCTATAGGCTCAGTCCCTGCCAGGAAAACTGAATACACTGGCAGACGAACTAAGCAGAAACCTCATGGACCCACACAAGTGGAAACTGGAACCAAAGACTTTCAATATATTTATAAACAAATGGGACAGCCCAGATATAGACCTGTTTGCCTCCCCCCAGGACTACCAATTGGACATTCTGCATAAGGACTCCCCACAAAACAAGCTTGGAAAGTGGATGCTCTGTCCTTCAGATGGAAAAATATATCAGTTTATGCTTTTCCTCCTCAGCCTCTCCTCTCCTAAGTACTACTAAAGATCAAACAGGACAAACCAAGGACAATACTGATTGCACCAGACTGGCCACGCCAACACTGGTACCCCCTCTTGTGCAGTGCGTCACTACTGGCTCCATGGCACCTGCCTCAGACCCCTACCCTGCTGTCACAACAGAAGAGCCAGATTCTGCACCCTCAGCTTCAAACCCTGAACCTGGCAGCCTGGCTAATTACCTAATCTCTCCATTACCATCCCTCAGTAAACAAGTGTTGGATGTCATTTTGGAGGCAAGGAGGCCTAGTACTAGAAAATCTTATGCTGAAAAATGGAAAAGATTCTGTGCCTGGAACCAAACTCAGTGGATGGGCACAGCAGCACCCAATTTACCTCAGATTCTTCAGTACTTAACTGAGATGCTTCACAAGGGCATTTCTTTTTCCTCCATCAAAATTCGCACCTCAGCCATTTCAGCTCATTACAACACAGAACCCACCCCTCTTCTCTCATCCACTGCTCAAGCAGTTCCTCAGAGGGGCCAAAAACCTAAAACCACCCAGAAGATCCCCAACTCCAGCCTGGGACCTTAACTTTGTATTGGAAAAACTCACTCTTCCTCCTTTTGAGCCAGCTGCAAGTGCTGAGTTAAAATTCCTTTCTTGGAAAACGGCCTTCCTTTTGGCAATCACTTCAGCAAGAAGGGCTTCTGAATTACAGGTCCTTATGGTAGTGGAGCCTTTCGTCATCTTTAATGCGGACAGGGTGTCCCTCAGGACCAATCTCTCCTTCTAAGTCTAAGCTGATGATCACTCTCACTCTCTCACACACACACACACACACACACATATATATATATATATATATATATATATATATATATATATATATATAAAATCTGTGTGTATGATGTCATTTTCATTCATTCGTCAACTGATCTCAAAACAGACTCGTGTTCTACCAGATCATCCATCCTAGAACTCTCAAGCTCCTCCATTTACCTGTAATGCCCCACCAAACTGACATACTTCGATTTTATTTGCTGCCATTACGTATCAGATGTAGATTCCTAGCACTCAAGTGTTTGAATGTCCTTAAGATTTTTGGGGGTTTTGTGAGTTAATTAAGTTTTTACTAGTGACTTCCTTCCTTCCTTCCTTCCTCTCATAATTTATAATATTTAGTTAACTCTTGGATAATTTGCTCTCCCCTTTCCCTTCATCAGTTACCATTGTTGATACTTCTCTCAGTGCCATCATTGGCAGTGCTTTCTACTCTTAGAGTGTACCGTGTCTACTATAATTGGTAGTTTCTGTTTGCTCTTTCTTTATTAAAAAAATAATACAAAGATAGCTGTTTATTTATAGCCTTTTTAAGGTAAGCTTTTCTAGTGGATTGGTTGCATTTTTGTTGTTGATAATTTTTGTTTTCTGAGATGTCGGTCAAATCTTCTGGATTTAAAGTGCATTTCCTGTGGGCACACGCTTCCAAATTCAGTTGCCCACAGCGAATGGATGTATTGCCTTGATGGAGCACATTTTGATGTGGACAGTGTGATCTATTTGCGGTTTTAGTCTACGGCCTTGGTGGATCACAGGAACAAGTTAGTTTTGCAACTTCATGCCCTCTTCATTGGTGGCTGGGGCTCAACCCCCTCGAAAAAGTCAGAGAAATCTAAATCTAATACTCTTAAGTAGAAAACAAGTCGGGTAGCAGCAAAACCAATGCAGACCAGTAAAAGCCAAAAAGATTTAATAAGATTAAGCGCTTTTCGTTTGCTCTGTCAGCAAACTTCTTCAGACAACAAAAGTAATCACATTGTGAGTATATATACATTTCGCTCTGGGTTAATTAGTTGATTAATCAATTAACTTACAGAGGCAACCAACTTCTCTAATTACAGAGCCATCCACTGACAATAGTAAAATACTTATGCAAAAATACTAAACAGCATTCACAACCAAATAGTGGTAGTAATAAATCTAAGAATAAAGGGAAATTCTAATAATACTAATAGTTATGGTAATAGTTGATGTAAAAAATAGTAAAAAATAGTAGATATAAGAAAAAATATATATCTATATATATTATTTATATACACTAAATAACATATATCGATATGTGTCTTTTTTGTGTATAGAACATTTCTTATATATAAGTAAAACCATACTAGAGTAGATTTCAGTGTGAACATTCAATATAAATAAATCAAACATACATCAACAATTCACTTTACAGATTCACCTATCTAAAATATGTTTATATCTAATTCATGTTAAAACCAGATGTATATAAAAATGAATAATAATTAATTAGAATAATCTGACATTCTATATTAATATATTTTCCTAAATTCATCTTTTTAGACTTTAAGCTTTAACACACTGCTCAAACTACAGGTCTCAATTATACCTGGTAGATTATATGCATTAAGTCTAATCTGCCAGAATAGTTCCAGTTCTTCGAGTTGCAATGGTGCAGGACCACCTCTAATATCGAGCTCTGGCTGGTCTATAACTAAAAATCTGAACTGATGTCCAGAAAATTCTGCCACATGTTTAGCTAGGGCATTGTCTTGTTTGTTCCTGCTAATGGCATATGAGTGTTCATACATACGGTCACGGAGTCTCCTCTCCATCTTACCGATGTAAAATGCCTGGCATCCCTGGCATTTAGCCAGGTACACTACCATTCTAGTGTTGAATTGGCCCTACACTTCAGTCTATATTGAACATTATTTATTTCAAATCTGTTGGATTCAGTTACTAATTTGCAAAAATTGCAGGTTTGGCATTTGTACATACCAGTTATTTTTGGTTGTTTTTTTCCGGCGTTGTTCATATAGTACCTTCAAATTCCTACCCTTCCTAAATATAGTGTCTGGGTATTCACCCAGTTTGTTTAATATACTAGGGTTACTTGCAAAAATAACCCAGTTTTTTCGTAGTATCCCTATACAGTGGTAACTGAATGTATTGTAGGTTGTAATGAACTTTGTTTCTGGTGAGTCAGGTGTGGCAAGGACACTCAATTCTGTTACTACAGAATTTCCCATATTTTTTGATGTGATCTCTTGCATGGTAACTATCTTTTTCATTGACAAAATAGGTTTATACATTCCTTTAGTACGTTTGTCACTCACTTCCAAGATCAGTCCTGAAATTAGCTCCAAAGGGTAGCCTCCCAGTGTGAACATCGTTCCCAAGAGTTGACATTCCTCTTGGAAATCCTGTTCAGTAGAAACTATACGAGCTGCTCGTACTAGCTGACCTTTAATTACTGAACGTTTTTGGTAAAAAGGGTGGCAGCTGGTAAAGTGTAAAAACGTGTTCAAATATGTTCCCTTCCTGTGTATTTTTGCCTGGTAACATTTCAAAGCAAGGTTTTTTGATAAGTTAATGTCTAAGTAAGCTATCCTATCAGTATCAAAGGTGGAAGTGAAACGGCAGAAATCAGTTGAGGTGTTAAAAATATTTAATACTGTTTCACTCGACTTTTGGTTACCATTAAGCAGAATAAAGATATCATCTAGATACCGTGTGTAAAAGACTAATTTGTTTTTAATACTGTCATTTTTGAACACATACTCAGACTCCCAGTGGGCCATCACTAAGTTAGCAATGCTAGCTCCACAAGGGGAGCCCATTGCCACACCTATTTTCTGAAGAAAGAAGTTGTCTCCAAACATAAAGAAATTGTTATATAAAACAATTTCCAAGAGCTCTTTCACAAGTGAAATTTCATCTATTGCAGCCTTATTCTTAACCATAACTCGAGGTACCCACTCTATACCAGTATCTTGAGGTATACTGGTGTAGAGGTCTTTAACATCTACGGTAAGGAAGTTGTAGTTAGGGTTGAAGTCCAAACCATTTAACTTCTCTAAAAATGACCAGGAATCCTTACAAATTTGTGACTCAAGTTTAACAAATTTTTGTAAAATAGAGTCAATTACCTTGGCACATGGGTAAGTGGGTGACCCACGTCCATCGACAAGAGGTCTCATAGGTGGATTACCCAAATCTTTATGTATTTTGGGAATTCCAAAAGGTAGGGGTACCTTGGAAATTGTGTAGACATATAATTGAATATATTTTGTTCAATTCGCCCCTCTATGAACATGTCTAATATACTATCCTTTATTACCGAATATGCATGATTGGTCTCTGAGCGGCAACTAACTTCATAGGCGGGTCATCTAACAGGTCTACCATTCTTTTGTAGTAATCCATGTTATCAAAAATTACCAGTCCCCCTCCTTTATCAGGCTTACAGACTCTAATATCATGTAATTTAATAAACTCCAAAAATCCCTTCTCTTTCTGTAAAATAGGATCTTTAGTATGGATTTTACCTCTATGTTTAACGTTAAAGCGAATATCTAGTTCACACATTTGTTCAAACACAGAAATAAGTGGATGAAGGGGTGGGTTAAAGTACTAGGAATTCTAAATTGGTCATCTTGAACTGTAGTTACATTAGACCCCATCATCAAGTTAAAGTTCAATTTCCTCGTGAAAGTTTTTAAATCTATAATTGTTCTCAACAAGTCACAATTTTATTTAGGGACATATGTGTTACCTTTGGAAAAGAAATCCACCATGTCCGAACCTATATCAGTAGAAGAAAAATAGTACACTTTAAAGTCATTTGTCCTATTGGTAATAATTATAGGTTTACTTCTCATAGGCACTAGGTCAGATGGACCTGAATGGAGACTAGAAAAAACACTTTCTACATCTTCAGAAGGTGAAAAGTCACAAGACTCATTGACCAAAGGGATCATGTGTTGCACTAAGTTGTCATGTAATTCATTAGTGCCATAAGACATTAAATTCAAGTCTTGTTTCTCTCCTTAACTCTCTTTCGTTTTCCTCTGATTCTTGTACCATTGTTTGGGTCTCGTCCCTGTCCGGTTCCCCTCGGAAAAATTCAAGTTTTTTGAATTACGCTGATTGTTGATGTTAGCCAGTCATTCACTTCTCCTGACTTCCGTATAACCTTGCCTTTCAGTTTGGTTAACTTCTTCATTTACTTGTACCATAGTATTAGGCAACTGATTAGTGTAATGAAACACAGTTGGCTGGTTATTGTAACCAGGTATAGAACTACCTTCAGAAACAGTTTTCCATACTTGGGCTATAGGAGGAATCTCCTTCTGTAATCTGATCTTCAGTTTCGGAGCTGTTGGATCCAAGATCCCTAGATGTGTCTAATTCATATTCAAAGATTGTTTGCTGTTTGACACCAGTGGCTCCCCTAATTCAGCTGAAACTGAGTGTCTCAGACCCAGAGGACTCTTGGAGCAGAAGCATCAGCACTGGATCCAGGAGTTTGGAGTCAACTCTGAAGCTTTTGAAGCTATCTCTTCCCTTAGGAGCTTCAGCACTGGATAGCTCGGGTACAACTCCCTCAAGTGGAGCATTGGTGGGATTGCAGGATCCGATAATCTGAGAGGTTCCTGTTTCAGAGCTGTTGACTTCTGTTTCCCAAGAATTCTGCCTTCGAGGTTGTGGAAAAGGGATTTCTCCATTGCTAGAGAAGAGCTCAGACACCCCTCCGTCACAAAGTTCTTTTTTTTTTTTTTTTTTTTTTTTGAGCTTGATCATGTCTTCCAGTGGGACAGCCAACCAGAGTGAGCCCCCAGGTGGTCTGTCAGGGCATTGCTATCTCTTCCATCACTTCCCGAGAACACCCCACTGAGGAAGTCCCTTGGAACACTAAGTGTAAGGAGGTACTTAACCCCCCCAGCAGAATCTGTCACAGTGGACACTGATGTTGATGGGGAGGGGTCCCTCAGATCACCATCTGATGTCTCCTTTGGAGACATCCTAGAGCTCCTGAAACATAAAGATGGTTGGTCTTCCAGCACCCTTTCCCAGGAGGAATCATGTGTTCTGGTGGTTTTCTGGTCTGGCCCGTCTACTTCTTGGGTAACCCCCCCAAGCCAATGAGCTTATTGACCTAGTCTCTTAGTGGGCATGGAAGGAACTGGACACTGTTGAGCCCATTTCAAAAAGACCAGATAAAATTCTTGCCCCCCCCTCCAAAGATTGTGCACAGTGGAACAAGGGAGTACCAGTTGATGCCATGGTTGTGGCTCCAGCTTCAAAGGAGGAACTGGCTGAACAGAGTTCTTCTATCCACCTTCCTAATAAGAACTTGACCGTGTTGGACAGATTATTGAAGCTTGTGTATACTTCAGTGACCTTTGCCTTTAGCTTCTGAATTACTTGGCACACTTTACAAGACTGCAAAGTGATTTGATCAAGGAGCTTACCAAATCTCTTTCTGGGTGCAGGTCTTCCAAGGATGAAAACAGAATTTGTTTTCAACTGGCTACCCTCCAATCTATCTTAAGTGCATTCAGGAGGTTGATCTTCCATGTTTTGGAAGGTACTTCATGGTTGTCTGGTTCAGGCATAGCCATGAAGAGACATGTCTGGATGCACATATGTGGTTTTGTGGAACCATTTAAGTCTTCAATCATCAGTGCACCTTTTGACAGATCTTCTCTGTTTGGCTCAAAGATTAAGGACATGCTGTCCAAATATGGACAAGAGGGAAAGAACCCTGTCTGCCGTGGGTGTATGTTTTTCTGTCAAAGGCCCTTCTTTAGGAATCAGTGAGGTGGTAGAAATATGTGGTTTAAGAAACCCCTCTTTTATAGAATTCGCATGGTGATAGTTCCCCTAGGGGCAGAGGGGAGGGACTCGAATAGAAGACACCGTCCTCGCAGCAGAGGTGGTCCACAGAACCAGGGCTTTAGAGATATGTTTTCAGATGGGTCTCCTTTCAGGAGCACTGATAGGTCCTAACTGTTATTGTCTGGAGGCACTTTGTGGTCATTTATCCCTGCACCAGGCAGCCTGGCTAGCTATCACAAGTGATTCATGGGTGCAGAGTTTTGTATCCAGAGGATATACAATACGACCCCCCCCCCATCAGTTTTGAAGAAAATCCCTGATGTTCCACCAAATCAGATGGAAGGAGCTTCTCTAGAAATTAAAAAAAAAAACGCTAGACAAGAGAGTCATCCAACAGCTACCCCCAGACCAGACAGGGTCTGGAACTTATTCAGGGTTCTTCTTGGTGCCATAAAAAAAGACAAGGGACTTTTAGATCAGTTCTAGAACTTGGCAAGTTAAACCAGTTTGTTCACTACATGACATTTTGGATGGTCATGGTTCAGTCCATTTTTCCTGTGCTGCAGAAAGACAATCGAATGTGCTCGATAGATCTTCCGGATGCATACTGTCACATCAAAATGAACAGGTGTTCCAGGAGATACCTATGCTTCTGTCTGAGAGCCAGTCACTACTAGTTCAGAGCACTGCTGTTTGACCTCACCACAGCCCCCAGGGTGTTCACCAAATGCATGACAATGGTAGCAGCTCATTTGAGACTGCTGGGATTCCATGTGTTTCCATATCTAGATGATTGGCTCCTTACTGCTCCAACCAGGCCTCGACTGCTACAGGCAAGGGACTACTTGCTCCAGTTGTGTTTTCCTTTAAGAATAACTGTTAGTTAAAACAAGTCACAACTCATCCCAACAGAGTCTGGAATTTATAGGTGCTCATTTAGACACAGTCAGTCGATAGCTTCTCTTCCCTTCACTTGGATAAATACTCTACAGTCCCAAATCAAAAAAGCAATCCATAGTTAATCTCTTCCAGCTCGATTGATACTATAGGCATTGGGCTCCATGGGAGCAGTTTTCACCTGGTTCCATTGGCCAGATTCCATGTGAGAATTATTAAATGGACTGTGTCAACTCAGTGATCCTTTTTCCATCATCCATAATCCGTACCAGTCAAGATAACTCAAGCATGAAAACAATATCTTCTGTGGTCTGTCCATTAGAATCGGCTTCACAAAGGCCGACCCTTTGTTCTTACCCTTCCCAGGACCACAGTGACCACGCACACTACCCAGCTCGGGTTGGGAGGACACTACTTTGCAGGGGCAGGCCAAGGTACATAATCCCCTAAAGAGGCCAAGATGCGTATCAGTGTCCTGGAGATGAGAACTGTCCTCAAAGCATTGCAGGCCTTTCAAGGCACACTTCCCATCTGGGACAGTTGTGATACAGATATGTCAATAGTCTGATACATCAGCAATCAAGTTGGGAACCAAATCTTACCCTCTTTGTTGACATGATATTAGATTACGGCGATGGGCTATCTCTTCCAATCCTAATAGTAATGCACATTCTGGGAAAATACTGCATGATTGCAGACAAACTAAGCAGTTCCATTCTGATGCTTCATGAGTAGTCTGTCAACATCAATGTGGCAGACAGAATTTTCCATCAGTGGGGTCAGCCATGCTGCGATCTACTTACATCTCCCCTCAACAAGTGCAGCAGTTTCTCTGCCCTGATCCCTCCAATGAGGGAGTCACCAAGAAGTGCTGTAGTTCATGACTGGCCTTCCAGTCTCCTGTATGCCTTTCTACCCATATCACTAATTCCAAGTTCATTCAGAAAGCAGTTGGGTTAAAGAGCACAGTTATCCTCATTGCACCCTTTTGGTCTTGTCAGATTTGGTGTCCATTCCTTTGGCCTCATCTCCAGTATCCACACTGGATTCTGGATCCATCTCCATACTTCCTGTCTCACCTGACAAGCATGACTCATCTGGACAGAACAGGCCTCAAATTCCCCGCATGGTTTCTCCAGTTCCACTGCTTACTAGACAACCTAGGCTGTCCTCCCGTTTGTCTTATTTTGGCATCTTCCCATAAGGCTTCTACTAGAAAGACTTAAGAGTAAATGGAAAATATTTGTCTTCTGGGCCCTTAGCAAAGGTACGGATCCTTTTTCAGTGCACATACTATCAATCCTTGAATTTTTAGCTTCAGTCCTTAAAGAAGGAGCTAGTTTTTCAACTATTAGAGTTCAGTTGGCTGCCATTTCTAACTTCCACATAGGCAAAAATAACTTTACATTAGGCTCTTCTAAATTATGCAAGACCTTTCTCAAGGGAGCCTTTTTGCTTAGACCTCCATTAAAACATCATACTCCTCTTGGGATTTAAATATAATGCTTCAGGCCTTAACACAGTCTCCCTTTGAGCCTTCAGCAAAAGCTGACCTAAAATTTTTATCTTGGAAAACCATTTTTATTGTGGCTGTTACATCCACTAGAAGAGAATCTGAACTCCAGAGTCTGACATCAAAACATCCTTATCTAATTTTTCAGAAAGACAGGGTGTCATTGATTATTAATCCATCCTTTTTACCTAAGGTAGCTTCTGAGTCAAATGTTAACCAGGTCATTAATCTTCTAGTTTTCTTTCCCCGTTTTTCAAACAAAGGAGAATGCATGTTACACCTGTTGGGATTTCTATAGGCATCTTCATTTCTGCCTTCATAGAACCAAAGACTTTAGGAAGTCTGACCGATTATTTGTTTCTTTTCCTCCTACGAGATTAGGCAATCCAGTATCTAAAGTTACATGGCCAAATGTTTGACTGATTGTATGACCTTTGTCTATGGTAAATTGGGATTATCTTTACCAAAACCTTCTAGAGCCCATTCCACAAGATCTATGGTGGTTTTGTCAGCTTTTTCGTTTAGAACCTCTTTAGATGACACTTGTGCAGCTGCAACCTCGCTTACTACAAGTTGGATTTGATTTCCAGGAATAGAGCAGCCTTTAGTTCAGCAGTGCTCCGACATGTCATTCTATGAGGGCCTCCCAAGGTTTCAGTAGTTGGGGACTCTATTCCATCAGGTAAAGTATGAGTGGAAATTACAACATCAGATAAAAAAAAGTTATTTACTCACCATAACATTCCAGCTGTGTTGTCCATTTTCATCCTTCCCCAACTCCCTTCTCACCTATCCCCCCCCCCTCCTTTTTACTTCTGGAGAGATCTGAGAGTTGTACAGGAACCTGTGTTCCTTGTTTCAGCTCCATCTTCTCTTTTCTTTGTACCTATAATATTTTCTGTAATAGGTTGTCCTTTTATATCTAGGGGCAGGAAATTCGATCTGAGGTATGTTAGGTTGGCAGGGAATAATGGGTAAAGGGAGGAACTCGAAAGTTCTATGATCCGATGATCTAGTACAGGCGTCCAAGTCAGATCCATGACTCTCATCCAAACCCATCAGTTGAAGAATGAAAATGGACAACACAGATGGGAATTAATAACTTTTTAATAAATGTATATATATATATATATATATATATATATATATATATGTGTGTGTGTGTGTGTGTGTGTGTATATATATATATATATATATATATATCTATATATATATATATATATATGTATGGGAGTTCATAACTTTTTAATAAATATATATATATATATATATATATATATATACACACGTGTGTATATATATATATATATATATATATATATATATATATATATATGTGTGTATGGGTCAACTTTTTCTTATGGAAAGCTCATGCTTTTGAAAAGGAATAGTATGACCCCATTTACGCGAAAGAGCACTTTCGCGACTTCAGGTAATATCAAAAAAAGAAAAACACACTGCAGCACGCCACAGTGGGGATAAGGGAATATACCAGTTTCCCCACCGTAGTGCGATCTCAGAGTTAGTAAATATAAAGTAGCAGGGGTGTAGATGGGACGCAGGGGGGTTTGCCCCCCTGCAAAAATGCTTTTGTAGTGTTTTTTTGTTTTTTTTTATTACCAGTTCAGTGAATTGTGGACAACCTCCTAAGAAAAGTTAAAGAAAGACTATAAATGACATTTAAAAAGAGGAGGAGAGAAATATGTTGAGTCTGTAAAGGTTTAATGAATGACTGGTGTATAAAGGTGGCAGGATATATTCAGATGAATATTAAAAACTTAAAAGGTAGTAAGAGTTTTCTGGAAGAAGCGTATAAAGGAAAATTTAGATATAGAAGTATGTTAGGAAACTGATAGAAGAATTAGTAGATGACGAGAAAAAATTAAAAAAACTAAAAGAAAAATTGTCAGGTATGTTTGTGGAGAAGATAGCTTACATTATAAATTATGTGATTCATTTTAGAAGCACAAGGCAGTATTGGTAAGATAAAGTGAATAATCAATTAATGAAATATTTCGATGTAATGATTAATCCATTAAGAGAAAGGTGTAGTTTCAAAAGAAATAATAGTTTAGAAAATAATTGTGTGGATAAAGAGAGTAAAGGACTGCATTGCAAATTGGAGACTGCATGATAGTTGTTATAAGTTTGTAAAAGGTCTTTGAAAGTGGTCGTGAATTATTTAAAACTGCAAAGTATTAATTGTTTTGGTAAAATATACCAGAATTAATAAGGTCTGTATGGACAAATATTATTCCAGCTGTAAATCTAAGGGTGGCAATGAATTTGTGTATCAAAATTGGCATTATACAAGGATACTTTGTGAATCTTTTATTTGGACTGGTTGTTAATGCAGGTGGTGAAAAAGAATACAGAAACAGAAAGCTGGAAATGAAGATTATTTACAGAGATTACAACTGTCATTTTTCAATTTCATAGATATGATTCTGAATGTTAAATCTTTAGGATGACTAATTGAAAGATTATATAAGTAAACTAGGAATAGCTGTTATCTTGGAATAAGGTTTGGTGAGAAGCACAGAGTACAGGTAATTTATTTTCAGGAAAAATATACTGGGATTGTATGAATCAGAATGGGAGATATGACAGCAACAAGTGAAAATGAGGGAAAATAAAAATTGTGGCAGTGTATGACATTATTTAAATGCTTCTTAATGTCCATCAAGAGAAACATACTTGAACTCAAGTTTTTTTGCGGTATAGGAACTTATGTAGGTAGTATACAAGTTACCTTTGAACAAGAAAACTGAGTATGAGGGTATCCTTTTTTAGTTTCTTTTGAAGGCAGTGTAATGAGCCCATGATATGTGTTTTATATTGTATTTCATTGTCCGTTATTTATCTTTGGTGTTTTTGATTTTATATTTGCTAAATAGAGCTACCCAGACTTTTTTTTTTTTTTTTTTGAGGATTGTCATTGTGTGGTTCTGAGAGTGTGGAGCCATTTTGTTATGTATGGGGTTGTGTGACAGAGGAACTCCACTGTCCTGAATCAAGAAGAAAAAAACCTAATGAAATGGCAAGAGTTTCAGAGAGCCGTACTAAAGTGGTGTTAGAGAAAAATGGTGTGACTTTCAAAGAGACGTGCATGCTGGATCTGGCACTAGCTGACGCATTTGTTTTGGTTGTGTGTTAATATAAAATGTTTGGGAAGAAATTGTTGTATAAGAAGTGAAGTGTGGTTTTTAGCAGCGCTTCCAGAAGTGCAGGTGCCAGGATGTAGTGAGAGGATACAGAATTAAGAACAGAAGGCCACAAGAAAGATCCTCTACAACAGCAGATGGGGGTTATCCACAACGTGATCAAATCCAGCTAAGAGAATATGTTGTTCTGATTGGGTATGTGGGGTCCTGTGTGTAAGTTCCAGACAAAAGTTTTTGTGGAATTGTATACTTAAGGTCAAAGGATTAAAAGCCCTTTCATTCCCATTGACAAGGCTCCCATGTTTCAGTTGTCTTAGCTAACATATTCCTTCTTTTTTTCAGCATATACTTGTTTTTCTGTGTTTCAGAAACTGTGCACCATTAAGGTTTTCATGCTTAAATTTTATTTATTTTTGTGACAGTAGTTGCAAGATGTAGCCATGTCAGGCCCATGTATACCCTTCCCAAGGCTGTACTCTGTGCCTAGTCTGCAGGCAGGACTGATTATTTTATTCTGCATATGGAGGTTGATGTAGCCTGACCAGGCCCATGTACACCCTTCCCAGGGCTGTTCTCTGCGCCTAGTTTGCAGGCAGGACTGATGGTTTTATCTTGCACATAGAGGCGGGTGTAGCCTGAGCAGGCCCTCAAACACTGTTTCAGGGCTGTAGCCTATTGGTGTACTTTCATTTATTTTTTTTATCCTTTGTTAACGGAGTTAGTCTGCTGTGGTGGTGCAGCGGTAGCGTTGTTGCCTCACAGCAAGAGGTTCTCCCGTTCGATTCTTGGCTGGATTGCGGGAGTGCCTTCGGTGTGGAGTCTGCATGTCCTCCCTGCGGTTGGGTGGGCGTTCAAAAGACATGCGTAAATGGGCATGCCTTCGTTGAAGGTTGAACGTCGAGCTGGCACCTCGGCGTTCGTGAAAATCTACTGCCAATCATTAGTGGACCGGAGTTCCGCTGTGGCAACCCCTAACCGGGAAAAGCAGACAGACAACAACCAGATCAGTGAACTGGTAGTTGCGAAATTGCACTTTCGCGTAAATAGGGTCATAATTTTCCTTTTCGAAAGCATGAGCTTTTGATAATAAAAGTAAACCCATTAACATATATGTGTGTGTGTGTGTGTGTGTGTGTGTGTGTGTGTGTGTGTGTGTGTATATATATATATATATATATATATATCTATATATGTGGGTCTACTTCATTTCACTGAAACTCAGTTGCCCGCGCACAATTCACTGAAAGCTCATTTCAATGAAAACTCGTGTGACTGAAACTAATTTTGTTGAAAGTTATATATGGCCTTTTCTCCATTGTAGTGTGATCCTGGAGTTAGTATATAAAGTAAGGGGGGTTGTGGAGGGCACAGCCCCCCACATAGTTTGGTTATATATTATCTTCTGGAAAGACTTGTTCATTGGACTTGTAAGTGTCCATATCACTTTATGAACATTCAAAATAAGTGGGGGGCTTTGCACCCCACACACCCCAATGTAGGGGGCTGTGCCCTCCACCCCCCTTACTTAATATACCAACTCTGGGATCACACTACAGTGGGGAAAAGGCCATATGTAACTTTCAACGAAATGAGTTTCAGTCAAATGAGCTTTCAGTGAATTGTGGGCAGGCAACTGAGTTTCAGTGAAATGAGCTTTCAGTGAAATGAAGTAGCCCCATATATATATATATATATAGGTTCACTTTCAAATCTTGAAGTAGTGAAATATCAAATGTCATTATCTCAAGATGAAAGTGTCTAAATTACACTACAACGAAAACTTAAAAAAAGAACGTCACTTTACTGAAGGTTCATATTACCAAATTTTTAGTATGAGATGCTCTGTTTTTTAATACACCCTCCACCACACAAACTAGAACACATACACATCCTTCCTCCATACACCATAACAAACCTATACAACACGCACACAGACAAAACCAACTAATCTACACACAAGCAGAGGAAAAAGCCTCCCTCGCCCATGTGGGGGGAGGGTGAGCCCCCAACAACCTCACTACGTATATATACAAACTCCAAGGTCGTACTGCAACAAATAACAACAAATCCACCGCTATGCACCCTACACTTCCAGTGCACAAACACATACTACACATGTACAACAGTCATTAGTCTCAGCACTTAAACACACACTCTCACCTACGTACCCTAACCTACTCCTACACCTTCCCAAAAAATAAAAACATAAATTCCTACTCAAAATCCTTGCACAGAAAACACCTGCCTTAGCCTCTGCATATAACCACACATCACCTGCCATCTATAAATCTCAGACCACACTACACCTTAGAGAGACAACAGCCCAAAACAAAAACACTGCACTACAACTACTGCAGATTCGATAACGTGACATTTGTGAAAGTGCATTTTCATGTAACTGAACTTTTGACACTTTCATTTTGAGATCCTGAAATTTTATATTTCAGTATTTCAAGATTTGAAGGTGGGCCTCATATATATATATATATATATATATATATATATATATATATATATATATATATATATATATATATAGATATATAGATATATATATATAGATATATATAGATATATAGATATATATATATAGATATATATATTTATATATATAGATATACAGGGTCTATATTAGAACATCAAAGTTTCAGAACTTTGAATGTTCTAATATCGACCCCTATTCAGTGAAAGCTGAAAATATGGAAGCAACAGAAAACCAAATTTTTTCCTAGAGAAAGAATTCGGTTGTCCATTTCTATTGCTTCAGTATTTTCAGCGCTGTGGTGGAAAGTTACGAGTTGGGTTCAGGTAAGTATGTGAATGAGTGTGGGTTAGGCTAGTTAGGGTGTGGGTTAGGTATGTGTGCGATTGTGTGGACATGAGGGTTAGGGTGGGTTAGGTGAGTCAGGGTTAGGGCATGGGTCAGGTAAGTGTGCGATTGTGTGGACGTGATGGTTAGGATGGGTTAGGTGAGTTAGGGTTAGGGCGTGAGTCAGGTAAGTGTGCGATTGTGTGGACGTGAGGGTTAGGGCGGAGTAGGTGAGTTAGGGTTAGGGCACAGGTGAGGTGTGTGCGATAATGACAGACCTTAGGGTTAGGGTTTGGATTAAGGTAAGTGGATAGCTAGTGGTGTGTGTATAGTTTAGTGTAGGGTTAGGTGTTGGATTTTAGGTGTATGTTTGTGGATTGCTGTTTGTTTGGTGTGCTTGTGTTGTGTGTATGTGTTTTGGAACAGCAAATTTTTTCCCTGGGAAAAAATTTGCTGTTCTGTATGTTCGATGTTTTCAGCTTTCGCTGAATAGGGGTTGATGTTAGAACATTCGAAGTTTTGAAACTTCACTGTTCTAATATAGACCCTATATATGTGTGTGTGTGTGTGTGTGTGTGTGTGTGTGTGTGTGTGTGTGTGTGTGTGTGTGTGTGTAGATATATATATATATATAAATATATACATACACATAAATATGTATGTATAATATATATATATATATATATATATATATATATATATATATATATAAAATATATTTTATATATATATATATATAAAATATATTTTATATATATATATATTTATATATATATATATATATATATATATATATACACACACACATATACATATATATATATATATATATATATATATATATATATATATATATACATGTATATTATATGATAGTATATGTATCTCTGAGTCATCAACCTGTGCATTGGCACCTGACTCCACCTTGAGGCTATCTGCATCTGCTATTTAATCCCAATCATCAGAATCTCCATTTTCCATTCACAAGTTGGCTTAGTTCTTAGAATACGTTATGCTGTTATATGTGTATAATATTCTGTATGATTATTGCTACTCCTTTTAAAGGTCTGCATCCAAAATCCCAGTCTCTCCTTGTTTATTGAGCTTTCCCCTCTGTTTCAACATCGTCCTTTTCCACTTTGAATTTTAGTTTTCTGCTTGTACTATGTATAGGAGCCTTAACTGTGTAGCTCTGAAATACCCCTTTGAATTGGTTAATCCCATTCTGCCCTGCTATACTGGAAGAATTGCATTATTCCACTTGACTCTTGCTGCCTTCCCATCCCAAATAAAGTCCTTCAGTTCTTTAGTAATTGCTATCCACAACTTCCATTTTCTCAGTTTTTGTGTTATCTTTTGTTTAGTCACTTCCCACTTATCCTTTGCTGCCACACCAGAATCATTTTCAATCCATACTCCTAAATATTTCATTTTAGCATGTTCCCATAAATATGGATATTGCTGAACCAATTTGTGTGCAGGTACTTAATTTAGTTCTAGTGCTTTTCTGTTTGCTTCATTAATATTGTATTGTGAAAAGATTTGAAACTGTCTCAGTAAGTTCCCCAACAATGTAATGTCTCTTTCTCGTTTTGTCAGGTAAAAAATAATGCCATCTGCAAATAGAGCCATATTTCTATTCTAATATACTAATTATATCCTTAAATTTCTGGGTCCCTTATTTTCTTTACCAGTGGTTCTAAATACATTGCAAATAGCAAGGGATGAGAGAGGGAAGGACCCCCCTTGCCTGGTTTCACTGTTCAAACTGAGATTATCAGAGGACCCCATCCACTTTAATTTCTGCCTCCGATCCTTCATATATCCTCCTAATCAACCTTATAATTTTATCAGGGAATGCATCTGCTTCTCTTGCTCTATTGCTCATAAAGTCCCAGCTTACTGTGTCAAATGCTGTCTCTGCATCAAAAGCCACCAGCAACAGTGGTATTGTCTTACATTTTGCTTCTCTCTGGATCATCAGTGTTCTGCTAATGTTAGGAAATATTTGCTTCCACTCCACAAAACCACATTGATCCATATCTGTTAATTTTGGCATTACTTTTGTCATTTTTTTAGCCGTTGCAGACATGAACACTTTATAATCATGGTTTAGTATTGAAATGGACAAACCAAAAAAACATGCACGAAGGACAAAGTGCAAGGTCCAAACCAAACAAAATGAAAATACCAAAAACAGACCAGCACAATGGTGATGCAGCTAAAATAAATTTATTGTAAATAGCAATGCCATTTATAGTAAATAAATGGCTAACCGACCGGTTTTGGCTATAAAAATCCTTCTTCAGTGCTGAAACAAAAATTAATCAGTAATTAGGTAGCTCCAACATCCTGGTCTTATATAAGGAGACATTTAAAGGTATATTACAAAAAACATGTTAATTTGTATAAACCAAATCACTGTCAAAACTGATGAAAAATATTAGTGAAGACATAGTGCCAAAATAATAAAATGTAGTAGTACATTGCATGAACAAGCAGGCTAACATATTATTCCATTTCATTTATTCCAGGTTTGAACAAAGCCCCTAACCTGGTTATCCACATTGTTTCCATGTTATCAAGTTTATTATGCCAACCTGCTTTAAAATTTCTATGCATTTGAATTATGTCAATAATAATAAATTTAAAGAGAGCAGTTGGATGATGAATAGTGTGTTTGTAAAGAGCATTAGACAGATGGTGGTTTCTGATGGCACTGAGGTGCTCACTAATTCTCAGTTTAAATGGTCTGGACGTCTGACCAACACAGAATGAGGAACAGGTACATTTAGCTAAATAAATGAACCAGTCCGAACTACACATGGCATATAACTCATGAACTCAAGAATGTTGCTCAGGGTTCCTTTCCACAATAGGCAGTGACTTCTAATTCTCCCAGTAATGCAAAACTATGTTGGCGTATAATGAGGCACATGCAGCGCCCATCGCAACCCCCTTTTTCTGTTTAAACAGTTCTCCATTGAAAAAAAGAAAATTATTATCGAGAACAAGTGCCATAAACTCAACAATTAAGCTGATTGTGTTGGAACTAAGGCTGGATTCAAAGGCCAACACTTCATTGAACCACTCTAATCAAATAGGATTCTGGGGATGCTGGGGAACAATTCTACAATATCAATGGTTGTCATAAGTAAATCAGGATGAAATAACCTAATTTCTAAACCCTTGAGAAAATCCCAAGAATCCTTGCATACATGCTGTAGCGTAGAAGAGAATTTCTTTGTAATGTGGTCAATAAACTTGCTCAACGGTTCAGTGATACCTCCAGCCCCCGAGACAATAGGTCTAAATCTCATGGGGTCTAAACCTTTATGGGTTTTGGGTATTCCAAAAATTACCGGGGTCCTAGGTTTATTGATGTGTAAATAGTTGTATAACCTTTCGTTAGGGTTATACAACTATTTACACGTTTTCAATGGATAACTTTCTTGAGTTCATGAGTTATATTAATTCTACCACACACTTTCTATCTTTCACTGATAATGTTAGTAAGGACGTACTGAACTACCTGGACATATCAATACAGGACTACTGTAATCACACCTTTAAATCCAAGGTATTTAGGAAAGCCACCTTTTTTAATTCATACCTTCATTTTGACAGTGGTCACCCATTTCACCAGAAGAAGGGCTTGGTTAAGGGGCAATTCATTCGTGCATCTAAGATGTCTAGCACTGATGAAAATTTTCTTGAAGAAGTTGAGTTTTTAAAAAAACTTTTTTTAGAAAGAGGTTACCCTGCCTCCTTGGTTAACAACATGGCCCAAGAAGTGACAGATAACAGACAAGCCAAGTATTTTCCGCTGTTAGGTAGTGGCTTTCAGCAAGTTGAGCAGTTTGAGAATTTGGAATACTTTAACTTGCATAATAGTTTTATTCACACATTTTCACAGGATTCCCAACTGGTGGAACACACAGTGCTTAAACACTGGCCACTTTTGACGCTACACAATGACTTTAAAGGGATAATCCAGGAACGTCCCAAATTTGGGACTAGAAGGGATATTAACGCAAAAGGATTATTTGAAAGAAAGCATCTGTCAGATTCAAGGCATTGTTCCCCTAAACTTGGTACCTATAAATGTGGGGCATGCAAGCAGTGTTCCTTTATCATGAATGATAGTTCTTTTTATCTTCCATCTAGAAAATTTAGATTTGACGCTGACCGATATTACAACTGCGGAGCAAAAGGGGTGGTGTACTTAGGATTATGCACAGAATGTTGCAGTTTCTACATAGGGAAGACTGAGAGACCCCTTAGAAAAAGAATTTATGAACATCAATATGACATTACAAAAAAGAAGGACACTAATGCTTTTTTTAAACATCTTGCTTCTTGCCCTAACATGAAACTTAAGTTTATGGTTCTTGAACAGGTAACCCAGGATGCCAGAGGAGGTGACTGGGAAGCCCGCCTTGAATATAAAGAACTTTTATGGCAGCTTAGACTTAATGCTGCAAAATTCCCTGGTCTCAATGGGGCCATTAATATATCCAGTGTACTAAAGCGGAGAAGGGCTAGGCTATGATTTTCTTGTTACAATTAGTAAATGTTTTTTATCTTACACATTTGTGATTTTTTATGCACACATTTGTACATCATTTTTAAATGATTTTTAAATGATTTTTTAGTGTTTTCATTATTTGAACTTTTATTCTGCATTTTCATATACATACTTTTCACTCACTGAGTTCAGTTACTAATTAACTGCCTTCTTAAGTGGATGTTTGTTGAACTAATTAAGTACCATGTGATCAGATGCTTAAGTATTTAAACTTTTCAGTCACACTACTTTTTATCTTGAGAAAGCCAGGTATTTACCTGGCGAAAGCGCTTGATTTATTGACCTGTTTGTTGTTCAATAAAGCTGCACTTTGTGCTTTTTGGTTCGGTTCTTCCTGTCTGTGGATTATCTTTTATCTTATTTGCCTTGGTTTCTTGGAAGTTATAAACCTTCCAGATCTTTATCAGTTTTTCCCTCTTAGCTTCCAAATTTCAACAGGAATACCATCTATTCCTGGGGACTTTCCTGTAGATTGGTTATGCATCACAATTTTTATCTCATCTCCTCCTATCCTAACCATTAGTAATTGAGCCTTATCTAACTCTAACTTTGGCATATTTAATTCCTCCATGAACATTTCTATTTGTATCTTATCTTGATTTCCATATTTTTTTTTGCTTTATATAGACTTTCATAGAATTTCTGAAATATTTCTAATACCTTTATAGGATCTCTTGTTACCTTCCTTTTTATAGGCTCCCTAAATTTCATGGCAGGTATTTCTGCTTTCTGTTGCCTGAGTTGTTGTGATAAAAGTTTTTCTGCTCTAGTGTTATCAAAAAAACAGTTGCTTAACAGCAGTCTTTCTAAACTTGTGCATATTATCAAGGTAATCCCTTATTTTCTGCATAGCATTCTGCAGTTGCTCATCATATTGTTCTGCAAAATTTCCCCTATTCTGCAATACTTGAACATTTGTCAGTCCCTCTAAATAATTCTTGTTACTTCTTAACCATAGCTCCCTTACTTTTATTTCCACCCCATTTTTAAATGTCACCTTAATTTTATGCCACCCCCTAGCTATATTTTCAGAAGAAATTTCTATCCTCTCTAATAGCTCCTGAATAATCTCTACTACAGATTCCTTCAATTCCTCTCTTTTCAGCAGATAAGTGGGAACATGCCATTGTCTCATTTTTATTTCACTACCCTGTGTTTTTATTCTAGTTATTGGTGTATGATCTGAAAGTTATTGGGTGTATCAAGAATGCACATGTTCATTTGAAATGTATATTCTGCCTAGCCCAGTTATTATATCTTGAGGAATAATATGTGAATTCATTCCGAACTTCTGTTACTGAATTCATATCTTCATGCCAGATATTTTCTTAAATTTCTTCAAAAATCTACCCTCTTTTGTTGCCCTTTTGGACCCCTCTAACACATCTTCACGGCTGCAAATCAAATTCCATTCCCCACCTATAAGTAATATGCCTTGATGCCTTGAAATGATTATTTCTCCCAGAATTTTCTTAAGCTCAGTTATAGCAGTTTTAGGTGGCATTAAATACATGCCAATGTAATCGTCCTCCCTTGACAGTAGCCCCTTAGCACTACAAATCTAACATTGTTATCTTTTTTATTCACTTCTATCACTGTTGGAGCTCCTCTTGCACTTAATATGAGTACTTCTCTTTTTCTTTGTCCCAGGCATTCCACTGAATAACCGTCCTGAAAACCTTTCTTTATCAAATTCACATGTTCATTTCTTTCTAAGTGCGTCTCTTGTAACATAGCTATTTGCACTCAACATGTTTTAATATAGTTCACAACTCTTTCTTTTTAGAATATATCATTGAAACAGTTGACATTTAAAGACATTACAGAAAGCATCATTGTATTAAAAAGCTATTATTCCCACCTTTTTTGTTAAATGTCTGATTTCAGCTTTTGTGCTACATCCATGCACTGTTTGACAGTTTGAAATTTTATACATTTGTTTCTTTTCATGTCAGTTTGAGCCTATGTCAGATCTTACAAAACTTTGTTTTATTGAATGCCCTCAAAAAAAAAAAACACATACACACACCCATACCCCCCTAACAACCTATTAACTTAATACTAACAGACAAAACTATGTATATTTTAAAATATTGAACTTTTACCCTCCTAGTAGGAACAAAAGGCCCAAACTGACAGCCACACTCACAAACTTGAGTTCACTTAAAAGAAAGGTTATACATACTAAATCGCATGGTGCAGCCGGTGCTTCTATTAAGTGCTTATTAGTTTTGTCTTAGCTTTATAGCTCTCCCAGCTGGGAAAACCTCTGAATGCTTTCAGAGAACATTATGTCCTACCCAGTTTCTCTTCTCTTTTTTGCCCTCAGCCAAACACTATCCACCAAACTGTAGCCAGTTTCTCTTTATCACATTGTTTCTGTGGAAACTGGAAGACCAGCTGCAGAATTGCTACTAAACAAGCATGTATTTGTTAGGCAAAAGCCTTTTAGTATTAATATTCTTTTGTATTTACTTTCACTCTCTTAAAACTTGTTACCAAGTCAGTCTAAGGTCCTTATTCCAGTCATTTCCCTATGCAAGAATGAAAAAAGCACATTCATTTTTTCTTGTCATGATTTTTTTAACCAGGCGTTTTCTTGTACATTGCATTGCCTACATTTATTAAAACTGAACAAGAATAAAAAGAGAAGAAGAGAGAAAGAAAAGAAAAAAAACAGCACCTGTTTACAATCCCTGTTACACTTAAAATAACTGAGAAAACTTTACTTTCTAGCATGTAAAGAAAACCACACACCACAAAAATAGTACCATTAAAAAAAAGCTTTACTTACAGTTAACTTTCTCCTTCCTCTTTCCCTCCCAAAGCACTTTTCCGAACATTAATGACATAAATTAGGGTATATCCTTTAGAGTCCCCCCGCAAGCCCAACAAATTCTGAAAAAGTCCAGTATTTCCAGATTTTCTTTTGTCATGTTTTGCAAATATAATTAATTATTGCATTGTAAAGCTACATTAAGTTGCTGGTTTTATACCTTTTTCTCTCCATCTCCCAAATCCTGTCTCTATTTCATTTCCAATGTACACTCGATTCTTGTAGTCAACTCTCATGTTCCTTTCCCTCTCTCCAACATTTTCGGTCAAAACATTGGTTAAGGTTTCAGAGGTGCAGTCTCTCTGTGATCTTTGTTACCAGAAGAAGAAGAAGCAGACTCTCCTTCTGTTTCCCTGCTTACTTTTTGTTGGAGAAACGTTTATATTTCCTCCTTAGTAATGTACTTCATCAAAAAATTATTACAAACACTAAACTGGAACCCATTGAAATATCTTCCCTTAGATGAAGCAGTACATTATTTCAATACTGTCTTCGAAGATACCCTTAACTTCATAGCCCTCATAAGAAAAAAGAGAGTTAAACATAACCATGCTCCTTGGCTATCAAAATCAACCAAACAACTACTGATTAATAGAGACCAAGCATGGCACAAATGGAGAAAAGATAAGACCCCACCCAACGAAACCACCTTCAAAATACTTAGAAACAAAGCAAAACAGGCCATTAGTCAGGGCAAAAAGACTTCTCACAACAAATAAACACCCACAGTAATAATCCCAGATATTTCTGGAAATTTGTCAGCTCATTACTAAATCCTGGCAGCACCCAAAACCCATCTCCATATCCAGACAAAAGCCAAGTTGAAATCAGTGAAATATTTAATAAAAACTTTATTGATATTATCCTTACATTAGTAAATGCAGGCAATACCCCATCCATCATACCTCAAAGCAATATCAGCTCCATACCATCTTTTAACTTCCAACCTTTAGCAACCTCTCAAATACAAACATTACTTGGCAAATTGAAACCAGGCTCCTTATCCGCTGATGATCTTCCCCCAGAAGGCAATATGTTTCCCAGTAAGTATCATTATAAACCGATCACTTGCAGAACACACAGTCCCCCAGCTCTGGAAAAAATCAATAATCACCCCACTTCATAAAGGTGGAAACCCTCATGACCTATCTAATTCTAGACCCATTTCTATGCTGTCTCCTCTGTTTAAAATAATGGAAAAATGCATCCACAAACAACTGGTTGAATATCTAACCAGCAACAACCTACTATCTCCTTCACAACATGGTTTTCGACGATCCCACAGTACCATTACTGCCCTAGTCTCCTTCACAAATTACATCTATAACGCCCTAGATAGTAACCTACTTACATCTGTCTTGTTATTGGATCACTCAAAAGCATTCAACGGAGTCTCCCACATCTAACTTGTCCAGCAACTCCACGCACTAGGATGCTCTGATGCCACTGTAACCTGGTTCACTAGTTACTTTGAAAACCGACAGCAATCTGTAAAATGACTGGATAACCTCTCTAGCTTTCTCCCAAATAACATAGGAGAGCCCTAGGGGTCAGTCTTGGGACCCCTACTGTTCAACATTTTTATAAATGACCTACATAAAGTTCCCTCTGACTGTACTACCATACAATATGCAAACAATTCAACCATAATCTGTACCTCTAATAACTTCTCTGACCTCCAAAGGCTAACAAAAAAGGCCTTTAAATCCATAGAACTCTGGCTAAACCAATCACAGCTATTGATTAACCCTAATAAATCTAAACTACTCATCTTTGCATCTAAACTTGTTCCCACAGACTTTACTATATTCTCCATAAACAACACCCCAATAGATCCAAAGAACTACTCAACGGCTGCATATAAAAACAGTAGATTTATTGGTGACCCGAGACAGGTCTGAAGAAGTGGTGTTTCAACACCACGAAAGCGCTCGCCAGTAAATCTACTGTTTTTATATGCAGCCCGTTGAGTAGTTCTTTGGATGTGTTTGTGGCGAATATTTTTGGAAGTAGTGTCCAGAGACTACGTACTACTGACCATTACCTTATTTGTGTTTGGAAAACACAAATAGAGTTAGTAAATCAGGCCAAACTGCTAGAAATTACTATTGACAGCAAACTTAGCTTTGACTTGCATATTAATAACGCATTAAAAAGGACTCACTTCAAATTAGGCAAATTTTACATAAACCAACAATACTTGGACAAATCCATCTGAATAAAACTTTCAAAAAGTCTTTTCCTTCCAACCTTACTATATGGGTCTCCTATCTTCACTAGTCTCCACAACTCTTTGCAACACAAACTGCAATCCTGTTACTATAAGATTGTAAAATTCACATCAGCCTAACCAAATCGCATCCACCATTGCCAGGCCACTAAAGAACTAAACTGGCTAGAATTTGGACATTACCAACATTACTCACAGCTTGCCTTTGCCTATAAACTCATTTATAAACCCGAGTGCTGCCCTTCCCTGAAAAGTATCATAGAACTTTACACCCCATCCAAAAATCTATGCTCTAACAACAAACACCTACTTAAAGGATCAAAACCTAGTAAAAGATCAGGTATCTGCCTCTATTCCCATTCCATAACTAAGCTGTGGAACACCCTCTCATCATCAGTTGCAGAATTAGACAACATAATCTCCTTTAAAAGAAAACTAAAACAACATCTCACTGATAACCGCAGCTGCACATGCAACACATATCCACAGCCTCCTTAATCTAGCTAAACAGTCTCACATAGCAAATATGCTTATGTATATGTTATGCTGTTACACCATATGAGTTATCGCTAATCTTTAGTATCATAGTCC
Source organism: Protopterus annectens (assembly GCF_019279795.1). NCBI lineage: Eukaryota > Metazoa > Chordata > Ceratodontiformes > Protopteridae > Protopterus > Protopterus annectens. The sequence goes on from NC_056743.1 coordinate 477,698,076, forward strand.
ACACATCAATACAACCATCTTAACACATTTTTTCTTCCCTGTCACTTTCTACTTTTAATACTACCATTAAATATATGCCACCTATAATCTACCTATTCCCACTACCTAGCTATAAGATTCTAACTATATCTGTCTTACCTTTAAGTTTAACTCTCTAATTCTATCTTTCCCTACCCCCCCCAAAAAATGAGCTGTATTGTTAAATATTTCTAACTGTATAATTTTCCTACATGCTAATGTTCCATTGTTACTGTATTGTGCCTTTTTACAACATACCTGCTGTTTAGATAGTATTCTGTGTTATTTCACTTACTTTATAATTATAATTTTGTTTCCTTACAAATTCATGTAATGATTTTCATGTAACTTGGAGCTTTTCTCCATGGGCCTCCACTGAAAATGGGTCTCAAGCCCAGTGGACTTTCCCGGTCAATAAATTTCAGTAAATAAATAATGTCCATCCAGGAAAGAATACCTTGAGGAGATCTGGTTACAGCAGTTTGAATTTCACACCTGCATCTTGACATTCCCTGATTAGTGGAATAAGTTGCTACTACTCTGCCTGGTCTACAGTGAGTAATCATTCTCCACAAACACTATGCTGTCTCCCGCTTCTAGTACTTTGTCCTTCTGCCACAGTTTTGTCAGAATCGACTTCTGCTGGTAGGGTTGCATTTTTACTAATAAAGGTCTAGGTTGCTTTCTTATAGTCAGGTTTGGAGCAAACATAGGGTGTGCCCTTTCAACTAACATCTCCTGTTGTGGAATACCAGTATAGTTGCTTATTTATACTTTCATAAAATTAAAGCAGTCTGTTCCTTCTAACTTCTCTGTTATAGCTGAAAATCTCAAGTTTTCTTTACATATTCTGTCCTGTAATTCTATTTTTTTTAAACATCTCTTACTGAGCAGTCTGATATTCAGCCAGCCATTTCTTCATTTTGACCTCTGAGGTATGCATTTTTATTACCTTATCTGAATATCTTTTTAAAACTTATTCCATTTTTCCAACCTTTTGTTTGTGTTGATATACTACATTAGTGTTTTGCTTATTTTAACCAGGTCGGTGTCCAGTTTTCTTGTATCTTCCTATATGTTATTGGAATTCATGTCTGGCGTTTGCATTGCTTTTTGCTGAACAACTGAAGGACCTTGCCCAGTCAGTGTTTCTTCCTTATTGTTTGTAGCTGATTTTTCCAGGTCTTCTGTATTTTTTCCTGGTATCCAGGCAATACACTTTCTCGCAAGTTATTCAAATTTACCCATAAACACAAGTCTCCTGGACTTCTCTGCTGAGTTTCTGTTTTCACAGTGGGAGAGCTAGAATTAAGAATGTGCAGTCATCTTGGAAGTCTGGACAGACATTGATTAAAATTGCTCATTACGTTTTTTGAGTATTTGTGGTGCTTCTTGTGATTAGTGCATTTCTGATGAAGTTCTATCATATTAAAGAATGAAAGCACTTAATTTGTGTGTTTGCTTAGCAGCCATTCATTTTGAGTTTTACCTTATCTCTTGTGTGTTTTGTAGTTATTCATATATATATATATATATATATATATATATATATATATATATATATAGGTTCCCTCTTATATGATCGAAGACGCATTCTTTCAAATGCATCTTGATCGAACTTGATAGCACAAAACAGCAAAATATTGAAGTGGCATATAAGCAAATTATTTTCCTGGGAAAGAAATCGCTTGGCCGCCTTTGTTATTTTGCTGTTTTTGTCACTAATCTCGGAGTTGGTATATTTAAGTAGGCACATTCCCCCACTTTATGTAATGTTTTAAAGTTTTTTTTTCTTTCTTTCTTTTTTGGAACAGAGTTTGTTTTTTTTCCCCTGAGAAAAACAATTGCTGTTCTAAGTGTTCGGGATTGCAAGCTTTCCCTTAAATGGGGTCGACAAATTGGCTTTCGCTTTTTTAATCATTCATTGATTTAATATAGACCTTGTATATATATATATATATATATATATATATATATATATGTGTGTGTGTATGTGTTTGTGTGTGTATGTATATATATATATATATATATATATATAGAGAGAGAGAGAGAGAGAGAAAGATGGATATAGATACACGCATATATGTATGTATGTTAATATTTTTCCTAGTGACATGAGTAAATCCAATATTTAACTGAAAAATGTAATCATACCTTATCAAGATCACTATCCTTCTGTGCAGATAAATCCAGAGTAATAGCAATCTTCTGTGTTATCTACATACACAGGTCTCCTCACCTTCAAGTTCCCTAGCTACATGCTTCACTTTTTATAGTGTAGATTCAGGCCTGTGAGCATTTCAAATATGCAAATTAGGTGTGAACTCATTTGAATTCCTGAATCCCAAATTTTTGGCTCCCTGTAGCAGATGTAAACATAGAACAGACATTCCCTCAGTGTCTGTTGCTAATGGATTGCAACTGTGAATGATTACTGGTAGGGAGAAGGAAAACACAACAACAATTCACACTCCCTTACCTGCAAAGTGTAGAAGTAGTTGTATTAAGGTTTTAAATATTGGTAAGCAGCACACATTTCAGAGTTTCTGTTAAAAATACCAACCTCCCCTGCATTTGTTGAAAAGAGTGTATATTATTGCCATTTAATATTATCACACATTTTAAGGACAGACTGCAGATCTCAGTTTACTGCTCAGATAAGAGAAGAGTTAACAAAATGTAAAGATAAGACAGAGCTGAATTTCTGCAATAAGTATTTATAACTGGTTGTGTGATCACTCATTGCACAACATCTGAAATTAACATGTACAAATAACTCAGAAGTGTGCAAATGCCATATGTATTTTTAATACTATGGATGATTTTGGACTTGCTTGTATGCACAATGATATTTATTCCTGATGCAAAGCTGTGCCTGTGGCAAAGAGGGATAAGATACCCTTGCTGTGTTTTATATGTTCATTTGTGTGATGGTTCAAATCCAGAGTTGTGTAGAAATCTTTCCTGTGTACTAACATTTATTTTGTACTGTTGATTGTTTTATATAATGTTTTTAATACCAGTATTTGTTCAATGCATGGCTTAACACACGCACAGGAAATGGATAAATATAATAAATGTCATGTAATTTACTTCTGTTGATGACCAATACATGTACTGTCCCTGTGAATTGTGTGTGTGTGTGTGTGTGTGTGTGTGTGTGTGTGTGTAGCACATCTGCCAATCATGGTGATCCACACAGTATATACTATCTGTAGATGGACAGTTCAAGTCCCACATTTGTCTTTTAAGGATGAAACCATAGCACCTAACCTAACCACTGCTCAGATAGATAAATCAAGTTTTGCTTTGCTTCTCACACTTGCATGTCATTTACTGTCATGCATACCTGGAGTAATAGCCCACACATGAAGCAGACAAAACACCTGCAGACAGGATGCAGACATTAACGGTTTCAAAAAGGATACATTGCTGCATTTTTTTTTTTTTTTTTTTGCTTTCCATTGTACAGACCTTCCCCAACACCTGCAAGTCTAGAACACCTACACAGAGGAAGCAGACAGTAGACAATTTCAAAACAGATAAATTCTGTTAAGTATGTTGGGCACCACAGTAAGCCGGGTTGTGCTGTGGATAGCACACAGAAGTTAATAATGAATATGAAAATATGCAACTGTTTTTTTTTTTTTAACTATTCCTGTGGCAGCAGGTGTAAGTGTAGGGCTGTAGTACAGATAATTCTAGGTTCTAATTCAGCTAATTACAAACATTTTTACTGTTCCATTTTACTTCATATTAGAATTCAGATAAAAAATATTACACACACCCAATTTTATTTAGGGTTGTACACTCAGTTTTAATAAACTCATGTGAATTATTTGTATGAGTGAGGCTATACTGACTAGTATGTTTCTGTAATCATAATTGTGTTCTCTGTCCTTGAATGGTCTTCACAGTTAAGTAATATTCATATACACAGTGATGTATAAACCAGGACCTTGTCAGGTCAGACACATACATGGTTAACTCCTCAGTCTGTCATGTGTATTTATATGTAAATAATGAGCATGTTTGAGAAGGACTTCTGTGGCAAGGATGAACAATCACCACTGCAAAGGAAAAATGTTTGTCTCTTAATGCATTACCTGGACCCTCCATGTCATGTAGCAGTACCCCGGCAGCTGGTGCTGTGGTACCCTCTGGGAGAACTGGTGGAGGTGGTGATTTTATCATCTGCCAGGAGATGCCAGGGTTGGTGCATAGGGTTTTGCACAGCACCATTTAAGCATGCCAATGTTGCCTGGAGAGGCCGGTCTCCCTTATGGTCCATATGAGAAGATGTCAAGCCCTCTAACTGCCAGTGGAGTAAGGGGACGGTGTTGACAGTCCTGCAGGTGAGGACTAGATTCTCACTGTCCCCATGTTTGATGGGCATCTGTTGTCCCCTCTGTAACCCCAGTCATGGTGTCCCCCAACTTGTTGTGTCCCTCACCATCCCGGTGTTGTGTCTTGTTTGTTTGCATCTGCTTCTTCACCTACCCTACTTACTTGACCCAGAAATACCTATATCCCTTACTCAACATTCCTGTCTTACTGAAGTAAAAAAAAATGGGCACCTGTCCCACCAAAAAAAAAAAATATATATATATATATATATATATATATATATATATATATATATATATATATATATATATATATATATATATATATATATATATATATATATATATATATATATATATATATATATATACATATATATACACAAATATGCATATATATTTATATATACATATATGCATATATATTTATATATATATATATATATATATTTTTTTTTTTTGTACTCTACATAGCTCTCCAGTTTGCACTCGTGTCCTTTTGCACAGTTGATTCAGTCCAATTGAATGTACAGCATGATTGTATTCTTGCCAGTCATTGTTGAGGTGCCAGTCCAAATTCTGCTAATAATCTGTATTTATTTTCATTTTACTCTGTTGAAGAAGTGGATCACTGTGGTTCTTTCCTACCTCCATCCTGCACATTCCTATATTGCCTTAACTTTGTTCTTTTCCCTGCTTGCCCCCATTTCACCACTTTCCTGTCTACCCCATTTTAACACCTTTAATCTGGTCAGAAAATACAATCACTCACAACACAAGTTAAATGCAGTGGAGCCCTTCACTTTTTGTCCTCTTTGCAAATACTGAGTGACAGTGAATGGCTCTTCAGTGTTGTGGTTAACTCCGCACATTGCCACTTAAACATGTTGCGCTAAGGTAACAAACTGACTGTAGAATAAAGCATTATTTCATTGCATTATCAATACATTTTTAAAACTGTTAGATACACCTGGATCCAAACCCTGTATCATCTGGTCTCCAAAATAAATTTGTCAATACATTTACACCTGCTGCCACAGAGTCAGCTAAGCAGCAGGTGTGCTTCATACACTCAGTGCTCAGAACTCTCATAATTTAATCAGTCAGGCAGAGGCTTGAGTTTGCTCACTGCTTAACTACACCCATACAGGTAAAGCAGTAGAAATGTGCATCTCACATTTGCAAATACTTTGCCATTGATTGCGCAAAACCACCTTGTATTACTTGTATTTACTGTCCATTTGGTCTTCATCCCTTGAAACTACATGTAAAACACAAACAAAGGGAAAACACTTTTAAAGAAAAGAACACATTTGCACTGCATCTGTCTGTTCCTTCCACCCATGCACTGTAAAGCTGGTGTCTCAGTACTTGTTCACAAATATATTGAATACCCTACAGAAATAAGTAACAAATGCTTTCTTATATGCCATGCACATCTTTATAATGACAATACACATTCATATTTTCCTGTACTTGTAGTAATGTGGACAACTATTTACAAATAATTTGCAGACTTTGTTTAAGGTATACCTGCACATTGGAAACATAACAAATGCTATACTTTGCACACTCATCAATGTGGTAGCATACAGATCTTTAATATCTTGACAGTTGTACATGGCTAGCCGTTCATTTCAGATAGGCCTCCTAACATCTTCTCTTACACATCCAGTGATGATGTCATCCACTATAAATTGTCCTGCAGCCACAAAAGTCAGACTTGTGCTGTTATACTTGCGTTACATACTCAGTTTTTAGTCTGTGTACTTAAGGGGTTCTTATCTCACTGCAGTCAACTGGTGTGCATGTGTGTTCACTTTGCTGACATTAGAAAAAGCATTTTACACCAGCATGTGAGACACTGCTGATTTCATCACCTATAAAGTGTTGTCTGACACTCTTTAAGTCAGACTTGTGTGGTGCTTGCATTAAATACAGAGGTCTCTACTCTGTGCACTTAGGTAGGAGTTCTGTTCTCACCGCAGTTAACTGGTGTGTGTGTGTGTGTGTGTGTGTGTGTGTGTGTGTGTGTGTGTGTGTGTGTGTGTGTGTGTGTGTGTGTGTGTGTGTGTGTATTTTTCTTCATGTGGTTGACATTAGAGCATTTTACACCAGCATGTGGGATACTGCTGTTACTATCTTACTCAGCAGACTCTGCTGATGTCATCAGCTATAGCGGTCTCTCAAACATGTTCTGTTAATGTCACAGGCTAGATTAATATACCTAGAGTGAGTGAGTGGCTGTTGTGCCATTAGATTTGCAGATGTGTAACATTTCCATTAGGATAGGGTCAGAAACAGGCCTATAGGCCAGGCACAAATCGCCTCTCATCAACCTATGTGATGCAGAGTACAGTGGCAGTGCTTTCACTCTACTGGAACAAAGCCAGTTCTCAGGATATGGTTAAAGAGGAAGCCAGCTGAGTCCACAAGGTCCTGTTCATCCACCCCATCCAACTACTACCTTTCTTTCACCTCCACTAACTACCTTGATGATAGCAAGCTCAGATGCTCATAAGCCTAGTACTTATTATACAGCAGGAACTTCTCATTGTTACATTTGTTAATGCCTGTTATGTACTTCACAGATAAAGATTCTAGTTGTCTACTGATGTACTATGTTCTTCATCTATAAATATGTTGTAAGTAATTTCTGTGTTAAATTGTTAATCACTATGTAATCCAATGTAACTACTTCTGTTTATTTTACTGTGGAGCTTTTCTCCCCGGGCCTCCGCTGAAAATGGACCCACGTCCAGTCGGACACTCCCGGTCAACAAATTTAAATAAATAAAAATAATAAATAAATAATCATGGTATGGTTTGTAGGCCCTATGTTTTCTTGTTGAGAAAACCCTGTGATTTCTCCAGCTGCTACAGGTGTTAGGTGGGGTATGTGCAAAAGTGAGCATTTTACTTGTTAATGGTCTAAAGAGTGTTGATCACAATGGTGTTATAACAGCCTCAGACCTGGATGTGATGCCCTGGCCTATGAAGTGCATGATGTAGAAGGCTTTCCTTACCACTGTAGAGACATGGTGGTTGAAGTTCAGATTGCTATATACCTTTGTTGCTAGGTCTCGCACCACTGGGTTTGAGCTTGGGGTGGGTGTTGTCAGTACTTTAATTAGCGGAATTCCACTTTGCAAAAGGCAAAAATAATGGGAACTTGTTGCGTACAGTTTTAGACCATGTGGCTTGGGCACCAATCATTTGTCTGCATTAGCCCCTCCTGTAATATGTTAACATCATTGGGGGGACTCTGATTGCACCCAAGTTGCAATCATCAGCAAACTTGGTAAGTTAAAGGCTGTCTTATTTAGCCTGGACTTCAGAGTAATAGGTTCTGAACAGTAAAGGGTCCAGCACAGTTCCTTGTGGTACACCACTTGTGACTGCTCTACTGGTAGAGATTGAATCACCACCTTTAACAGTTTGCTTTGTCAGTGAGCCAGTGGGCTAACCATCTTGTGACATAAGGGTTAATTCCCCAGCTGGGAGAGTTTATCATTGATACTTGCATAGGGGATTGTGTCATAACCCTTGGCCAGATCAAGGTAGTTAGTATGCGCTGTCTTACCTTCATCCAGGGCTTTGTAAGTCTACTAGGTGTAGTAAGCATGAACTACCCTTAATGAAGCCAAATTGGGTTGGATCTAGAGTTTGAAGGTCATGTATATCCTTGTTGATAAGGTCAATGATGATTCTTTCCATGGCCTTGCAGATGAGACTAGTTAGACTTGCATGTCTGTAATTCCCAGGGTCAGTTGATGGCCCCCCTTTGTGCAAGGGGATTACTGCTGCTATTGTCCACTCTACTGGAACAAAGCCAGTTCTCAGGATATGGTTAAAGAGGAAGCTAGTTGAGTCCACAAGGTCCTGTTGTGGATTACTTAGTAAGCAACATTGGGTGTTTTCTGGTACCATGGAGGCTGTGTTTTCAGCCTTGGAGAGCACAGATATGACCTGATGTCTAGAGATACTAAGCGGAGGACTGGTGTCAAGTATGCTTTGAGGTATGGCTGGTGGGGCCAGGGGCTTGAAGTTTGTGACAAATCTGTCAGCTATCAGATTGTCAGTATCCATTGGTGCAGCTTCATGTTTCCACTCTTAGCATTAAGCAGCAGAACTTTATTTGCTTCCAGTGGATGTTGTTACATTGGGACTTTTTTGCTGTGACGTTGTCTAAAAAGGCAGAATGGGGGAGGCAAGCACCTTTGCCAGTGTCCGACAGCCTAGAGGACACAGGTGCAAACTATCTCTGGCAGAACATTGTAGCTTGTCAACCATGTTATCCCAGATTGAGAGATACTGGATGCCCTGAATTGACACCAGAAGCTAAGCCAGTTGTTGAAGGCTGTCATCTGTTTGTATTGCAGCCTTTCCCAGATATTTACTCCTGCCTGTCCACTAGGTGGCGTTCTCATTTAGTCCTAACCATTAGTCCATACTGCCATCCTATAAATTACATCTTTACTCCCTGCAACTTATACCCAGCTCCTATCTTTCCTTCACATGCCTTCTGCTCTTCAGTAAATACCACTTTTCTCCTCTAAACATTACCACTTTACATTTATTATTCTCTAGTCATCTGCTCTTTCACTTACCCTGAGCTATCAGCAATCCACTGATTGTTCATCCTGAACTGTTCCACTCACTTGTCACTACCCGCTCCGTTCACCCTGCGGGCTCACTCCGCTCCTCTACCCCCAATTCCCACCCACCCTCACTACTCGCACTTTTATCTTTGCATTAAACTCCTCCCATTCTCTAACAGACCAATTACTGGCCTTCTCACCCTTCTCTTTACCTCCCATCACTTAAAGACCACACCCCACACGTACCTCCTCTTATCCTCCCATCAATTAAAAGCCACTCCCCACTCACACTTTACTAAAACTTACACCATTTGATTTCTATCTGTCTTTACCCTACCTATACTATACATCCCATACTTCTCTATCTTACAGTCTTAATCCTTTACATTATGCATTCTCCATTCCTTCTAACTCTACAGTTCCCTTTCATCACCCTCTTAATTCTAATCCCATTGCACCATACTACCTCATATTATTCCTCTCCTCTTCCCCCCTATTTTCTCTCCCACCTCTCAACTCCCATTCCACTTTTCACCCCCTACCACAACTCACTACCATAACATATCTCCCTCACTACTACAGACCAATGTACTCCACTACTTTAATCCAAAGGTCTTACCCACCTCCAGCAACTTGAACTTCCACAAAGCTATAATCTGTTGTCCTCAACAGTCAAAAAGCAAACTACATTTCCTACTATCTCCCATCTTCATCCACCTAATTCTATCTGGTGATATCCACCAAAACCCCGGACCTAGAACCACTAATAACCTCATTCCGCCACAAAGTAACAATACCACTAACCTTAAAAGCCTAAAAATAATCACTTTCAGTGCCCAAAGCGTAAGAAATAAAACTACTCTTTTCCATGCCTGGCTTCACCACAACCTTCCTGACATTGTAGCCATCTCTGAGACTTGGCTAAAACCTACCATCTCTGACTCAGAAATCCTACCCCCTGGCTTTCAAGCCCTTAGATCTGACCGCCTAAACAGAAAAGGTGGATGAGTAGCCTTGATATTCTCTAATCTACTCCCCATTATTCCATACCCAAACCCCATTCCCCAGTTTTACAATACTGAACTAGTAATATGTTTACTACAAATGAATATTCACAAAAGTATCTGCTTCATATCCCTTTATATTCCCCCAGGTAGCAATACTACCACCCTTGAATAAATCCTCGAATGGGCCTCAACTAACATTAACATAGAAACCTACATATTAGGAGATGTGAACATAGATTGGAACAAAATTAATAACCTAAACCCAGCCATATCTGTCAATCTATTCAACTTTACTCAATTAACTAACTATCACTAGACCCAACAAAATCAACCCTCCAGGATCTACACTGGACTGGATCCTAGCTACCCACCCTAACAACATCTTAGACTTGGGCATCCTTCCCGACTCCTTTAGTGACCACCTACCTGCCTTCATCCACCGAGCTACTCAGTCTCCCCATCTCCAGCACCAATACCTGCATACACATAACCTAACTTCAACGCTCTCACTTTCTCCAATACCCTCAAACAAACTAACTGGAACAGTCTAAAAACTCTTCCTCTTGACAGAGCCGTTGAATCCTTTAACTCTACTTTCCTAAATGTACTTAATTCCCAAGCTCCACCACGAACTATAAGAATCAAATCCAAATCTGCCCCATGGCTAACTAGGGAAATCAAAAAACTCATGCAACAGCGAGACAAATGCTGGAAACGTTCTCAGCACAATAAACATCCAGAGACCCTTATTCAATACAAGCAGCTCCGCAACCTCACTAAAAAACAAATATCCAAAGACAAACAATCCTACTATATGAAACTCCAAGCCAACCAATCCAAAACCCTAAACTATTCTGGAAGTCCATTAATTCATTCCTCAACCCAGGCACTAAAAATAATCCTTGCCCTGACACTACCAAGTCCGATCCAGAAATTGCCACTCTTTTCAACTCCTTCTTTATTAACTGTATAGCTGAACTAAATAAGACATTTCTAATTAACCCATCCTCACAGCTCAGTCACTCTACCTCTGCCTCTAAACCCAACCCTCCCACCACCTTTGAACTTAAACCAGCCTCTAAACCCAACCCTCCCACCACCTTTGAACTTAAACCAGTCTCCACCTCATATATAAAAAAACTTCTCAGCAAACTGAAACCTTGCTCTAATGCTCCAGATAATATTTCATCCAAATTCTTACAAATTGCTACAGATGGAATCGCCCTTCCCATTAGTATCCTAATCAACAGATCCATAATGGAATCTTATGTCCCCAAGCTGTATGCTCTGCCTTTATACATCCTCTCCACAAAGGCGGTAAAAACAATAATACCTCAAACTTTCGCCCCATAGCCATCCTCTCCCCAATATCAAAAATCCTGGAAAAATGCATTCACATTCAGTTAATGCCCTTCCTTATCAATAACCAACTCATCTCCCACACCCAACATGGTTTCCGCCCTGGCCATAGCACTATAACTGCTGTACTCTCATTCCTAGATACAGTCAACCGTGCCCACGATACTGGTAAAATAGTTTCAACAGTTCTACTAGACCTCTCAAAGGCTTTCGACACGGTCTCCCATACTCCTCTCCTTAGCCACCTTGCTAACCTCAACCTCTCTCACAATACACTATCTTGGTTCTCTAGTTACCTATCCAATAGATCTCAAGCTGTAAAATGGAGGAAAGGTACCTCTAACTTCCTTCCAACCCCCACTGGTGTTCTCCAAGGTTCCATTCTTGGCCCTATGCTATTCAACATCTTTATCAATGATTTTCACTCTGCCATCCCTAATACTAAAATTGTACAATACGCCGACGACTCCACTTTAATCTGTTGTGCCACCAACCTCCCAGAACTTCTATCATACACACAAACAGCTTTCTCCACCACTGAGAAGTGGATGCTCCAAAACCACCTTTCTCTAAATGCTAACAAATCCAAAATACTTCTCTCCCCCCCCTCAAAATCCTCCCCTCTCGACAAAAACTCATTCCAAATTAGAAGCCATAGTAATTCAACTATAGAAATTGTTCCCTATGCCAAGCTACTTGGGGTCACTATTGATGAAAACCTAAAATTTGACACCCATATTCAACTCAATATCAAGAAGAAACATCAAAAACTTGGCCTGCTATATAGAAACATTCACTATCTCTCTCCTTCTTCTAGGCAAACACTCGCCACTACCTATCTTCTTCCCTCACTACTGTATGGTGCCCCTCTATTAACTAATTTATCTGCCTCCCTTTCCTCAAAAATGGAAAGTTGTTATAATAAAATTTCTAAATTCGCCATCAAAGCCAAACACACCTCCCACCATTGCTCTGCCCTCTATTCACTAAACTGGCTAGAACTCCCCAACCTTCTAGACTACCTAAAACTTAACACTGCCCATAGGCTATTATTTAACCCTTCCAAATGTCCTGCACTATCCAACATCCTACAACTTTACACCCCTAACAGGTCACTTAGATCTGCTCACCTAAACCTACTCAGTGTCCACACACCAAAGCGACCAGCCGGCCAACACCTCCTATCCTTTTCCTTAGCCAAAAAATGGAATTCTCTACCTCCATCTTTACGAATGACTGAAAACCCTAACAACTTCAAAACCCTACTCCATTCCCACTTATTCTCTAATAGGAAGTGCAACTGCACTTTCCCCACCTAGCCTTCTACTCTCAACACTAATTGTATATCCACACTACTCCTTCTTCCTACACTTTGTTCCATGATTCTACTTATTTCTTACTGCTGCCTTTTGTATCTATTGTAAATACTGTAAATAGTCTGCACTCCCTTTTATCCCCCTCCCTACAATTTATACTTGGTCTTCCACTCTGCCCCAACAAAACTCAAATTTTATATAACCTTATTAACCATCCATGTTAATCTATGACCCATATGCTATGTTACCATTGTACCCCATACTGTCTCTGGTCTTCCACTCTGCCCTAACAAGACTCAAATTCTAAATATCCTTATTAACCAACCATGTTAATATATTACCAGAGAACAAAAGTCCTTCCAGGAGGCAGACAACAGCAATTTCCAATGTAGTTCAAAGAATAATCCACAAAAACAGTCTTCAAAGACAGCTCCACAAGGAAAAACAGGAACATTCAATTCTGATAAAACACAGCACTGCTTTATTCGAACCAAACACAAGCGCTTTCACTACTGCTTCTTCAGGTGTATGTGTATTTGTTCTCTGGTACTGTATTGTTTCTTTCAGTTTTACTTCTGGAGGTTATAGGAGCTCATTGGGAGTATATATTCTTCTTATGTTAATATATGACTCATATGCTATGTAACCATTGTACCTCATAACTGTCTCTGTATGACAATTTTACCTGTATTCATAAAACCTAATGTTTTCTTTTCTATCTTAATGTACCCATATGTTTGAATCTTAAATTTAATTTTACCTGTTTTTTTAACTTTACTAAGTAATGTGGAGCTTTTCTCCCCGGGCCTCCACTGAAAACGGGCTCCTGCGCCCAGTGGACCTCCCCGATTATCAAACTGAAATAAATAAATATTGTGGCATCATCCTGGGTGAAGGTAGGGCTAGGGTCATATTTGCCTGGGACACATAATGTGAGAGTGCAGTCATGTGTCTCCTCATATAGCTCATAGAGATATGTCTCAAGTAATTCACCCCAACATGATCTATGACAGAATCATAATGGCACTTGCTGTTGAGTGATGAGTGATATGGCATGATACACCTGCATGTATATTGTTGGCATATTAGGACATGTGTTGTAGTGGAGTAGGTCAACCATCAACACAGTTCACATTCCACTATCACACTGATGATTGCAGCGTGGCATAGGTGTGCGAGTGTCTACATACCATCATTAAATACTCTGACACACATAATTATTTTGTTAATCTGTGATATACACAACAATGTAGCACATGTTTTGATACAGTTGTGGCTTTGGGGAATTCACTGTATTTGCAGTTGTGTTGATAGAAGCAAGCATTATTGAGGGGGTCAGCAGCATCCTTGTGTGACTGTTAGCATTTGTGTCAGTAAATTTTCTGTATAAGCCACAAACAACTGATCTGCATTGTGTCCTGATATGGCATCAGGCTGCTGAAACGCATCTTGCCCATGAAACACATGCAGGCATATGTTGTGCAACTGATGTAAATACATGACATTGTTACAGTTGCACAGTTGTGTGCATGGTGCCAGTGCGTGGAATGTGATGAATGACCACAGTTGTATGTATAGGTCTTGTCACAAATCATGTATTCCAATAAAATTTAAATTTTAAGTGAAATGCACAACTAAGCACAGATGTGCCTGTGGATGCCACCAGACATACCCAACTGGAGTGTATAGACAATTCTCAAGCTGACTGATTGTCTCACATTCAACTTCCTTGTCATCACTGTCTATCAGTAAAAGTATACATGCAAACCTTACTCAGCCTCTTTGCTAAGGAAGGCAGCTTAGCTGTGTACCCTTTATGGATAATAACACAGAATCAATTTGCCATGACAGCATCACAGATTGCCTGTAGTGTGGCTCAGAACATGGATTTACCAGACATGGTTGTATCCATACTTCAACACAGCCTGCAGACGGAATGTCTTCCCGTCGAAGGGTGAACATCAGCATGCATCTATCTGACTGGGGGGGGGTGTAACAGCACTTGATGCATGCATGTGTAAACTCTCCTTATCTGTGAGGTAGACCAAAGTGTCATCATGGACCTTTTCTAAGTGTACACTGGTAGTCTTCAGCCTGTGTGTGAAAGACATCTGATTGGTTCATGCTATGGCAATGTCTGTTATATCTTTTAGATGTCCTCAAGAAGGTCAGCATGGGCATGCATGATGACAGCACTGTCATCCTGCAGAAGTTGACCAGGCCAATGCATTTAACACAAATCCACACTGAAGTATTACTGCAGCACTCTCAAGTGCCATAAACACCTATATCACCATATGGGTTGACCACTAGATCTTCTTCTTTATCTTTCGGCTGCTCCCGTTAGGGGTCGCCACAGCAGATCAACTGTCTCCATTTCTTCCTGTCCTCTGCATCTTGCTCTGTCACACCAACCACCTGCATGTCCTCTCTCACCACATCAATAAACCTTATCTTAGGCCTTCCTCTTTTCCTGTTACTTGGCAGCTTCATCCTTAGCATCTTTTTCCCAATATACTCTGCATCCCTCCTCAGCACATGTCCAAACCAGCGTAATCTTGCCTCTCTGGCTTTGTCTCCAAACCTTCCAACCTGGGCTGACCCTCTAATATACTTATTCCTAATCCTGTCTATCCTCGTCACACCCAGTGTAAATCTTAACATCTTCAACTCTGCCACGTCAAGCTCTGACTCCTGCCTTTTTGTCAGTGCCACTGTCTCCAACCCATATAACATAGCTGGTCTCACTACCCTCTTGTAGACCTTCCCTTTCACTCTTACTGGTACTCGTCTGTCACAAATCACTCCTGACACTCTTCTCCACCCACTCCATCCTGCCTGTACTCTCTTCTTCACCTCTCTTCCGCACTCACCATTACTCTGAGCTGTTGATCCCAAGTACTTAAACTCATCCACCTTCGCCACCTCTACTCCCTGCATCCTCATCATTCCTCTATCCTCCCTCTCATTCACACACATATATTCTGTCTTAGTCCTGCTGACCTTCATTCCTATTCTCTAGAGCATATCTCCACCTCTCCAGGGTCTCCTCCACCTGTTCCCTACTCTCACTACAGATCACATTGTCATCTGCAAACATCATAGTCCACGGGGACTCCTGTCTGATCTCGTCTGTTAACCTGTCCATCACCATTGCAAATAAGAAAGGGCTCAGAGTTGATCCTTGATGTAATCCCACCTCCACTTTAAATGCATCCATCACTCCCACCGCAGACCTCACCGCTGTCACACTACCCTCATACATATCCTGTACCACTCTTACATACTTCTGTGACACTCCCGACTTCCTCATACAATACCACAACTCCTCTCCAGGCACCCTGTCATATGCTTTCTCTAAATCCACAGAGACACAATGCAACTCCTCCTGACCTTCTCTGTACTTTCTCCATCAACACTCTCAGAGCAAACATCGCATCTGTAGTGCTCTTTCCTGGCATAAAACCATACTTCTGATCACTAATCATCACCTCCCTTCTTAACTTAGCTTCCACTACTCTTTCCCATAACTTCATGCTGTGACTTAGCAGTTTAATCCCTCTGTAGTTACTACAGCTCTGCACATCACCCTTATTCCTAAAAATCAGTACCAAAACACTTTTTCTCCATTCCTCGGGCATCCCCTCACTTTCCAAAATTTCATTAAACAATCTAGTTAAAAACTCCACTGCCATTTCACCTAAACACCTCCATGCTTCCACAGGTATGTCATCTGGACCAACAGCCTTTCCGTTCTTCATCCTCTTCATAGCTATCCTTACTTCCTCCTTGCTAATCCACTGCACTTCACGATTCACTGTCCGCACGTCATCCAGCCTTCTCTCCCTCTCATTCTCTTCATTCATCGACCCCTCAAAGTACTCTCTCCACTCTCCTCGCTTGTGAGTACGTTTCCCTCATTATCCTTTATAACCCTTACCTGCTGCACATCTTTACTAGCTCAGTCCCTCTGTCTAGCCAATCTGTACAGGTCCTTTTCTTCCTCCTCAGTGTCCAACCTTTTATACAACTCTTCATACACCTTATCCTTGGCCTTCGCCACCTCTCTCTTTGCCATGCACCTCATCTCTTTATACTCTTGTCTACTTTCTTCATCTCTTTGACAATCTCACTTCTTCTTTGCCAACCTCTTTCTCTGTATACTATCCTGTACTTCTTCATTCCACCACCAGGTCTTCTTGTCCTCCTTCCTCTTTCCAGATGTCACACCAAGCACCTTTCTAGCCATCTCTGTTACCACCTCTGCTGTAGTTACCCAGCTGTTCGGTAACTCTTCACTGCCACCCAGTGCCTGTCTTAACTCTTCCCTGAAAATCACCTCACAATTACCCTTTTTCAATTTCCACCATTTGATCGTTGGTGCTGCCCTCAGACTCGTCCTCTTCTTGATCACCAGTGTCATCCTACAAATCACCTTCCTATGCTGCCTAACTACACTTTGCCCTGCCACCACTTTACAGTCTCCAATCTCCTTCAGACTGGTCCTTCTACATAAGATATAATCCACCTTTGTGCATCTTCCTCCACTCTTGTATGTCACCTTATGCTCCTCCCTCTTGTTAAAATACGTATTCATCACAGCCATGTCCATCCTTTTCACAAAATCCACTACCATCTGACCTTCTGCATTCCTTTGCTTAACACCATACCTACCCATCACTTCCTCATCCCCTCGGTTCCCTTCACCAGCATGCCCACACTAGATCACATACGTGATATCTAAATATGTTGAAGTGTGTGAACTGAACTATATATAGAGTCCAGTGATCAGGTCCATACCTCAGGGCTGTGTGGTAGGTCATTACCTGCCCATTATTTAAGTCACAGACATCAAGTATGATAATGCACATCTTATGTCCAGATAGCCGTCTGGATGACTGCAGATTGTGTACAGTCATTGAATCCAACTGTGATATTTGTAGAATACAGACAGTATCAACACACACAAAAGATTCCTGCCACAGCCATGAAGACACACAAGATAAAACAAATCATGTGGAGATTTCTTATGTTACAAAAGCAAACGCACAGCCCATTGATAATGTAGACGGCACACCCCTTTGAGCAGACCAATGTTGTATGTGACCTGTGTACTCCGGTAGATGTAGAATGACCACCAGTGTATGCCCACAGTGGTGACTACTCTCTTGTATGTAACAGAACTCCTGAGTATGTACAGAACATCCACATCAAACGCCATTATACTTCCATAGTTCACAGCCTTCATCACACCAGTAACCGATTATAACACACCCTTTCTCATGTACCTCCCTACATATCTTCCAGGGATGCATAACTCAAGTGTACCACATTTGCCAAAGTGAGCTCCACACATCTTATTGGCCATACTTGGGTATTCTTTTTGTTGCATAAGCATTACTGTCTCATGGTGTGGAACCCCCATCAAGGTGGTATACCAGATGCAAGTGTGATACTGGTTCCGGTAATGCACTCAGTATATACATAGCTGATTTACATTGATGGCATGGGTTACATTTATGACTGTGTGGACTGTGCTATATATGTGCCATGAACACCTCTCAACTAGCATGGATTGAAAATAATCTCACATACAGGTATAGCAGTGTCCCTCCTAAAACCTCCAGCAGATGTTACAGTGTCAGGATGGTGTGCTTGATTCCCCTCATAGATTGCTGACAACTCGTAATAGTTGTACAAGTGTGTTCGTGAAGAAGCATCAGTGATCACTCACAGTCACATATGTTGTATCAGACATGGGATTACTGTTGGTATTATTCTGATATTGCCCATGATTGTGCGTGCTCATTTTGCACAGCTTCACAATATGCACCTAACCCCTCTTTGTATATGACATCCCTGATATATGTACTCTCCATTGTTCTTTTCAGGATGCTTTTATCGCAAAGAAATTTTCTCCATTGTTATGTCACCTTGTGGGACAATCACATAATATACATTCCCTAAGTAGTCCGCACTGTATCGTGCTGATATGTGGTTAGGGTTCCTGCTACAACTGTCTTCATTGACATGCCCTCATCTGCTATACATTGACATGTTTCACCTGTCATCTATTCCTGTGTTCATTTCTACATTTCATCTATGTCCCTATTTAATACACACACTCCCCCTGAATGTTTATTTTTGATGGCAGTCTATGAAACATTACGAATCATTTACACAGCTTTTGTTCAGTATGCCTGATACAGGTTTCCACAGTAGTCTGCACTGTGTACTCTTTCATATAGTGTTTTGGAACTATATACATTGCCTTATTAATAACCCTGGTAATCATTGTGGCATTCTGCAAAAACACACAGATCAAGTTTGCCTGTAGGGAAACAGGTTTACATGTCTGCTGCTGTGTTGCTTTACACGGTTTCCTGGCTGGCAACACTTTTGCTGACCACAAAACCACACTTACTTACATTTAAACATGGTATGATGCATAAATATGTAATTAGCGCTGCTGCTCACCTCGGAAACATACAAACTCCATATAGGCTTCTCGCTAAGCCTACATGGAGGTTATTGAATCCCCAGGAATATTTTAAATTCTTTGTTCAATATTTAAAAGTATATGTAGTGCTTTATTTTAGTGGTTAGTTATGTATGTCTTTTGTAGCTATGTTTATCAAGAAAACCATCATCTTTTACATAGAAAAATTAATATACAATACGCAGGTACCAGTACAGTGTATATGGGATAAGGTTACTTTATAAGGCTTTTTATATTTTGGAAGACCAGCATGTTTTCTCCTTCCTTAGAAGTAGTGTACTGTCTTTGAGATGCTACACAAATATGATTTATTGTCTCAGTAACCCACCCCAAGAAGATAGCATCAAATAAATCAGAGATGTGTGCAACCACTCTTGCTTTAACAGTAAATCTTCAAGGTCAGTGCAGCAGTAAAGCTACTGTCTCTCCTTCCCTCCACCAGGATGTATATAAGTTTATCATAATGTTTTAGTAATTCACAAGGTGTATGGATTGCTGCATGCTGGAGGAAATGAAGAAATGTCCAACAGTGCTGGCTGTATATTGTAGTCTCTTAAAGTAAGTATGTTTGCTCATTTGTTTACTTTCCATTTGGAAACTAGGCTTTCTTTATATAGTAAAGGTGAGTTGTGTAATGAACTTGCTGTATTGTTGTATTGTAGAAGAGCTACTCTATGTAGGTTCCCAGAATATACTGTGATTCTTCTTTTTGTAAAAGTAGACAAGTTGAAGTTGCTCTTGTGAAATTAATAGCAGTATTCTTCTCATCCACTCAAAATTCAGTAGTTTCTCATGGCTGTGATCAGAGAAGTCATTTGTAATATTTATTTTCTGATGGTATCTTAAGTCTTCCTCTTAATTTCATATTATTGCTGTAGATGTGGTCATTGCATGTGCATCACTTTCATAGAGTATATAGTCTTCAGCATGCCTTGTGGTGCTATTTAATTTGTTATGCTTTGTAACTCTGTGGTTGGCTAAGAGCTGCTGTGTGCTAAAGAGGAGGTGTCATTCGTCTGCAGTGATCCCTGCATTTGCCACTCGTAGTTCACGTGATTAGTTTACAGAGATGTCACATAGCTAGCTTTGAAGGAACTTAAGTTGGTCATTTTTTTGTTCCCTGTTAGCATCTTGCGAACAGAGCTTTGCTGTACCTGCAATTGAACTCTTGCTTTTCTTATTTTGCCTTCACATTGAGTAAGTACTGGATTTGCTAGCTAGATATGTGATTGGCTGTTAATGGACTGGCTTTTGTAGCTCCTTATGACGGCCCTAATTATGTCAACTAGTGCCGAACCAGTGAACATAAAGCTGTTAACCACTATGCATGGGCGTGCTTTCTCTGTAACAAGTTCGTAGAACTTCATTAACCCATTATTACCAAATTGGTAAATGCTTTATTAATTAACATGGATGACTATCAAAGCCTGCAGTTTATGGCTCTTCATAAAGTGCTTCCAGAGGTGCAACTAATCCTGTGTCTTCACGTGCTGTTTACATCCTTGAATACTAACAATGCAAAGTACAAGGAAGGGTGCTTCTATGTCATTGTCCCATTTTTAGCAATTTGTAACAGATCAGCTGACTCTGGCTAACTGTTATAAGCTGAATTTTAATACAGACAAAAATATGTTTTATGTGCTTGTTCTGTAGATGAAGCCATTAAGTGTTAAGGAGTGTTAAATATTTGCAGAGTCTTCAGTAATGTCCATTCACAGTAGATGAATACTGAAATAGTTAGCCTGTGATAAGATTATTTGCTGTTTATTTTTCTGCTCATATGCAGATTCTTTCACTGACTATGATATGACTATCTAATAGTGTGGACCCCAACCTGTAGGCATGACCTTGCTCACCTTTGTAAAGATGCCGGTGCAGCTGTCTTTGTTGGAAGGGTGGTCTTCACTGATTTAAAGGCTTCAGAATAATGCTCTGCAATGTTCTTTTTGGAAACGGGAAGTGATTTTATTTCAGGCATAACTGGTAAAGGTACCACTTGAAAAAAATACACTGCCAATATGTTGCAGTAGCAGTTACTGTTTTAAGGAACTATGCACATATTGCCCTCTGGTAAAAATTGTAGTTTGGCTTCTAAATTCACTTTGCTTTTCCAAAAGTCTGTTGCTTTATGCTGGAGTCCTGAATTCCATTATCCAGTGCATTAAGTTTTTTTACGATTTTGTCTTCGTTTCTTTGGGCCACTGATCAAACAGTAAGGTTGTGAAGAATTTGTTTTGTTTTCTGTAATCTGTTAAGTTTGTTAGGCCACTGCTGCATGCTTTGTTTATAAACAGAGTATGCACTTCTCACTGTGTATATTGTGGTTTTATAGCTCTCTGAAGTGTTTTGATGTACACTCTATATATTAAATAGGCAGTGTAAAGCCATTTCTTTGATGCAGGTACTTCAGATCAGAGTACTCCTTATAATAGCCAGGGTAGTATATTTTCATTTAACTTCTGAAATTGCAGGAACTCGGAAATTTTGTTTTATATAGGAATAAATTATAATCTAGTCATATAACCACTTGGCCATCTGTTGTTGTATAATAGCATTATATGGAATATTTTTTTTTTGTTTTTTTAAGCTAAATTGTTTTCATTAAAATATTTAATGAGGCAATGTACTTGTTGAACCAAGCAGAGAAATGCTGTCTTTCAGGTTAACAACTGTTGCACTTGCTTTATCTGTATAATCTTTTAGATGGAAACATAATGCATTATGCATAGTAGCAAGCATAATGCTGTTTTTATTTTAATATTTTTCTTCAATTTTATTACTTTACTTGTTTTTTTGAATATGCCTGTTGGTATACTGTCTTGTGCATTTGTCTGTTAAGGAACTGATTTGAGCTAACTGACCTGTCTTTTTCATGCTGAATGATCAGTCTAAAATATGTAAGATATGCATATGTTTTGTAAGTGGCCTCTTTGTTTCTAATTCATTTGGTTTTCTTTGAACTAAATAGGTTTGTGGGGGTATTTTATTAACTAGGTATTTGTAAGTTGGTAGAGGTTATTAGCAGCTGAGACTTGAGGAGAAGACAATTTGTGGTAGTTTCCCACCACCATAATAAAGGTTTTATAACTTACATCAGTGAGGGACATCAGAATGTTTCCTAAATTTTGAATATCAACATGTCGGTACTTTGTCAGTCTTGAAACCTTGCATTTATGCTCAGATTTTTAGAATCACTCTTTCAAAGAACCATGGCATGCAGCTTGAAGTTTAGGTTTGAAGGAGATGCAACATAGCCAAGTTATTTCTAGAGGACTTTTCATATTTAATAACATTGTAAGCGTTTTAAATCTAAAAGTGAGAGCCTTCCTGAGTCTCATTCTGTTCATCTTGTCCACAGTTCAGAGTCTGGCAAAAAATTCTTGGAAGATCCTGCACATTGGAATAACTGCACAGCCATTTATATGTATTTTGTGATGATTGGATGTGTAAGCACATTCTCCACAGAGTCTGCCACTTCTTTCTTTTTCTGTACACCTATATATTCATATACTATAAGATTTATTGAAACAAGCCAGCCAAGCCAGCCAAGCACTACTGTCGAGATTACAACATTTTCTTTATAGTACAGATCACTGTCAGATACACTGCACTTCCTCAGCTGACTCAGACTACAAAATGTCCACCATGTATCTTTTACAGCCACTTTTATCTAGTTTCAAAACTTTGTCCTTGATGAGACATTCTTTTCCTGCATTGAAGCATTCTTTGTCTGCGTCCTTATCTCATCCAGGGAAAAACAGTTCTCAGCAGGCCGAAATGTTCTTTCATTGATAGGATAGTTATAACTTTTTCTGCTGTGTTAGCCATTTCCCTTTAGCAGGTTTAGTCACTTGAATATCGGTATACATTCAACTTTTTATGATATTTCAACAGGCCTCCATTGTTAATGCCATTTGTTACAAAAACCTTCAGAAGTATAATACTTTTTGTTTCACACAAGCATATTCTGTTAAGCTAATCATATTTGTTTACTGCATATTTCTTTTCTGTAATTGCAGATGTTGCGTTCTGAAAATATCAGTGTAACTGTGATAGAAAGCAGTTTTACCAAACCTCTGTTACTGTGAGGGAAAAACAGTTCTACTGTTCTACTCAACAGCTCTGTGCCATTTGTTTGTAGGCCCTTTGATTCTAGCTCTGACCTTCTCATTCAGATGTGTCTTCTCCTCAGTCACCCTTCTCAGATACTTGAATGTGTTAACCTGTTCATTTTTCAGTCTATCTCAATTTTCAGCTTCTTCAGATTTCTCCAATTTGTTGCCATGACAGCGTTCTTGTATGTACTCTGTTTCATCCCCTGTGCGTCCAGTTTTGCATTCCATTCCTCTGTCATTTGATGGACGTTCATGTTCATAGTCTGCTTGCAATGCAACCACATCTGCCTACTTCAGCTTTATTCATCTGTTTCCTCCAACCCGTTTGCTTATGTAGTCCATCACCAGTATGAACAGCAGTGGGCTCAGTTGCACCCTGGTGCACACCTACTTTCACTAGGAACCAATCTGTGAGTCTAGACACTATTCTTATTTGTGTCATTGGATCCTTGTACATAGACTGCACTAATTCTACCTGTGTTTCCTGGACTTCAAATCATAGCAGAGAACTACTCAAATCATTTTTCTTGGAATATTGTTATACACATTCTCCAAGTGTAAGAATGCCCAGTTGGACAGTTTCCTCATCTCTATGTTTTTCTCATCTGTCTGTCTCACTGCAAACACTGGGTCAGTTGTGTTGCATCATGGGATCATAGGAAGTTACTAGACTAATGGCCCTAGGGCCTTTACAAGCCTAGCCAAGTTCTTACCCTTATTTCCATTATCAGCACCTGTTGCCCCTGTCCAAGAGGGGACATAGGTGGAACACCCGGGGTGAATTTATGGTCACACATCTAATTGTCCAGATGCGTTTGAAGAGGGCCAAAGAGGTACTCTGCTTGACATGAAATGGGATTCTGTTCCAAAGATATGGTAACCTCTGGGAGACAAATCTGTCCCTCCAGCAGGTTTTATTAATATCACATACCAGTTTAAGGTCTTTAGAGAGTAACCTGTGTACCATTTGACTTACAGATATGCAGCATTTCCAATAAAGCAGGGTCAGAGACTGCCTTGTATGCAAGGCAGAGGTCACCTCTGAGTAGTCTGTATAAAACAGAATAAAGTGACAGTGATTTCAGAAAATCCACATAGGATAGATGCTGAAGACCTTGAATTTTCCTTGTGAGGAATCTTTGTGGTTTCTCCAATTGTTGTGGGTGTTTGGAAAGTACATACCAAAAGGGGAGTTGTACTCCATTATTGGCCTGATGAGAGAAGAGTACAGGGAGGGTGTAACTTCTTTTTTTCTGGAGGAAATGCCCTTACTTACTAGATGAAGCTACAACAGAATGGCATTAAATGTACTGATCCCAAGGATATTGCCAATATCCTGGCAGATCGATTTATTGCCAACTTCACCCCCCTCTCACCCCCTAAAGAGCCCATCTCAATACCGAAAGATTGCCAAATTCCAGTAATAATGGCCACACAAGTAAAAAAACGCACTCTCCAAAGCTAAGAATACAGCATCCATGGGACCAGACGGCATCCTGGGCTGTGTACTACATGAACTACAAAATAAACTGGCACCTCACCTAAGTGTCATGTTTACTCATATCCTCACCTCAGGCTTTGTGCCCCCTGACTGGCACACAGCTACAGTTATCCCACTCCACAAGGGGGGAATCCACCTTGGATCCTGGGAACTACCGCCCCATCAGTCTGACGACCCTTATTTGGAAGGCCATGGAGTGTATTATCATGGAACTTATAAACAAAGACATTAGCAACCTTCAAACACTGGACCCCACCCAGTTTGGGTACGTGAAGGGTCGATCTTGTCTCCTGAACCTGATTAATTTCTTTAAATCAGTCTCCAGAGCGGTGGACGAGGGTAAGGCAGTCCACACAGCCTATCTGGACCTCGCCAAGGCCTTCAACACCATCCCCCACTCTGGAATCGTAGATAAACTTACTAAGCTGGGCATTAATCCCTACATCACTCGATGGGTTGCCAACTGGCTTACTGACAGAACCCACACTGTAAAAGTAGCCAACTCCAAATCCAGCTCCAGACAAGTGGAGTACCTCAGGCTTCAGTCTGTGAACCGCTCTTGTTTGGCATCTACTTCGCTGAAGTACAGACCAACACTAAGGGTCTCTGGCTAACAAAGTTTGCAAATGACTGCAAACTGGGAGCCATTATTGAATCCCCAAATGATGTGGATATTCTACAAAAGGGCCTTACAGAAACAGATACTTGGTGCCAGAGCCGTGGGCTCAAGCTCAATGCCAAGAAATGTATAGTTATCTCCTTTGGGGAAGAAGCATGTACCCATGAATTACCACATAAGTGGCAGTACACTAAACACCGAAAGTATGCTAAGAGACGTAGGGACACAGGTGGACAGTGGTCTCACCTTCGATAACCACATCACCACAACAGTTAGGAAATCCTATGTGGTACACCTCATCACTAAGGGCCTTTCATCCAGAAAAAAGGAGGTCATTGTCCCACTGTACTCATCCCTCATTAGTCCCATTATAGAATACAAAGCCCATTTGGTATGTACCTCTCAAGACATCTGCAACAACTGAAAAAAACACAGAAATACCTCACTAAAAGAATCACAGACCTAAAGCAGATGCCCTATGCTGACATTCTAAAAAAAACTCTAGTTATACTCGGTCGCATATCGTCTACTCAAGAGGAGATCTCTGCTTAACATACAGGGCCATGTTAAACCCAGAGCTGTTGGAAATGTTTCACTTAAAGAAATCCCAATCCCTCAGAATCACATGCTCCAGGGATCTAAACCTTGTCATCACAATAAACGAAACATGCCGGAGGGATAGATTCCTGAACCAGAGACTCCCCTGACTCTGGAATAGACTGCCCATACATGTCAAGCAGAGCACCTCTTTGGCCCTCTTCAAAAGGAACCTTGACGATTGAATGGGAGATATAGGGGTCCATGGAAGTAAATATTGTGGGAAGAAATAGCCAGAGAATTGTTATGGCTTGGCTTGTATTGGCCCTAGGGCCTATAGCCTAGTACTAACTTATGAATCTATGAGCAATATAGAATGTCTTTCTTACCACTGTGGAGACATGGTGGTCAAAGGTAAGGCTGGTGTCAACCTGTGTGCCCAGGTCTCTCACCACTGAGTGCGTACTTAAGGTGGTGTTATTATTGTGGTAGTTACCAGGAACATTGCTTTTACCGAAAGGAATGATACATTTTTTTGCATTGAGTTTAAGGCCATGACTTTGACACCAATCATTTGTCTGCGTATGATCCTCTTGTAGGATGTTGACATCATTTGGAGATTTTATGACCACTCCCAGTTTGCAGTCATCAGCAAACTTTGTTAGCCACAAACCTTTAGTTTTTGCTTGTACTTCTGAGAAATAGATTCCAAACAGTTGAGGTCCCAGGACTGATCTCTGTGGAACACCAGTGGTTACAGATCTGCTGTTGGAGATGGATTCCCTCATTTTGATCGAGTTCTATCATTGAGCCATTTAGTGACCCATCTAACAATATAAGGGTTGATGCTTAGCTGGGTGAGTTTGTCAATGATGCCTGAGTGGGGGATAGTGTCAAACACCTTGGCTAAGTCCAGGTAGGCTGTATGCACAGATTTCCCTTCATCCAGGGCCTTGGTGACTGTCTCAGAAATGTCTACCAGGTTTAACAAGCATGATCTCCCTTTGACAAATCCAAACTGAGTAGAGTCAAGTGTTTGAAGATTACCTATATCTTTGTTTATAAGGATCATGGTGATTCGTTCCATGGCCTTGCAGATAAGGCTAGTCAGGCTAATAGGTCAATAGTTCCCAAGGTCAGTGGAAGCACCAGTTTTGTGCAAGGGAATAATAGTGATTATTTTCCATTCATCTGGTACGAAGCCTGTGCTTAGACTGTGATTGAAAAGATCTAAATCTGAACAGCTTATCTGCCATCTTCATTTCTGCTATGCATATTTATTTATCAGTTGTCCACTCCAGTACTGTCATACTATGATAGGAGTTTGATACATGTGTACTGCTCACAGTTGTGAATGTCCCCTTTGTTGTATGTTGGCACTAGAGTGCTTCTTCTACAGTCATATGAAGTACATTTCTCCATCTCTGTCTCTCTCCATACTGCTATGAGTATCCTCTGGAACCATTTCTCTCCGAATATATCCAACATCATGATCATATCTGTTGTGACCTCATCTATGTCTGTTTCTCTGACTTTTTCCTTTATGCTGTTCTTACTTCTAGAGTGAGCTGTTCTTCCAGTTTCATCGTAGGCTGTATCTGGGGCAATACAGCTTCTGTGGAATTTTCTTTATTCACAAGTAGCTGAAAGTACTCCTTCAGTCTGCCTTTAATGTCCTATGGACTGGTGAGCAGGTTTTTGCTAGCATCCATTATGAAAGGTGCCCAAGGACAGTCTGGATCTTTCTGCCTTTGTCTTGCAGACTGATAGTGTCTTTGCATCATCTGTGGAGTCATTTCTAGAAGCTGGTAGAGTACATCTTATGCCTTGGTCTTTACTATTATGACTGTCCTCTTAGCCACTTTGTTAGTCAGTCAGTACCCTTCCTAGCCTTGTCTGTCTTTTTTCTGTCTCCCACTTTTTCCTGCACTCTTTTGTTTTTTCTTGACTTCCTGGACTTCTGCATTCAACCATCGGCCTTTATTGTACCATAAAGCGGCATGCACAGATTTAAAATAAAGAGGTTAATAAGGCTATTTGGTTTGCTTTCTTTGTCTTAGGATTAATGACAATACTGAAGCCTGCAGCATCTGCAGATGCATCACACATGCTACAAACAGTAGGGACCTCGCCACAGTTGCAGCCCATTCCACTTTCTCTTGCAGGTCCAGCCAACCACAAAAATCCTCTCATAGATCTAGCAAGGCACTTAAACAGATTTACCCCTTCCAGTCGTGACTAGGTTACAGATAGGGATGACTCCACCAGCCTCAAACTTGACTTCTGTCTAAATCTGGGGCTTCTCTGAGGACCATCACAAAGGGCCATTGACTGCTGGGTATGGTCATTGTCTACTATGTTGTACAGTCCTTTGGCTGTTCTCAGAAAGAGTTTTACTATCAAAACAGACAGTCTCAAAGCTCTTGGGATCGGCTTTGACTACACTCTACAATGATGCTAGAGATGCTTATCTGTCGAATGTAGCTAGGGGTTCTTTGCCCACCTATTTTAATTCCACAGGGGACAGATTAGTTCCTTTCCATAGAGGACTTTGAGATGTTGGAGAGCTGATCTTTTAAATCAGGATTAGTGATGGATATCTTTTTGCATATGTCAGACTCTGGGGTCTGCTTCGGTTTCCTATTTTTTTTTTTTTTTTACCCAAAGAGTTTAACAGGGTTTTTAACAGGCGATTGAAGCTTTGTAGGGTAGGGACTGTGTTTCCCTTCCTAAACAATTGACTTCTGATGGCCCCACGCATTAATTCCATAACAGTGCTCCTGAAATCGGTGGTCCTGTGGTAGTACTCTTTGAGGGTGGCCTTAAATCGGACACTGTGTTTTCTGATTCCCATCCCAGAGGGTTGTCTTTTATTTTTTTGCAAACTTCTGTATTTGTCATTCTGTCACATAGAGGATCCATTTAGTCGTGACTTTTGCTCTCTGGTGAGGTTATAATACAGGGTCCAAACTGAGATTTTTTGTCTTTTATGCTTGATGGTTGCCAAAGCTTTCATGATAGTTTGTCTAAGGATATGGACATTACAGTGGACTGCTTATGTCAGTAGCTGAAGAGCCATTGCACACTTGGGGGGGGGGGGGTCTGCTGGCATCTAGAAGAGTAAAAAAATCCCTAACAGTCTTCAAGTGGGTCCCCCATTTGTGCATCTGAACCCATCACGTGCCCTTACGGCAAATGGTTCATTGGTGGTTCATCTACTGTTCCACAATTCAAGAGGGATGGTCCTACCTGGAGAGGGCTTCACATCAACCAGCTGGAGCTAAATACAATTGTAACAGCTTTGGAGAGAATACTATTTTTATGAGCCCTCTAATTTTGTCTAGCAACAGTGCCATGCCTAAACAAATTAGGGGCATGCTGTCATACCTCCTGTTCGTGTAGGTAGTGGGCCACAGAAATAAGATCACTTTGTCAGCAGTTCACATTCCAGGCAAATTAAATTTGCTGGCAGGCTCATAGAGATGCTCCTTCAGTCATCTCCTGGAGTGGCGCATTCAGAAGCCTTATTTGGTTTAGATCTTCCAGGTGTGAGGCAATCTGAAGATTGACCTGTTTAATATTCAAGAGAGTGTGGTTCTTCCTCATTACAGAAGGAGACGGAAGAGTTAATGGTGGATACATGCTTCATCCCTTGTCATTGGAGATTCCCTTATGTCTTTTCCTCCATTCCCTTGAGTTCTCCACCTCCTCACAGAATTCACAGGAAAAAAATATCATCAATCTGCATGTGTCTTGGGGGCTGAGACAGGTATGGTATCAGGCACTTAAGTGACCAAGGATACTTTTCCAGTTCAAGCCATGGAGACGTTCCATGTAGGGGAAGCATCAGTTTCCACCTAAGAGCCTATCTCCTTATTTTGGTTATTTGATCCAGCTGGACCTGTTAGGAGTGTAAGAAATTATTCGGACTGTCCATAAACCTTCTGTGTGGCAGATGTACTCTGCTAATTTGTAAAGCTTCTCCTTTTGGGTGAAATACAACCCCATACTGCTGCATTCCATTACTATACAAATGATCCTGGCTTATCATGCGCACTTGTATTATTTGGGTCTCAGTTATTCTACAATCAGGTTGTTGTATGCGTCAACTGTGTCCGCCCGTCATAGTTACTTAGAAATAGTAGTAGACAAGTAATTATGGGGACCGACCTCAGGATGCAAAGCCATGTACACCTTTAAGTAGATGCACTTAAATTCTTTACACCCTTTTCAAGTTAGACTCTAAAATTGAACAGAGCTGTACATGATGACCCTGATGTAAATCTTGAAACTAGCTTTAAAGGTAGCCAGCTTGCAGTCATCAGCAAATGTGGTCAAGCACACTTTTTGAGATAGTGACTAGGATGTCTTCAGAATAAATGACTGACAGGATAGGGCCCAGCATTGATCCCTGTTCTACCTCACTAGTTTCAATTTTACATGGAGAGAGTACCAGCAACTTTCACAGCCTGGAATCTGTTGATTGTCCACTCTACAATCCTTTGGACAGCGTAGGAGTTCATATTAAGTTTGTCTTATTTTTCTGTAATAGAGTATGGGATAGTATCAAAAGTCTTGGCCAGGTCAAGTTAGGCGTCATGAGCAGAATGATCACTATCCATAGCCTATACTCAGGAGACAGGGCCTTCTCTTTATAAAAACTGATTAGGGTCTAGATCAGTTAAGTTGCTTGTGTCTGCATAAATGCTTTCTGCTAAAATGCATTCCATGGCTTTGCATGAAATGCTGGTGAGATTGATGAACCTATAATTACCTTGATCTGTAGAGGGTCTTTCGTTATGTAGGGGAGTCACTGTGGCTGTTTCCAGGTATAGAGTACAAAGCCTGTAGAGAGGCTGAGGTTGAACATGTTAAGCTGAAGCTCAGGTAGTGCATATGTGGCAGTGATGAGAATATGTTTGGTCCCACAGAAGTATTTTTTTTTTGCCTTTCACAGGGATTCTAAGATTTATTCAAGGTGATTTCAATGGAACTAGATTTCATGGAAGGGGAGGCAATAATGTGTGTAGACGGAAGTGAAGTTCGCCCTAAATTAGCCTCCTAATTTATTTGCTATATCATTGGAATTGGAATGTGTGATGATAAAGATGAGCTCAATGCATTGTTCAACATTATTTTTTAATTTCATAATGTAACTGAAGAAAGATTTGTAGTTGTTGGGAAATTTGTGTAGGTCTTCAAGCCAAATTATGTTTTCCCTGGAGAAGACCATAAAGAGGTCTCATTTAGTGGTAGAGTGATACTATTGGGCATGACAGTGAAAGTGCTTGATTTGTGGTCAGATTTAACCAAAAATGAGGAGATGAAATATGGGGTAAAAGTGGATGTTGAGCTGGTAAGGACCAGGTCATGGATATTAGAGCCACTAGTAGGTAATTTTACAATTACTATAGCACTTTTGTATTAATAAAGTTGATGAAATGCTGAACATACTCATTTTTAAAGGTGTATGTGTGCCAATCAGTACTAGGGTAATTGAAGTCCTATAGCAAGAAGGTATTTGGTTTGATATTTAAAACCTCAGTGGTATTGATTGTTTACATGATCTTTGGGATAAATTGATGGGGATCTATAGCTAGCAGTAGTTAATTTAGTAACTCAGTAGCAGGATTTGTTAAGGGTAATTTGAATATCCAGGAGGCCCAAGATAGGAATGTTCATAATTTTATGAGAGGTGATGGTATTTCTAACATTTGCAGATATTCGCCTGCAGATATCCACGGGCCTAAAGGCATAATAGGTGGTAAACTCTGTTATGCAGAGAGTGTTTTCACTGGAGTGAAACCATGTTTCACTAACTGTACAAATATGAATGAGCCCATGTAGCACAAGGACCTAACTGTACAAATATGAATGAGCTCATGTAGCAGAAGGACCTCAAGTTCTGGCATCATTCTCTTAAGTGCTACCATAGTGTTGTCTGCTTTTCTGTTTTGAGTGTGCTGTGCTGAAATGTCTATTAGGGTAGTACTGTGGGAGCAACAAAAACTTTAGCCAGTACGTAGAAGCTCTGGTACAGTAGGTTTAGCCATCCAAGCAAAACAGGAAGCCATGAATAGTATCTTATCCCAGACCAGTACATAATGAATCTCCTTAGAATGGTACCAACTATTTAGTCAAGTGTTACAGACAGTTGTCTTGTCTTAGTATCTAGGTATCATTCTTGGTGAAAGCGAGTTATTACTAAAGACAAGTGTACTTTTTGCTCTGAAGCACATGCATAGTAAGTTCCAGCATGTCTGTCTGTATGCTTCTATGATTGGAGCACTTTCGTTCATTCACTGTGACATGGGCCACCACTAGGTCACAGTCATATTTGTCAGGTTTAACAGATCTTGGAGCCCGTGTGACATCATGGATCCTGGCACTGGGGAAGCACCTTACAGTCCTCATGACCTTGTCCAGTGTGGTGAGTGTGGAGTTTGCCTACCTGTAGTGTTTCCTGTGAGTAAAACATTTCACTATGTGGAAGCAGACTCAGTTACCCTTGTGGGCTTAGGCCTGTTTCTGAGTGACTCTTGGGTGAGCTTTGTGGTTTGAGCTTATGGAGTGCAAGGTTGTCACTCAGGAGCAGCTCATTAAGGAGTTCTTTATATCTTCCTTCACCTGTCATAAGACCCTCTCCTCCAAGGGATTTCAACTTCATTATTGCTAGGCTTTCTTGCCTCTTATTTAAGACGGGTGGTTCAGACTCTGAAGCTGCTGTTTGGAAAAGTGCATTTAATACCTTTTTCTGGTGGTTATTACACAAGGATCCTTGCATGATATTTCTTTTAGAAGTAATTGTTTCTTTTCAGAATGTGGTTTCTAAATTTTTCTTGAAATACTTAATCTCTCCATCTCCTGGTTTTGTTCACCCATGTGGAAAGCAAAGGCCCTTTATACTGTGGATGTGTTCTGTCATCTTTGGTTTTTAACTGAAACAAGTGTAGGAATTAAGTAAAACCAAGCAGTTCTTCATATTTCCATAAAGGGAGGGAAGGTCTTAGTTGTGCGGCAAAGCCTTTTCAGGTGAATTGCTGACTATCTTTTGCTGCAACTTGGCTCACCACCTATTAGAAAATGCTATAATCAAAAGCCACTTCATTGGAGGCAAAGCTGCTTTCAGTACCTCCTTTTCAGATGTCTCTGTGTAGGCTAGTTAGTCCTTGGTTCACACCTTCATCAGATGTTTCTGCCTTGACCTTGATGCTGCAAGTCAGGACTCAACCTTCCAGGCAGCTCCTTGTGACTTAGTTGATTAACTTGTATTCAACCCATTTATACATCCACCAATGAGGGTCCACAGTATTTGGTATTAAAGATAAATATGTCAGTTGATGTATGAGGACTTCTCGTTGGTGAGTCCCACATACCTTTCTGCCCCTGTTCTATTCTTGGATGACCCTTTCATTTAGCCTTGGCTTTTAGAGGCTCGTTTAAGTTATGCACACACACACACACACACACACACACACATACATATATATATATATATATATATACACACGTGTGTGTACTTGGATTTTATTTGGGAACACTGTAGGTTTTGACCTTTTATACCTTAATTGATTGAAAGTCTGCTTTCCCAGTGGTTTTCTAATAAAGTGGTGTGCTTTTCAGACAAGGTATGTTTTTTAACCAGTTTGATATCATAGCATCTGCCATTGTAGGATGCTCCTGCCTTCAAGTGCAGACACTATAGAGAAGGATATGCAAAAGAGCAGTGAAGAGAGGACAATCCTAACCTAAAACCCACAAAAAAGACCCCCCTTGGAGAAAATGTTTTTCTTTTGAAAGCATTTAACTCTGAATCTGTATTTACTGTTGCCACTTAAGAAAAAGCCTTTGTTTAAATAGTCCATACAGCATGGAACAACTTTCCACAAAAGATTTAGAAAATTAATAATCTTTATTTAGAAAATAACTCAATGCATTTCTAATAGAATAACATAAATACAGCTTTTATAATGACCTTGGATAGACAATTGTCAGTTTTACTTCATCTGATCATAAATATAAATATTCTCTCTCTCCCACTGTTACAAATTGTGAGCCAGTTATTATAAATTAGGTGAGGAGTGGTGGTACCTACAGAACCTTGTTGGTTGGTGAGGATAATGCTTGTGGTGAGTTCTGCAACCATCTACTTTTTTCTCTCTCATTTAAGTTTTCTATGTTTGTAAGTATTGTACCATGCAAGGTGCACATCAGATTGGCTGTATATAATTATGTTTGTGCAGTGTTTATTAATTCAGACTTCATTTAGTTAGTAAATTTTATGGATATGCATAGGCTATGTTGTACTGCACCTTGTTCTTAAAATGTTGTTGCTGATGTTTTTGCCATATGGCCCAGGTCATGGCTGAAAAGGGTACTTGGAACAATTCACTTACAGGGCTAATGATTTTCAAGTAAATTCAAGTGTTATATTTTGGGATTAGCTGAATGCATAACCTTTAAACTTTGCTTATGAGAAACAGTGGACTACCTAACATTTCATAAAAGCTTTAAAGCCTTTCTCAAGATCAGCCCCTTTTATGCAAGCTGCTATTATTTTGTTCCTACTGGTCTTTCATAGCAGGAGAGTTATTTTTTTTTCCTTTTTATTATAAACTGCTTTCATTTATCTTACTCCCAACAGCAAGAAATGTTTTTAAAACAGAATATAAGATGCATGTCTGAAGCACTGAAAAATATAAATGGGCAAGTTACTAATGATAAAATAAAAGAAAACACTGTAACTGGTATTTAACGGATTTGCTGAACCCTGTAAATTAAACAGATATGCCTGAAACTTTTTGATGGATAATTGTTGAGAAATTTGTGAAAAAAGTGCATTGATGTCAAAAGTCAACTAGCATACAGCGGTCGAATAATGGAGGAATTAATTGTGAAATGAATTACTGCATAACTTTCAAAATTCATGCCTACTTCTGTAACGCATTTAAAGTACTGTGTGTTTCAGACAATGTGACTTGTATTTAACCTTCGTTATATTATATTTCTTGACAGATGCATTTTATGTCAGCATAGCCATTTAATCTTTTGTGTGTGAGAATAAATGGTCACTGCTTGCTTTTTATATTTTTATTTATTTATTTTATGTACAGTTGTGCATGCTACAAGTGTTTTACACTACACAGCTGTTTTCGTTTGCATATTTGCATGTTCTGCTTCTATTTTTTGAACTTGTATTCCAAATTAATCAGTTTAAAATTGTAGCGCTCTTGCAGCAGAGAAGATTTGATATACACTTAAATGGCTGTCCCTTTCTAATGCTTTATTTCTTTGCATTTCTTTCTTTTTGCTCCTTGCCTAATACAGAAAAACTTATTGAAGGTCTCAGATCTCCTGAGACTACGCTTCTGCTCCCTGACCTTTTACCTCTGGCTGATCCTTTCAGCAGCAACACAGACTCTGATAATGGTAACTGTATATGTCTGATCTGTTTTGTTGATTTTCTGTGTGTCTGTGTACGTGTTTTACACCTCTTTGGAAGTGCCTGGACTTGCACTGCCAGTGTATTAATGGCAGTGCACTAAGACAGAATTTGAAGGCATATAGAAACTGGTTTTAGGCTGATCACACTAATTTCTGGTTGGGAAATATGCAGTGGCCTTGATACTTGTAATAAAAAAAGAAATAGCTTTTGATGGGTTGCGTGTATAGCACAGTAATCAGAATGAAATGGTATGTTATTAGAAGTAGTAAGTTGCCAAAATAAATTTAAATAAGCCTAGCCAGTCCTTGTATTTATTCTGGGTGTTTTTGTCTTGTGCTATGTACCTGCTAAACTGTCCCAGAAAAACAAATTATATTGTACTCTGTAGAACTTGGGTCATCTGTCCATTCAAACTGCTGCCTCTAATAACTTTTCAATTTTTCATCAGTCTGTTGTAATATTGGATTGCTAGTCTCAGATTGTTTATTAATATTCATCTTACTACTGCTTGTCTCCGTGTTAAGTGGTTGAGAGCCATAATTTAAAATAATTAACCATGCTGCAACTAGCCTGAAACAGCTGAATTTAAAATTTTTAGAAGTACTTCTGAACTTATCTATTTCTAAGGGAATGGGGAATTAAGTTATTCTGATATCTCCACAGCGATAGGATTAGGTGAGGAGTCCTTTCCATTTACAGCCATGTCTTTATTCATTAAAGTGTGAATACCTGCTTTAGCCGATTTACTGTTACTGGTAAGACTGGGCCTATCTGACCCAAAACAGTAAAATGATTTCTGAATCAGACACTGTTCTGTTACAGGACCCAAACACATGTATGCATAAATTCAAAGACAGCATGCACACCTGTGAACAGTTTGGAGTGTCACTAGTATACCTGCGGCATATGTTGGGTGTGGTTTCAGTTGTGTGAGGAAACCAGAGCACCTGGTGAGCAGAGATACAGGGATACACACACACATGCACATACACACACACGCATAGAAAAATAAATATAGAGTCCCTTTTTAAAATATTAGTACTATAAACACAAAAAGTTGTTCGACTATAAGAATGGCAATTCTGAAGCCTACAGTTTTAGGAGAAACAGAGCAAAACTGAGACAAAGTCAGACACGTCACTGATTACCAGGGATAGTTGAGAAGTATGTTCAAATGTCTGTCATTAGTTACTGCAGTCATCTATGATTTGCCAGAAAAACACAAGTTTTATAAGGAACAGATCAAAACTATGAAACAAACTGGGATTTTCTATGAAATTCTGGACATTTGAGAGGTCTGACTGACTCACATAAACACACAACTAAGAATACTTACACTATGAGTACTCACCACCATGGTAACTGGAATGTGTGCCACCAGTTTTAATGCTCTTATGCAGATGTTCAGATATATATGTGCATGACTCTCAAGGAGGTCGTGAAGTCACTCTTAGTGACAGGACATTATTAACTCTTAACCGACAAATGGGATCAAAATGTTAATTGCAAAACTGTGAGGTAGTTCCATGTTGTTTATAGCCGCATCTGCCCATAGGTGGAGACTTTGAAACCCCTGCTGCAGAGGCTCTACTGTTAGTCAGTCAGTTGGATGAGCTGAGCTGATATCACATTTGCTCAGTTTTTCCTTATTTTCTGTGAAATGCATATGAGAAAGATACTGTTACGCCTACATATTTGTTTAATAGTTAGTCTGATCTCACAGCCTTCCAGAAAAAGAGCAAGATAGGTTCATAGGTATGTACTAGGCTGATGGCCCTGGAGCCTTTACAAGCCAAGCCCATAGAAGTGCCCTGGCATCATGCCGCCCAACGTTAGTTCCCAGTAAATAGTTTTTATAATGCCAGATTGTAATCACTGCCCAAAGTACATTGATCTTGGAAAGAGAATAATTGTGTAGGGAGGTGGTCCCCCCACAGAAAAAAAGTATATATATATATATATATATATATATTTTACTGAATTGTTACCTTTACTGCTGTTGCTCACAAGTTCAAGTACTTGTTATACACATTTCTGCATACTCAGGCTCATGCAGTGTGAGGTGTTGCCTAGTCTCTGTGTTACCATCTTAGGTGCTTTTAATCAGAAACAGTGAAACTTGTTACAGGCCCACTGATCCTGCTGGATTTGTCAGCTGGGATGTCTAAAGTGATTCAAACTGCAAAGAAGCAGTTTTCCAAACTGGTGTTATCTGCCAAGTGGAAGACATTATATGGTGTATTTTATTTATGTTTTTGATGTATGGGCTGGCCAGTTAGGTTGCCACCTGTTTTCAGTGGTAACTTTCACAATACTAAAACACTGACTGCACCATAAATAAAACCAAAAACTAATAAAAGAATGTACCACACCATAAATAAAACGACAAACTACCGCACCATAAATAAAACTGTAATAATATGTGGTGTAACAGAATGTTTTTTGTTTTGTTTTTTTACATTCTTTTATTAGTTCACTGGAAACTTTGGCAGAAAAGTTTCAGGAAAGTTAATAGTATATCAGTTGGTGACTGTTGACTTCAAAGCAGTATGAGCTGGAGAAAGGGTTGACACCTTTTCAAATATCCAAATTGTGACACAGAGTATGGCCAAACATAAGGCATCATAGTGGATGTAGACAGAACTGTACTGTAATAACTGTGGAGATAGTAATTGAATGAAAAAGGGAGGTCTCAGGATTGGCAACACCCAGTAGACATGGAGTTCTGGATGGTACATTTTAGTGCTGTTTTCCAAGCTTTTGATCCCATGATGTCCTGAACAAAAATAATGAAAGAAAATCGATCATCCTTTTTTTCAGCAAAGAAAAAGTCCTGTCCAGTGTTTATTGTTCAAAGCTGACTAAAAAGTAATTCCCAGTAAACTCATAAAACACGCATTTGATAGCGTATGACAGTTACTGGGAGTATCACGTTAAACAGAACAAGTAATACAGACTTATGCCAGTTTAGTGGTTATGTACGTCTCAGAATCTGATTGTAATCAGATGAATGAATACAAGTATAAATAATGGCCACCGTAAGATAATTCATCTAACTGCTGCCAGACAGCTACAGTGCAACCCACTGCAACCCCACAACATATGCACATTTGCTTCTGCATATGCGCGCACACACACACACACACACACACACACACACACACACACACACACACAGATGTGTAACCACTAGTTGCTGGCAGGATATCTGATTATGATCAAGTAAATATCAAAATAATCAGATTAGTGTGTATTAGCTTGCTGAAGTCAGTTTCATACAGTACAACACTGCACCACACCCACAAGCATGCCCAACAGTGCTGCCACTTTAATGAATCTCTATACCGTAGATTTGTGTGATTAAATGAATGAACAAATACATAAATAATTGCTACAGTAATGCACTTCCACTCTCTGCTGCCAGACAAATACAATGCAACCCCTCTGAGCACAGACATGCATACTCACACGGTTGTGCCCACTAATTACAGCCACTTTGACTCTCTGCACCTCAGATGTCTGATTGTGATAAAATAATATCCACAGTAATTAGATCATTGCTGTCAGATGCACATTGTACAAACCTCTGCAAACCCCCTGCCATGCACACAGATGTGCTCACCAGTTGGAGCTGCTTTGGCTGTATATTCTTCAGATGATAACTTGTAGTGATTAGATGAATGAGTAAGTAAATAATGGCAGTAGTAATTCATTTCAAGCTGTCCCTTTCAGATGCACAAAAAACAATGCATGGCAACCCCCATTGCACATATGTAGATAATACCCACCAATTTTCAGTAGATTTTATTACCTCTGTACACCTTGGATCTCTGATTGTGAATAAACAAATAGCCACAGTAAAGTATTTCAACTTTTTATGTCAGAGAGGCAGTGCCGCATTTTGCAAATACTCATAATAAGCATGTACACAGATGTGCTTACCAATTACAGCCACTTTGATTGCATACCCCACCACCACCCCCAACTAAGGAAACCACAGTAAAAAACTTTTCTAAAGCGAGCTTCACCTTACTTAAGACAGAGGTGTTAAGTTTCACAGCCCACACGCTAAAGGATAATGCTGCCCAAGATGCAGAAACCTTTAGAAATGCATTCTGTAAGCACCTACAAGGATGCATGGATCATGCCATCCCTAGCAAAACCAAGACTCACTCCTCTAAGAGAAGGAAACCAGTTTGGTGGACCCCTGCAATAAACAGGCTATACAATAGAAGGAGGAAACTAGTTCAGAAAAAAAGCAAATCCCAAGAAGGAAAGACATCCCTATTCAGTATCAGCAAGAAACTAAGGTCCGTCATGAAATCATCCAAGGCTAACTTTGAAAGAAAAATAGCCAAGGATTCAAAAGATAACCACAAAGCCTTCTTTATCTATGTTAAGAATCTAAGTGGCAGCTCGCAGATATGCTCTGAACTAGTGCAAAAATAGCGCAAAATATACTGAACCTACTGATATTGCCAACATCCTGGCAGATAGATTCAGTGCAAACTTCACCCCCCTCTCACTTCCAAAAGGGCCCACAACAATACTGGAAAAGTGTAGTGTCCCAAAAATCACAGGCGCACAGGTGAAAACGGCCCTTTCAAAAGCCAAAAACACAGCATCAGTGGGACCAGATGGTGTCCCAGGCTGTGTCTTGCACGAACTACAGAACGAACTAACCCCCCACCTAAACATGCTGTTCAACCTCAGCCTCTCTCCACAGGCTGTGTGCTCATAGAATGGCGCACAGCAACGGTTATTGCTTTCCACAAAGGAGGGGCCACAACTGACCCTGGTAGCTATCGCCCCATAAGCCTGACTTGCTTGGTCTGCAAGGCTGTGAAGCACATCATCTTGGAACTCATTAACAAAGACATTGGGAACCTCCAAACACTTGACCCAACCCAGTTCGGCTTTGTTAAGGGCAGATCATGCCTACTAAACCTGGTTGACTTCTTCGAGACAGTCACCAAGGCCATAGATGAGGGAAAGGTGGTTCACACAGCCTATCTTGACCTTGCCAAGGCTTTCGACATCATTCCCCACTCTGGTATTACAGAAGAACTCACCAGCCTGAACATAAACTCCTACGTCACGAGATGGGTTGCCAACTGGCTTACAGACAGAACTCACACGCTAAGAATAGCGGGCTCCAGGTCCGACTCTAAACCATCACAAGTGGTGTCCTGCAAGGCTCGGTCCTGGGACCCCTACTGTTCGGCATATACTTCTCAGAAGTACAGGCAAACACAGGAGGACTGTGGCTAACCAAGTTCGCCGATGACTGCAAACTGGGAGCCATAATTGACTCTCCGGCTGACACACGGACATCCTC
The DNA here is from genome assembly GCF_019279795.1 of Protopterus annectens. NCBI lineage: Eukaryota > Metazoa > Chordata > Ceratodontiformes > Protopteridae > Protopterus > Protopterus annectens. The sequence goes on from NC_056743.1 coordinate 477,738,777, forward strand.
CAAAAGGGCCTTACTGAGACGGACACCTGGTGTCAAAGTCATTGCCTTAAACTAAATGCCAAAAAATGCATAGTCATCCCATATGGGAAAAACAAAACACCCATGAATTACCACATAGGTGGCAGCCCCCTTAATACAGAAGAGGTAATAAGAGATCTGGGGACCCAGGTAGATAGTAATTTCTCCTTTGACAATCATATTGCCAAAGTAGTTAGGAAATCCTTCTATGTGGCCCATCTAATTACTAAAGGGTTTGCATCTAGAAATAAAGAGGTTGTAGTGCCCCTCTACTCGTCACTCATTAGACCCATCATAGAGTACAATGCCCCATTTGGGATGTACCTAACAAGACACTTCCAGCACCTGGAAAGACCACAAAAGTACCTCACCAAGAGGATTACTGGCCTTAAATATATGTCCTATGCAGCCCGACTGAAAAAACTCCGGCTGTACTCAGTGGCATATTGCTTAATCAAAGGTGATCTCTGCCTGACTTTACAAAGCCACATCCAACTCAGAATTGATGGACATGCTCCACCTAAAGAAATCCAAGTCATTGCGAGCCTTGCGCTCTAGTGAGCTAAACCTCGCCACAACAATAAATAGAACATGCTGGAGGGATAGATTCCTGTCACAGAGACTCCCCATGCTTTGGAATAAAATTCCAAATTACATCAGGCAGAGCCCCTCACTAACACTCTTCAAGAGAAACCGTGACGAGTGGATGGGTAACAGAAAATACACCCCTGGGATCACTTAATTGGCTTTGCTTGACAGAGGATCAGTTAATGAATGGGGCGGCGAAAGCCAACAGACTCTGGCTAGGCTTATAAATGCCCTCGGGCAGATAGGCTAGTACCTACCTACCTACCTATGAACCTATACTTGAAATGTCTGCTTGTGAGCAAGTGAATGAATGATTAAATATATAGATTATCTACAGTAAAAGACTTCTCATGATTGTCCGATTCATACATTGCGGTCCATTTTACATATATATATGTGTGTGTGTGTGTGTGTGTGTGTGTTTGTATATGTATATATATGTATCTATACAGACACGCACATAGATATATATATATATATATTATATATATATATATATATATATATATATATATATATATATACATATATATATATATATATATATATATATATATATATATATATATATATGCACGCACACATATGCATACATACACTCAGCAGTAGTAGCCTTTTTGACTAAATGCACCTCAAATGTCTGGTACAGGTCAAACGAATCAATTCAAAATCTACAGTTATATTTCCTCTTATTGTCTTTAGTCATCTGCAGTGCAACACATTTCAACCCTCCACTCAGAGATGTGACCACCAGTTGCACCTTCCTTATTGACTACGTACACCTCAAATGTATGACTCTGATCAAATGGTTAAATAAATATAATGGTCTCATCACATACAGTGCAACCACTGCAAGCCTTACACATGTACTCAGATGTGACCATTGATTGCGACCACCTTACCGAGTGTGCCCATCTCAGATATGTGCTTATGATAAAACCATTAAATAATGACTTCAAGATGGACAAGTGTGATCACTGCAACCACTACCCCAACACACACAAAATACTTTAACTGCCATTGTTTAATTGTATTAAAAATATATATCAATCTACAATTTGGAAGTAGCTAGCAATAGCAAGCAGCTGAACATTATTATACAATTAAAAAATCAGTATTTCATGGGGGGAAAGCACCTTTCTTCAACCAAGCACATACCGGCTGAATGTGCCTTCAGTTGCATCTCAGGCTCAGGCACTAGTTTTCTGAAGCAGCCTGAGCCAATGGGAAGTGTCTGCTCACAGCTTTGCCCAGCAGCTTAGCCAGCACCCACTGAAGGACTGTTTGTTCCTCAGAATAGACAGGAATACTTGTAACAAGGTGGTTTTGTCTTATTCTCATTTAGGGTACACATTTAAATGGTAGGTTATTTTGAGAACATTGCATCCTGATTAGAATTAACCAACTCTTTAAGAGAAATGGTAACGTTGTGAAGTTTTGCGTCCCGTTTGGGAAAGTAAGACTGCTGTTTAA